>NC_140352.1:18360326-18870326 GCF_963514085.1 Chelon labrosus
AACACCAATCACCTTGAGCATCTGCTCATTCTCAGCAGCAAATAGTGACACTGAACCAAAGACAAGCTTGAAAAGCTTGAGGTAGAGGTTTGAGAGCTCAACGTTGGAGCCCATCTCCGGCAGTCTTTCAAGAAGATACTCTACTAAGATGGTGGCAAATAGAGCAGATGTTGACAGGTTGGCCAGGAAAGAATTTGCCACAATCTGAAAAACATTAAGAAGAAAACAAAGCAATTTAGTCTAAATACATTATACTCAGTATCCTAATGTATTGACTTCTAAAATTGAGAAAATAATGTACCTGCAGTGCGTAGTTCTTGGAGATTCTCTCCACCATGTACGGCACAGTAGTCTGAAAGATCTCCTTGAATGTGAGGGGGTTCATCATGGTGAAGACCCCAGCAAAGTGCTCCAGGACTTCTTTCTCCTCCTTCATGCGTACCGTCTGGCAATTGGCCACTCTGATGTACGTCTGCTGGTTATTGGCGACCTGGACCTGGAGACGTCAGGAGAAACATGAAACCTATTACACTAGGCTGCTGACACCAAAACCCTTTTGTTGTTCAAAACCAAAACCCTTATTAAATATTTTAGACAAGCAACTGTAAAACTTCTATCAGTGCAGTTAGTTTGTTCTTTAGTTGTACCTGGTAAATGTCCAAAGCCTGCATGGCATATTTGACAAGCTTAATGTAGATTTGAGTCTCCTTTGGCTGGAGCTGTTTGTTAGGAATGAACTGAGCCTCTGAAAGCAGAAAGAAAAAGTTCATCATTACATGTAGACAAGACCAAGATTTATAAAATGATATACTCTTCAATTTCCTTAACAACAAACTGGTACATATGCATAAAAATTTGAAGTGCCTAATAGCACAAAAGTTCTACAAACGTGATCAGTGGTAGATGAATTCAAATCCAATAACTCAGAACCTAAATTATGACTTAAAATCTCCTCTCACCTCCAGGCGCCTTGCAAGACGTGATGCCCCAAGTAATCGTCTTCACTCCGCACACCAAGGTCTTGACCAAGCTGCGGCAGTCTGACACTTGAAACGTCTGCTTGTCTTCCTTCTCGCCGGGTCGGTCGAAGGAAGTTCCTGCTGTTGGAGGTGCAGCAGCGACCGGCGTTGGAGGAGCAGGGGGTGGAATGGCGGGGGTGGTTGATGGAGTGGGCGTGGCTGGTACCCCAGGTAACGCCCCTGGGTCAACCATACCCATCTCTGACTGAGGCTTGCATTTCTTGAAGATGGAGACAAGCTGGTAGCGCGCAATGGTGTGAAACTTCAGCACAAACACCTGTTTTAAAAGATTAAAATAAAACATTAATATCCGGGTAAAAATACAGCAACAGCTACTCTTCTACTGAACCCAGGTCCTACTTCCTACCTCCAGCATCCTCATCAGGATGTCGCGTCCATTGCCATTTTCCTGCTCTGACTTTGAGCGGATGCAGTCTACCAGGTTGAGTAGCAGCTTGCAGGACATGGTCTGGATGTTACTGGGAAGCGACTCGTCATCAATGTTCTTGGCGAAGAGCTGCACAGCTAGGGATAAATCTGTCAGGGGCAAGTTCTGTCGAACGTGGTGGACCAGGTCTGCTAGAGTGCTGTAGGCCAAGGGTCTGGAAAGAAGGACAGACATATACAGTAACTGTGACATTTAGAGGAGAAAAATAATCCCATTTCATTGCTAAATTGTAGTGAAAACTGAAAAGACTGCCAGTGGAATGGAAAAACTTCACAGATATGGAAAGCAGGTTTGGGATGAGGAAGAAAGAGAGAGAAAAGGTGAGCTAATGAGTGACACTGATAGTCCTGCCAGATCCCATCCAACTTCCTTGTTTCCAATGAAGTACTAATGTATAATGACAGCTATTTTGTTGATGGGGCGAGCTAGTTTGGCAACTGAGGATGGTCGAGGAGATTTTGAAACAGAACTAAGAGAGGACGCGCAGGCAGCCTGCCCTCTAGAGAAGCGAGTGTACATGACAACTTGACAGGGCGATCTGTGCTGCAGTGTTGTTCTCAGCTTCCCTGAGAATTTGTGCAGCACTGAGAACTGCCTGATTAATATGCTAGGACACTTGACATGCACCTGGCTGAGAAATCATCGATGAGTGAGAGTGTGTGTGTGAGAGAGAGAGTGTGTGTGTGTGTGTGTGTGTGAGAGATGGAGAGAGTGAGAGAGAGACGTCTGACACTGAGGAATTCTAATGATCGTGACTACACATACAGAGAACTTACCTAAGAGTCTCTCGAGCAGTGTAGCCAGAACCAATCAGGATGGATTCATCAAAAAGTTTGTCCATGCAGGGGATAAACTCTGAAAGAAATGCATATTCTAATGATTTCAAGTGGTTCAATGTGCTTCAGAGAGAAGTGTGCAGACAAAGGGAAAATTGGGGAAAATCTGAATAGGTAGGTTCAAGAGTGAGTGAAATTTCATTAGCAATAACACCTACTGAATACATGCAAAATCTGTAAATAAAAAAAAGAGTAATTTTAGTTTATTTAATATTTTAAATATAGCCGTGTGCCTTTGTCTGCTTTGGCAGCAATAGAATGACTAACATCCAAACACCTACACTTTATTGTGTGTCCTGAGTTTTCTCAGTTCTCTGCAACTACTGAGTGTCAAATCTCTTGCAGAAATAAGCTGAATCACTGAAAACGGTTTGAGCCACTGACTCAGAAGTAACACAGAAAATCATCCAAAATGTGTATTATTGTCTCGATATTTCAGTGATGGATGGTTGAGCTTTCAATCCATTCAGTCGCACTTTTCACCTCTCAGTCACCAAATCAAAATGAGGTTCTGGAGCCGTGGTTTGACAGCTATTAAAAATGTTATTTCTGAAGTGTGACATTGCAAGAAGCTACTATAGACTAAATGTATTAAATGAGCCTCAAAAATTCTTTAGCTTTCACTGAGGAGGTAAAAAAGTTTCTCTTCTCATTATCTTGTGCCACGCTAGCTTATTTGCATTTGTGTGTGTGTGTGTGTGTGTGTGTGTGTGTGTGTGTACGTACGGCTGCGGAGGTCAGTTGTGAGGATGTGCTTGGCTGCAATGAGCAGTTCCTTGCGGAGGTGAGCGGTCTCGGAGGGACAGTTGGTCAGCAGCTGTAGCATGCCCTTCACCATCTGTGGAGAGTACTTTCCTACCAGGTCCTGACAGGGAGGAGAAGCAGACAATGATTAATGATTAGGATTTCTGAAATTACTGTATTCTGGGGCCAGTTGTGCACCCCTAAAATGGCTCATACAAAGGTCAGTAACAATACAAGCCATATGCCGTATATTTCATAAAGTCTATAAGGGCTTAAAAACGAACGTCATACTAATAGAATTCTCCTAAGCGGGTTCTTTCTATGGTTTTATCAGTGTTTTTTGATGTCTGTTCCTACTGCCTTGGTTTTTATTGTCTTTCACACTGCTTCTTGTTAATATACACACTGTTATTAAAGCTGGAGGCAGCATCAGAGTAAGCTTTGTGTGCCATTAATTCTTGTTCGGTGTGAAAACCAAAACAGTAAACTTTAAGTCTTAATTTAATTTTCAAAGTCTAACTTTATCTCTGTTCTTCTTTCCTACTAGTGAGTAAATTATTTTACACTGTTTCCTGCCAATCACCTGACACCCACAAGCAGAAATGAAATATAGAAAATTCTTTAGAAAAAAAATCCTTTTTAATATGTTTTCTTCATTACACAGTCAGAGGATTTTCAGCTGGTATTCAAAATTTGATGCTGCAATTTAAAATTTTATCAGCATTAAAAAATTCTTCTGGTATACCTGGTAGATCCGAATGATGTAGGCCAGAAATGACAGAGTCTTGATCTGGGCTGCGATGAAGTCTGCATAAAGCTCCTTGTTGTAAAGCTTATGTTGCCTACAAAGGAAAAAATTAACATACAAATACCATTTAGTCCCATCAAAGGCAATAATGATGCTGTGTTCCTGCAGCAGTGGCAATTACACAGGTTGAAATCGTTGGTGCACATGCAGGATTTAATTCTACATGGGTGACTTGTTTGTTTGCGTCACAGCGGTTACTGAATGTAGAGAACACTCTCGTTATACCTGCCAGAGACGGCCGAGGTATTTTTTCTAAATTAACTCTGCTCCATTTCCTTCCCGTTTGGAATCCTTAACACAAACCCCCCCTTCCTTCCCTAAGAGGTTTCACCTCCTGCTAAGCCAATTTTAACTTCCCCAAATGGATTTTAACTCTGGCTTGGCAGGTAAAGTGCCAGGCGGCATCACCATCAACTTAGCGAAAGAGATGGAGAAGGGCTGCGGGGGGAGGGGGGGGGGGGTCAATTCTCTTAAAAGTGGCCAAACCCATTTCAGTGAAAATTTGTTACAGGCACATTCAAACTCACACGCTCATAACTTTGCACGGACACACAGATGTATTTTACCTGGCCTGTGGAGTCACCTGGAGCATGATGGTGTTCATGATGAGGGGTACGAACTCTGACACCACATTGTGAATGTTTAGCTTGTATAGCTGTGGGAACAAAACAGACACACAACTTCTGTTAATTAAAAAAATATGTATTCGCGCATTACAGCCGACAGGATTCATGCCAAAAGAGATTTCTATGTGGCCCAGAAGCCAGCCTGAACTTCCCCTGAACACAACATTTCTGTGGTGGGAAGTTGGTCTATTAGTCACTCTGTAGGGAACCGATTATACGCAAAGATCTACTGAGCAAACAAAATAGGAAATATACCAACTCTGTTTATTTAAAACTGCAAATGAGTTGTGTGTTTATAAAGACAAGGAATTTTAAGTGCATCTTTTAAGAGTATTTACATTTACGCAAGAGACTATTTAATATTCTTTTTTACCATCTTACTGAACTGTGTTATCAGATTTTCGCATGTAGACAAATGAGTATTTATAGACAAGCCCAAGAGGATTTAACTGACCTGATACATCAGCACCACTATGATCGGAAGCTCTGCCAGCACCTTGAGAGACAATGACCCCCGTGGGATGATGGTGTGCTTGAAGCAGAAAAGGAAAATCATATTAGTAATGTAGACTGAGCAACGTAACCACTGCACACAAAAACAGGCAAAAACATATGAACAACAAGTCTGTACAGTGAAGAGCAAATCTCAGTTTTAGCAAAAGAATCTTGACATTAAATTACAGCATCAGCATGAAATTTACATGGTTTATTAATGTTTAGGTTTCCCAGAGCAGAAGACTGTTTCTTATTGTTTTTATCATAATACGTATAGATCACTGAATGGTTATGTTTATACATATATGAAACAGGCCACTGCTGTAAAAGAGCACTATGTGTTTCCAGTGTCTCGTGTATTTAAGTGTAACTTGTTATCACTCCCGTAATAACATCACAACAGTACTCAACTACCATCTGCTGGTTCCAGACAGTACTGCACAGGGTCAACGGGGTGGAGATATACACTGCTGAGTTTGCTTACCGTTCGTGTTTCACTGTCTTCCCTCTCAGGTGCAGTCTTAACCAACACCGATGTGATCATCCCCACCATCTCTGGTGAAGGAACTGTGTTCTCTGCGATGACCTGTGGATTCTCAAAGTATCTGGTCTGGAGAAAGTAAAATATACCGTATCAGAACAAAAGAAGAAAACTGGACGAAGAAAGGCAGTGAGGGGAAGACAATGGCAAGCTTAAAAGTGCTTCCAGAGAAAACTTTGACAAATTGGAACCAACAAAAAAAAAAGCCACCTGCTGTGGTAGTTGTACTTACAACAACTTTAGGAAGGTCTTTGTAAATCTGCTTCACAAAGTCCAGAAAGTGGTGAATCTGTGAAGAAAAAACATAATGATTGAATTACAAACCTATTTCTGCCCCTATTGTTTGTCATTCAGGACTTTCTCACCTAAAAATGTATATTTAATTGATCGTATTTTATTGGTAATTGCATACTGCCGCGGATGAGGCATTAGTCACGAGTTATGAAAGTGTAATGCACTTCACCTCTCAGAAATATTTAGAAAATGCTACCTTTAAAACGTACACTAACTATACTGTAAAATAATTCCAATGCATTCATTTTCATTCATTCATGGACTTTCTTAAACTGACAACTAGTCTCTGACACGTTTTAGTTAAGGACACCCTTAATCAATATCACTTTCGCAACATTTTTAATACACTTTTTTTAAATAACAAGACCGAGAGACTCACCTCCTGAGAGATTGGAGGTCGGAACTGTTTGTGCAGCTCAATAATGATTCGCAGACATATCAGCACATTTTCCTCACTTTCAATCTAGAAAAATAAATGAGGGAAGAAGACGAATGAGAAATAACTCCTGTCTAGACACATGAAACTGACTCCATATTGAGTTGTAGATACCAAATATCAACATCCAATACATTTGTGCCACAGCTGTCAACCCCAACTAATTTGAAGGCGCTTAATATTAAATGAACAAACTTTCAATAATTAAACTTCCAAAACTCATTAGTTATCGGGTAATAAGGCAAAGTCAACTACTATAATTAAAAATGCTCTCATGCTTCAAGTTTATGAATGATCCAAACCATAAAATTTAAAATGTTGTACTGAGAATTGGACTCATACCTCCAAGAAGCGGAACATCACTGACAGAATGTTCTTGGTGTGTGGACGAAGATGTTCGTTTGTTGGAATGCGGTGGATGATTTCCAGGACTAGTTTCCTCAATTGCTGAAGGAACAGAGGATATTTTAAGTGAATAAACCAGCCCTGCATGCAATCGTATGATTTAATACACTCCAGTCGCATTGATTTATTTCCGGGGATGTGTTGTGATGAATTTCAGTCACTTATAATAATACAACATGACAGATTGTGAATGACATACGGGTGTAATGGTCTACAGTCTACAGACAGTTGGTGAACACTGATGAACAGATAACAATTGATGAGTGCACTCGTCTGTTGCCACGTACCTGTGTAGGTTTTTCTTGAAGAAATTGAACCTCTCCATCCTGAAGAAATGTGAGGAAGCGAGGAATGATGTGTTCCAGGAAGGTGGAGTACTGAGGTGAAGACGTCACATTCTGAAACAGACAAGTCCAAGATAAATGCAAACTCAAACACAAATGTTTCAGTGTTGTGTTTATTTGTTTCTGCATGCTAAATTACTTCACTGGACAAGAAATGTCTAATATTTTTCTGAAGTTCCAACAGTCGCTAATTATTATTTTTTTTCCTCCAGAAGTACACTTAAGTGGGATCCATAAAACTTTTAAGAATCCATCATAATCCATCGGCAGGGACACAGTAAATGAATCCACTCCATCACACACTGAAAACATTCATCAGCCTCACCTCAAAGTTCTCGCTGACCTCCTGCATCATCTTCAGCTTAGTTTCATCAGCTGGAAGTTGAAGGACAGAGTGTCGCCATTAATCACACATACTAATGATACAGTTCCGTTTTTCATGGCCGTCATAATGCGCTCAGCAGGGGCTCTCAGATCTTATCAGTTTTACTTTCAGCGTCCAGACTGATCAAAAGGTACATCAAGAAACAAACACTCAAACACACACACACACTCACAAACACAGCGCTCTCCCACACACTCGTACCTTTGGCTGGACTAAAGCATATCGCCCTCATCACATAGCCCATGCTAAGCACAAGTTACTCATCTGAAGCATCATTCAGTTAGCTGAATCTAAGCAGGAGAACATTCAATGCAATAACTAGGTGCACCTAATAATAATTAACAAGCACGACTAATTTAACTATTTAAATTAAACCAAGAAATATTACAACTATTAATTTTATAAGAATCAATTCATTCATATTTACATTAACTCTTACTGAACACAGGACTAAATTATTTAAAGGTTTTAAGAATTGACACCCAATCTGGATATGTTGGTAAATTGCATTTACATCAGTCCATACTGTATTTGAACTCTTCCTCAGGTGCTGTGAAATGGACAACTGTTCTAAATCACTGCAAGTAAGTAAACTCATCTATGACTGCTATTGGATAAAGTTTGCTAAAAATAATATCAACCCTATAAAAGGTGTATCTTTTTAATGTAGAACAACAAATAATTTAATTATAAAACATGAATTTGTATAAATTTGACTGAATACATTTCTCTGAAACAGCATAGTTTTAGGACAATCTTCAGACATCGACACTACACTACACATGGAGGTCTATTAACTTACGTGTGTTGGTGTCTGTGAGTGCTGCCACAAACTGCAGGTACTTCTTCATTAGAGTGGTCTGGTCGACCACAGTGGGGCTGGGCGCGGGTACAAAAGCCATGATGGCAACAGGGACAGACTGGGATACAGTCTGCACAGACCTGTGTGATCACTGTAGTCTCATGTACACTGTATAAATGACAGGAGATAAGACACTAGTTAACAAGGCAGAGCGTAGTCGTTAATCTCAAGGGAAAAAAAAAAAAAATATATATATATATATATATATGCCTAAAATTCTGAGTTGTTTCGGGAAACTTGCAGGGTATCACAAACAAGCCCCGGTAACACCACAAACAACATGCCGACATGGGCGCACAGTGATGACATCATAAAAAGCGTCAGCTAGCACAATTTTTGTGCAGTCCGGTGGTATTTAAAAATTAAAAGCGAGGTTTTGGACTTAAATAGACACCATTCTATTTTTAAGATGTCGTACACACTTACGAACCCGCTCAACAAAGAGAAACGGCTTATATATAATAATTATGCACAACACATTGGCAACCATTAGCTAATAAGCTAGCTTTCCCAAAGAAAGAAAGCGCTCGCGCATCACCTAAAATAAAACTCTATTTAACACAAACTAAACGTGGAGCAGAGGGAGAAACCACCTTGGTTCATGTAAAAATCGGTTTAAATGTCATTCGCATACAACAAGCTCTGGAAAACCCCTGATATTTACTAAAAGTTAATAAGACAAAGCCAACCGTTAGCACTTACCCAGCGCCACAGACAGGAAACTGTCGGTCTTCTCTATCCGCCGCGCTCGCGCTGCCGTTTGTGCCCAAGCCGCGATGTGTGATATTCCTCCGCGTACTGTGTATCATATCTTCCATGTAAACCCCCAAATACAATGTAACAAAGTTTGGTTGATACGAATACACGCCAAAAGCGACATAGTTGACGTTTAGCTATGTAAAAGTAGATTTTACTAGTCGCAAACCTTTCTTCTAGTGCCGGCGGAAGGCTACACAGAACAGACGATGGCTATAAGACCATCATTTTCGATGGTCTTCTGGCTCCGCAGCGGAGGAAGTAAGTTGGTGGTAATATATGGTCTCTGCATGGCGGTAAAGCCATTTAGAGAAGTGCACACTATTTTAATATTAGAGATATAGAGATTGCAATTTTGCACAGACAGTATGTGCAGTTAATTGCTTATGTGCTAGAGAAGTATATTTGCTAAGATAACCAGCAGTTTAGGGAAGAGATTTACACACAAACTTGAAAATTTCATTAATAAAGCATACTGTTTAAATGGTATGCAGGTAAAAGTTCTAGCAAATTGCTTTATTAAAAGAACACAGCAATATTATATATAGATTGCCATAATAAGACGAGTCTGCAGTTGTATTTTATCCCAGATAAATAATGTTTTTACAACAAACAATCCATCTGGTGTAACTATATTTGTTTACAATGACTGCAGGTGCAGTTATTCTCCTCCAGCAGCTGAACTAAATAAAATATCTCTATAAATATGACCAAGAGGGATATTTTATAACATGGAAAGTAAAAAGATTGCTATTCATTGCTTATAAGTGATGTACAAGCGATTACACTGGATGATGATATTGAAAAGATATACAAAGATTAATTCACCGTGTCTTCATACTCTTACATTGATTAGTGCTGGGCTTTTTAACCACAAGATGGCAGCCAAGGTGATCTGAGGTGATCAGTGCCCAAGGTAAAACAAATGGAATATTAAATTTTACAATACAACAACAACAAATAATAAAAATTATAAAACATTAAGTCATTTCCTTTCTTGGACTGGCCAGCTTGGGTCATGTGACTCCTTTATTTGCAGGGTAACATGGGAAAGTGCTAGAGGAAAGATGTGGATCATTTAGTAGAGGTAAGCCAGCTAGTGTAGTAGTGTCTGTGCGTGTGTGCTTAATAATTTTATTAAGATATAAATAAGGGTCTTTTAGTGGAATCTACATAAATATTAAAATGAACTAATGAGTTACTTGTTTTTTTGTGTTTTTATTTTGTGTTAATTTGACAAGTTGTAGATTTTGTAATGGCTGTATCCTTGATCTTCTTCTCAGTATTTCTGCACTAAGAAGGTCAGTCACAATCAAAACAGCTGTTATCTGAGATCAGAACATATTACATTTCATTATCATTTTAAAAATTGCTCCCATGTTTCATTTTCATAATATTAAGTTGCTGTCATGCACACTTCTGCAGTTCAGAAATGAAAGTGTACGTATATGGCAACAAGGCTTTAGATTATTATTAGTTTTTTCATAATGCTTGTTTTAATAGCTTTGGAAATAATGAAGTCTGGCTGAAAGATGGACATTATTTATCTTGCCTTATCCATCACGCCTGTCTCCAACACTCCAGCTTTGCTAATGGGATTTCAATTCATAATTCTCTCCTTCACAGCCCCCTCCTCCTCCGTCCAATGACTGAACCCACTGGCAGAAAGACTGCAAAATGAGATATCCCTTTCAATGAATGTCACATATGATGTAAGACATAATTTGACATATAATATGACTTTCTCATTCTCTTTTGCACTCGCTGTTCCCTAAGCAATAATGATCTGCTAAAAGATGTTTGTCTCAGGCTTATTGCGCTATCCTGTTTGTTTCATTAGTGTGTTTCTCTTTTTTTTCTGATGGGGGCTTTATCCTGTGAGGAGGGAGTGGATGACACACTGGTTGCGCGGCTTTCCAAAACCACTCATCTGTCCATTAGATTTGTGTTTCCTCAGTGCACTGCTGCAGCTGCTGATGCCCTTATAATGAAGCCCGTTCACCCCCTGCATTATTTTTACCATAGAAAGAAGTGCTCTTTCCTTGAGACTGAGTCTGAATCATCAACATTACCCTGAAATCTATTCAACAAATACCCTGAAATCTATTCATGAATCTGAATCTCTGGCGCTCATTCACTCTCATGCTCATGCACTGTTGCAGAACAAGAGGACATGTTCTCCCTGACCAAGTAAAAGACTCAGACCAGATACTCCTCCATCTTGCTGAAAATGGTTCTTACTGAAAATGTTAATATTATAATGACAGTGTTGCGCTTTCATTTTTCTGTTCCCATTCTGAAGGCAGCAGGTAGCTTTTGTCCAGAAAACAGGTGTGATGTCATTTTAAGAAATGTTCTGCGTTAAGATAAAGCAGAAACTGTCCCAGACTCAAGGTGCTGATGGCAGATCATGCTTCTGCCTCTTTCTTCTCATCATCAAACATTTTTGCTACAATGCTCTCAGAGTTTCAGGCTACTGCTGTTGAGCTTTGCGCTGACAGAATACTAAGTGGAAGTAAATGTGTACATTAAGTTTAGTGGAAGTAAATATGTACATTAGCTTTAGTACTGTACATTATTTGAATGTACTTCTATTTCTTTTGTATACTATAATCTACATTTCAGAGGAGAATATTGTACTTTTTAGTACACTATCATTTTTTGATATAATATAGTTATGAGTTAGTTTGAATGTAATGTTTTAGTTAACATTTGAGGCACTTAGATACAGAATATAAACATGTAAAAAATGGTCTATAAGGCAATATATCCCAGCAACTGGAAACTCAAGCTTCTGTAAGTTTTGCCAGATTCAACATTTAAAAAACACTATGTGGTAAGCTTTTGAATACAGTGTGCTTTTGTCTTGTGATTATAGACTGTATATAAAAGAGGGATGCAGCCACAGTAATGCCACTATTTGTTTTGTGTACTAGCGCTTTGGTGGCGGCAACAAATTAACATTGTGGGAATGTGCCAAAAACTGCAGTTCCCCAAGTGGCCACATGAGGCAGACTCAAAAAGTGAGTAAACCCGAGAAAAACCCCACCCCCCTTCACTTCCATGTTAATATGCAAAATGCACTGATGTGTAAACATGTTTACAGCCTCGTATAAAAAACTGTTTTGTTCTCTACAGCTAGTTCCTTCATCCATGACAACTGTGCGGGTGAATTTTGATCTAACTCCCTTGTTTAATTTGGTTTAAAGCACAAAGTTCAGCATAATTTTGGTGGGGACGGGGCGCACTATGAATGACAAGTGGCTTCACTGGCTGTCTTCCTAGACCCTAGAAGTTGCCTGCCCACCTCAGCTCCACTCAAACTCCACCTCTTTGACAATTTTTGAATTAGCTAAGTTATGCGTTATGAGTAACATACTGCCAAGATGGCGGCTGCCAGATCCACCACACTGAGCTTCAGAACCTCTCTTTAGGAACCTTGTGGGTGATGTCTACCTTTATATACAGTCCAGGTCTCCACCTGAAGCCGACACATTTAGACACATGGGAGGAGCTGGGGCAGAAGTAAAGACTTTTACGTACAGTCAGGTGGTCGTCGGCTGATGGTAGCGCTTGCTAGCTAGCTTTGCGAGTGAGGTACACCACCATAATTCACCTGAACTTTTAACTGGGATTTAAGTTATCCCTAACCTGACACACCAGGTGGTTTGTATACAGAACAATCTGGACAGTATTAATTGGAAACTCTTTAGAAAAACTGAAAGTGAACAGTCTGTCATTATCTGTCACTGCTCACCAGCCCTCAAATCAGAGGAACCAAATTCACTTAATGACAACATAATGACACGTGGAAATACTGACTTAGTATTTAATTAAAGATAGTATCTCAGAGATCCTATGAGTCAGAACCATTGCACCCATCAGTGGACTAATACTTTAAGCCACTTCTTCACTGGCGTCACCTGGACCTTTTTGAAGCTGGTTTATTCAGATCTTTTATATACGGCTTGCGTTCTTAATCCCTTTATCGGAGTTCAGAAGTTTGTGAGTCGCCAACAGTTTCATCAACGAAGGACTTTCTTTCCAGATCTGTTAGATGGTTTAAAAAATGTTCATTAAGAACATGACAGTGTACAAATTCTTTCAACTCAAGCAGTTACAACAGTAAAGTGCTTCTCCTGTGATGGCAAATTTACAAATGAGCTTAAAGTTAAAATAGTATTTACTGAAAATGAACAGAATAGTCATAATGTGGGTCACTGTTTGGTGTATAACCACAGATCTTCTAATTTATACGAGGAGAAACTAAAGGCTTTCCGAACTATCCAGATGGCTTTTGTAAAATATTTTATTGAGCACTGTTATCAGTGTGCTGATGGGATGGACTGATTTTAATTGGTCTGAAACTCAAATAGGTCCCTTGCTGTTTTAAAGCCCAGCATTGAACAATTTGTCCCCACTGTTCAGCTGCTTCTACTTTGTCATGTCTCAGTGTCGTTTAAAAAAAAAAAAAGATCTCTGATTGACTTTGCGGTTTGGAGCATAGTTGGACGCCATGTTCAAAGCACAGTGGCATGCCTTCCAGTCTGCACACCAGGATTTATTGACCTTTCACAGCCAGGCGGGCAACTGTTGCTAATTGTTTACCGCCACATCCTGTTTCTTCACTGCTTGCCTCATTCAAAAGATTCACCTGCATTCAGAATGATTAGTTGGGTTTTTGAGATTGTGATTCTGGCCTTAAAGGGACTCGAGTAGCCTTTAAAAATGTGTTTTTGAATGGGTGGTACAGTGTGATTGCTGCACTATAGCAGGCTGTACTCATGGGATTAATATGTGGTGTAGTTATTGTAGTATTATTGGAATATTCATATACACTTAAGCTATACACTTAACCACCTGGACATGTCTCACACATGCAGGGGGAACATACTGTGTAGGGAACAAGAAAAGAACGTCTAAAGATATTATAAATTTAAAGCCAAGAGATAATCCCCAACAAGCACCGATCAGCCTTTCAATCACCTTGCAGTCTCTTTTATCACCGTGATCGTTTTGACATAATATCTCCCCAGAGTCCTGACTGCTTAATTCATTTAACATATAATCAAATGATCAAATATTTCCCCCAGCTGGTCGGTGACGTCTGCCTACTACAACCCCTCCAGGAGCTTCCCAACACCTTTTGGGTAATCCTCTTTCCTAAGAGAAGCTGTCAGACCACACCGTGCGCTCTTGTTTGCGCCAAGAATAGTCCTGTTAACACAAGCCACATTACGGGGCTTACAGTGACTGTCTCCCACTTGATCGGATTTTCTGCTGAGCATACTTTTTAACTTATTTTATTTTATTTTACCGAATGGTCATGGCACTACTTTATATAAATTGTTGCACCTGATGTTTTTTCTCGGGGGTAGACCTATTCCTGGTGCCCCTTTACGCACTGAACAGTGGAATTCGTCGGGAAGTGTAAAGGCTTTTCGCTTTTCCTTTGACTGAAACGCCGCCGGTATGTTTTCACTCTCACACAGATTGTTATGCTTTTGCGCTGTAATTTGTGGTCATCTAACGGGCGGCCAAGTGGACGATGGAAAGCGGTACATTTGCCGAGCTGTGCCCCTGAGCGGCGATGCCAGTTGCCCCGTGACACTGTTGCCCGAGCTGAACGCCGGCAGCCAGGAAGAGGAGCTCAGGAATACCGTCATGCAGCTACGAGAGACAATTTTACAGCAGAAAGAAACCATTTCCAAACAGGTGGGCACCATCAATGAGTTAACCACCAAGCTGTCCCTGTGCGCCTCAGCCACCGACGATAGAAAGTACGACAAAGGAGGGTCTTGGGGCAAAGAAAAGCAAAATACAATGGGGGATGTTCCGAGGGATCCAAATGACACAATCGACAATCTTGGAAAAACAATGCAGGGGCTCAAAGACCGACTGGAGAACCTAGAGGTAAGGTGCCACCTGTTGCGCAAGTCAGAACCACTGTGCCACATCCATGCGTAAAACCGTAGTTTTATTCTCCGTACTGATTGTTATCTTGTCCAGGATTAGGACAAATTGTCAACTCAATCTGCAGCCATAGAGTAGAACTTCTAATTATAGAATGCGCTGTGGAGATCAAACTGGGGTATCAGTGGAAAGAGATTAATTGGCTAATTGGCCAACCTCAAACAACCTATTACGCAGTACGCAGGTTATGTGACGAGTTTGTTTCCGCAGTGTCTTTACAGTTTTAAAACGTTTACTTCACAGTATGCACAGTTTTTTGGTTGTCAGATATACTCTTGCAAGTATTTGTGCAATCATATTTAATGAAAATGATTAATAAAAAAATAACAAGGGGATCTTGTCAGAACAAAAACTCAAAAATAATAAATTGCCATGAACAGTTTATTTATAAGAATGTCAACTGCCCACGCAGAGGAATCATAACTGTGATGTAAGGCATCACCTTCACCTCTCAAGGGGCTCAGTGTCCCTGATAATCTCTGTGCACTTCCTGTCCATGATCTCCTGTTCACTCTTCCTTAGCAACAGCAAATGAGGGCCAACATATCTGGCGCCTCGTTCCCCAGTGAGCTCCGGGACCTGCTGCAGCGTCGGCTCGGGGAGCTAGAGAAACAACTGCTGAAGAAAGTCAGCAACTTGGAGGAGGAAAAGAGCATGCTGTCCAACGCCACAGCTGCCTACAGGTTGAAGACGGAGAGCACTCTGAACGCCCTGGTGGAGAGGATCAGTGAGCTGGAGAAAGGTGAACTGCTGCGCATTCATCCAGCAACTGCAGCACTGTTTTTTATCTTTCTTTTTACATCGAGGGTGTTAGGTAACTCCCTGTGACTTTGAGCAGTGTGTATTTCTATTCCGCTTGCTGTCTGTACTGTAATAGATGTATAGGCTACGCACATCATTCATGGAGATTCTCTATTGAGTCAGAGAAGGTGACATAAGAGACATGCCCATTTGTTGAATAGAAAGAACATTAATGGAGGTCATGGTGTTGTTTCTTTCATTTCATTTCATTTCCATACACCTTTAAAAAAATGACATACCCTCCTGGGCCACCTCTCCTGCCATGTTCTTATCTCCTCTCACTTTTCTGCCTTTCTTATTGCAGGAGGAGGAGACTTCAAGTCTCCAGAGCAGTTTAAGCTGTCCCTCCCCCAGCGGACCAACTACTTGTACGGCCGCTTCACCAAGACCCTTCCAGAGATGTACGCCTTTACGGTCTGCATGTGGATCAAGTCCAACGCCAGCCCAGGCATAGGGACGCCTTTCTCTTACGGCGTACCGGGCCAAGCTAATGAAATTGTGCTCATCGAATGGGGCAACAACCCAATCGAGCTTCTCATTAATGACAAGGCAAGCTATTGGGCTGTCATTCGATAAAATGATCATAAGCACAATGAAAATCCAAACATGTAGAATTTCAAGTACAACATCTCTTGACATTAGGTTGCCCAGTTGCCCCTGGAGGTACGCGATGGAAGGTGGCACCACATCTGCATCAGCTGGACAACGCGTGACGGCCAGTGGGACGCTTACCAAGACGGGGAGAAGTTGGGAACCGGTGACAACCTGGCAGCCTGGCACCCCATCAAACCCGGTGGGGTCATCATCCTGGGGCAGGAGCAGGTAAGGACATTCAACAGAACGCACAACGAATGCCAGTATTTCTAGATAAAGCTATTACTCCGCTTCTTTAGTCACGATCAAAGAAGGCCTGGGCTTGCATTGTCAATGAGGTCTGTGCTTCATAAAGTGGCATCACACTAACAATGTCTCGTGCAACGTGTTCACATTACCTCAAGGCCGATGCTTCAGTGTGTAATGTCAAGTAGCTAGTTCTGCTAATAAGAAGGACTATTTATGAGGCTCCTTTGCAAACTGCAGATGGAAACAAGAAAATCAAACAAGACCAAAAGCAGCGGAAATGAGACGGTGTCAGGTTATCTTGACAAAGCAATTAACGGGACAACAGTAAACCTGTCGCTGGCCACAGATGCTGATGTCTCCTTCTGGACTAATTGGTGCATTATTGAGAATGTCACCATAGAGGAATAAGGAGTCTGTCAGTCTGTTGTGTTCTGTGAAATTGCCTTGTCCAGTGACTGGCGACAAAGAGCAAAATGACATACAGCAAATTTGTGTGTTAAAGGTGTATGGTTTTAATGATATGTGTTTTAAAGCACGCAGGCTGCAGTCAGTTTGTATCTGTCACTTTGATACAAACTAATATATCTCAGCCACTATTGGTTGGTTAGCAATGAATTTTAATACCGACAGAACTCTTAAAGGAGCAGTGTTTACGATTTAAGCAGGTCCATCAGCAGAAAGTATTCATAGTTTTGTAATCACCTGTAACTATTAATGGGCCCTTAATATCTATACAGCCAGTAGGTCCTCTCCATTGGTGTCTGCCATGTTTGTACAGTAGCCCAGAAGAGACAAACCAAACTTTTGCATTATTATTCAGAACTGTCGGTCTTCAACCGTGGGTTCTCTTTCCTGCTTGGAAAAAAAGTGGTGAATGAGGCGTATCAAGTTGGTAGCAATCTGCAATCTCACCACTAGGTGCCATTAAATCATACACACGGATCCTTTAACATTCATTACTGCATCAACATGTTTGTTTGTCTTTGATGCGTGAACAAAAATCAGGTGCGGCTGTACTGTTCGGCTCCAGTTTTCAAATGCTTACCGAGAGTTAATAAGCGAGTCGATATCATGCTTGCGAAACATTAGCATGTCCTTGTAAGCACGCAGTATTTAACTGGAACCACCACTGAGTCAAAGTAAAACATCACAGAGCTGCTGGCAAGGACGTCTTGTTTGTACTAATTGGAAATGAGATGATTCACTTCCACTCAAACGTCCACACAGTTCACACTGTGTCCGGTGTGTTGATAGTGTGCTTTAACAGGGTGTTTAAGGCATAGCCTATTATATAGATATATTGAATCAGGCAATTTAGTGGTACCATCTCTTGGGGCCCCTTCCGTTTTCTTAATGTAATTTTGAAGATGCTGCAATTACATTCACACACAGAATTTGGACCAGCTGTGAAAAATAGAGTTGTTTTAATGATTTGTACTTTTCCGCCTCAATTAATTCATAAAATTGTGCTGGAGGAGTTCTAAATCCATTTTTTTATTTGTTTGTTGCCACAAAAGAATGAAATTATGACAAAAGAATGAAATTAATGTCATCATGTGTTTTTTTTTTTATTACAGAATACACATCCAAAAACTCCCTAAAATAAATACCTTCAGTGTCCTAAACAGTGATCACGTAAAGCTGAGACTCGAACACGTCATAAATACATTAAGTGAAAGTTCAGAAGTTGATTGATTTGTCCATCAGTTTTCCCACCTCCACGTTGGAGAGATAATTACTTTTAATAATGTTGTTGATGATGCTGTATAAATTTACATCCTGCTGTTTATGACTCTCACAGGACGTGGTAGGCGGGCGCTTTGATGCCGGCCAGGCCTTCGTGGGCGAGCTGAGTCAGGTGAACATTTGGGACCGCATTCTGAAGCCGGTCGAGATCCAGTCCATGGCCAACTGCAGTTCTTACATCCCGGGGAACGTGATCTCCTGGCTGGCAAGCAATGTCGAAGTCTTCGGGAGGGGCGCCTCCAAACGGCCCTTGGAGATGTGTCAGGAACGACTGCCCAACGCTTAGAATCTGTCCGCCTCTCATTGCCATTTCAGCTGCTGTTTCAATCCATAAAAGAAAAAAAAAAAGATGAGTACAAAAAGCCTGCTATCATTGTTAGGCAGTTTATGGATTTCGTTTTGTAGATGTTTTATCTGCTTTGCACACAGATATATTTAGGAGTTGTGAACAATTATGACAGTTACATATGTAGCATTGAGCGTGGGAACACACCAAAGTGCAAATTGTTATGTGGAGGTTGAGCGCAATCACTGACTTGCTCGCTGTTTCCTCTCAAGTGGCAATCAGAGCGCTACCTACTGACATTTGTTTCCGTACCATGATACTTAAGTCCGTCAGTACACCGACCGTGGTAACTGTACCCTACAGGTATTAGTGCGAGAGCATTACATAGACCCCCCTCTCCACTATCTCCCACTCACCCCTCCCTGCACACTCAAAAGCCCTGATGTAATGAAAATCCACTCTTGTCCAGCACAGACGCGCAAATACTCCGAGGTCTAGACTGACTTTGCCGTCGACATGTGAGTTGCTGTTGCGTGCCGTGTGGGAGTCAGGAAAGATTAAAGGTCTGGCTAATGTTATGTCTCTTCCTTAACTAGGGAATGGACTTAGAGCCAACATCAATCCAACCCCTGATCCTGACATGTTCAGTCATATTAAAGGGGACATAACAGACGAAAATGCACCTTTACCTGCGACGTGGCTCTGGCTGGCAGATGGAGCATGTGCGTGGATCTCTGTTAGAAATGCTGCTGATGTAGATTTACAGCTTGCGTTGTGATTAACCTTGTCGCGAAGCGTTACTTTTTTGCTGACTCCAGTGATGCTAGTGAGCCTTTTCCCCTTGGCCTTTTTCCGTTTGAACAAAACCGGTTTAAATGGTGAAATGAAATGTAGTCGCAGCTTTAGTGTTGTGGAATATTTTTACTCGTGATTTGTTGCATTGTTGCAGTGGATTGTCTTAGCGAGCACGCTGTAAATGTGACAGATTAGATCCGTCAGAACTACTAGACACGACTCTTGATTGTCCATGAATCGTTCGTCTTTTGTTTTACATTATTTAGTGTCTTTGTAGCTGTGCTTTTTTTATGAGATCTCTGTTTCTGGTCCACCTTGTCCTGTTGCCTTCTTTAAATGTTCAAGTGCCATTAAATGTTTTCCACAGTAAGTGTTGGAAATGATTTGCTTTGCCAATAAATAATAAAATGTGACAAATAAAGAAAGTCTCTCCTGCAAAATGAATCTACGTGTGACTTTTTTAATCCGTCATGTTGATCAGTATGTTTTCTTTGGTAATTAAGAGCCCCGTGAAATGTATCTGGGTCATCTGAGTTCCTTTAGTTAATCTCCGATGGACTTTGTTTAAGCATATGGCCGTACAACACCAGTTTTAAATCACCTTGTCTCTCACAAAGGTACACTGCCAAGCTGTTTGAGGCGACATGAGCAATTAGTAACACAGGCTGAGCAGGATCTTCAGACTCGGATGGCTCGGGTCAACACAACAACAGGTGTCCTGGGTGGCATTAGTAGCTCTTAACAGATGAGAGAGGCCGAAAGGTCAGCGCTGACATCGATGACACTCTCGGTTAGACAAAGCAACACCTTCCAACCACTCACAGCTCTGAGCACATCTCAGGTGGGGCTGAAACTAAGTTTTTAAAGGTCAAGGTGCATGTTGTAGTTTTGAATATCAACTGTGATGCTTCAGTATAACACTTCAAGCTGAAGTTGTGTTAGCTCTTTAAATGAAGGAGGGGCTGCTGACGCTGAGCAAGACTGAATATTTAGATAAATGCTTTATAGCTTCTTAAATGTGCCTTCTGGATCTCATTGGATATAATACGGTGACACATTATTTATCAAAAGAAACACCGAAAATAGATCTGTGACAGGATCTTTGTAGAAAGGAATACTGTTTTGCTATCGCAGCCACCTCACAGTGCTCTTTGGTGAAGATTCATTAGTATAATTCACATTAGCTGTCTTGCAGGTTTAATAGAGTTTAGGCAGCCTTAATTCACATGCCACTGCGTAAGATGCAGCAGGTAATTTTCTGATAACACCAAAATGTTGTGTATGTTGTAGCCTTTTATCTGGGCTGAAAGAGTGGATAGCAATAACATGAAAGCCTCCACCTGGCTATTCAGATGGAGACAATCAATAATGGCCATGGAAATGGACAAGGAGATGTCCAAGGCAGTCTGCGTCTGTTCACCGCTTTGTGTTTCATGCCTGATTATACAAGATGAATAACAAGGTTGCCTGGTAAACAGTTTGTTACTTTCATTTGTTAATGTGCCAATATTAATGTAAGAAAGACAGAGATGTTGTGTAGTGAGGATTTTTTTCCAAGTACGGTGCTGTAGGTCTTGAATAATGACATGAACATCACATCTTAGAGCTGCACCTGTCAATGTTTTTATATAAACCGTAGATTAAATGGCTATGTGAAAGACCGACAAACCGGACGAGAATCATCATCTAACTTTGCAACTGTCCTCACCTCCGCAGAGAATTTACGCATCTTTAAGTTCTTGGTGCCAATTCAACTTCACTGAAGCAAAATAGAATTGTATGTGTGTGTGTAAGTGTGTTCACCGATCAGCCACAAAATGGTAAACGGTAAATGGCCTTGCTTTCATATAGCGCTTTTCTACCTATTGGTACTCAAAGTGCTTTACAGTCACAGACACATCTTGCTCAGGGACACTGAACACTACCTATTGAGCTCAGTAGTATGAAAACCCTTGACAGGAGAAGTAAATAACATTGACCATCTCGTGAGAATCCAGTGTTTTGCTGGGAAACTTTTGGACCTGTCATTCGTGTGGATGTTGCTTAGACATGTAGCACCCACCTAGACCAGACCAGGCCCCCCCACCCCATAGCAATGACACTCCAACAGGACGCCCTCAGAAGGCCCATGTTCATTCTCTGATGAGTCACAACTGTTTTGGAGGCACAAGGGAGACCTACACAATATTAGGATGGTCATAATGTTATGCCTGATCAGTCTGTATTTATGTGTGTGTGTGTGTATGCGTATGTGATTGTGTATTCAGTTCAGCAGTTCAGTGGCCTGATGCCTGGTAAAAACTGTCTCTGAACCTGCTGGTTTGAGACCATAGCTGAGTTGGCTGGGGTCAGAGAGGATCCGCTGGGCCTTCCTCCTGCAACACTGGCTGTAAATGGTCGGCAGTTCTTGCCTGAGGATGTGCTGGGCTGATTTTACCACCCTCTGGAGCACTCCCGCCGTACCGGGTGGTGATGTCCCCCGGCCAGGATACCCTCGATGGTGCATCTGCAGACGTTTGAGAGTATCCTGTTGTCCATGTTGAACCTCCTGAGATGCTGCAGGAAGAGGAAGAGGTGCTGTCTTGCTGCCTTTAGGATCATACACGTCACTGATGTTGGTCCCCAAGAACCTGAAGCAGCGGACTCTCTCTACTGCTGCTCCCTTGATGTGGATGGGTGCGTGTCCTCCTCCCTGAAGCTTCCTGTAGTCTACGGTCATCTCCTTGGTCTTGCGTAGGCGGTTATTGGCTTTACACCATGATGTCACTGGATTGACTTTCTCTGACCTCATCTTAGTGTAGGCCGCCGGGGCACACCGTAGTAACTCCAAGTGAGGCAACAGGATATTCAGAGTTCTTGTTATGCGGTTGAAGTTCATATAGGCTATGTCATACATTGGATCGTGGGGACAGTTAAACTTGACAAATGAATGCAAATCTGCCACAGTAGGGACACAACCTTAGAAACCAGCCATAAGTTAATTGTGCACTTGTGTGCTGTGTTCTTCTGTAGTTCAACAAATAGCAACACACCCCTGGTTCTCATTGTGTGCTGGCAGCAGTTTTTTTCTCACTGCGAACAACCTCTGGACAGCTCCACACAGATAAGTTAAAAACACAATGGTGAGAACATGGGAGCCTTTAACAACAGGAGCCAGATGCTTCCCTTGGGAATCGGTAGAGGCAAGAAAAGAGCTGTAAGGAGAATGAAAATTGGATTCATTTGGGCTCCGCTCAAACAAGGCCAATCAGATTAGTTTCTCAAATCAAATCCTCAAGACAGTCTGTCCTGCGTTGGTGTTTGCAAGCATTAGATTTGCGGGTCCAGACATCACTAACTGTGTACCTGCGCTGGCCCAGCAGATTGAAATGATCTTTTCCCAGGAGATTCCGTCCAGCTTTGCCTCTGCAAAAGTCTCACTCAAAGTGCCCGCAAACAATTCATTTCCTCCTCTGTCAACATGGCAGAGTTGTACCACATGTTGTCTTTCATAGCGATCTGCTATTAGCAGCGTGGAATGTGCACAGCAGTTCCGCAGATCTGGATTTTGATGTTGTCATTGTGCTTATTGTGTGCTTCCAAATGTAATACCTCAGATGCAAATCTGATGTCTTGTTGTTGTAATTTTTCAGTTTCTATGTATTTTTCTGTATAAATAGGTAGCTGTTTGCTGACTCATTCACAATAGCACATCATCTTCATAAAGGGATCATTTACTCAGTATTTAAAGGGGGACTTTAGACAGGCCCCAGATGTTATTCCAACTACATAGGTAAGAAGGCCTGATTTATGGTCTGTAGTTCAAGATTTCAATCCTATGCTCACAAGCTGCTTGACATTTGGGTTGTGTCGTTATTGGCCCTTTTATGATCATTTAAGATGGTGTTAGCCAAAACTCAAAAGCACATTCAAGTTCCCATATGTCTTAATTGGTTTTGTCTGACTTAGGTATAAATCCACAGCATGTCCACCCGAAAAGTTCACGGAGCTTCAGTTCATCTGAGTGAATGCCAGCCGTCACGTATCGGGCTTGAAGCAGGGGTGCATGAGGTGTTTTTCTTCAAATGAAAACTGAACAGCTGCAGGTTTTAGCCACAGCTCAAGGTCAATCTTCTGGTGGAAGCGATGCTCACCTCAGCATCTGCAGCTCCCCACGGCTTTTGTGACAGCTGGCATTCATCAAGAGACTCGTAATTAATAACGCACCAGCATCTCACACAGAGGAAAAGGCTGTCATTAAACCCCATCAAAGTGCTAAATGCCATAAAAAGTAGTGTTGGGAAAGATTCAAAGACTTTATTTTGTGAAAGGTAGTCACAGGACTCCATGATTTTTTTGCTTTTAAGCAATTAGCTTAAACATTTTTTATCATGTGACTTTATTGATGTGTGCCACTTAATTCATTAATTCCTTCTTCTTCTGTGACCGCTTATTCCTGTGAAGGGTCGCTGGGTCTGCTGGAGCCTATCCCAGCTGTCATAGGGTGATAGGCGGGGTACACCCTGGACAAGTTGCCAGTCTATCACAGGGTTAACACAGAGAGACAGACAACCATTCACACTCATATGCACACCTATAGCAATTTATCAGAATATTTTTTTCAGATATGTGATGGACAATTGTATGGACTACTTACAAATGGAGCAGACATTCCTGTTATCAATAGTATGAACTGTAAATCTGTCTGGTCAAAATTTCAGTTCAGTTCTTTAATGACACCGGACTAGACAGCACCGTTTGGCTGTTATATCACCAAGCCCCTACACAATCAAAGGTCTGAGTATAAATGGTGTTGAATGTTGTGCAGCTTTCAAAGCCTACAAATTTGCAATTAGAGACATTAGACGAATGCTGCCTTAAAGTGAAACTCATGAGCTTGTAGTATGACTTGACTGGTAAACTCTGACCCCCACTTACACTTACACGGTTGTGAATCCCACAAGAGGGAGCTGTTTAAATGGAGTTTACTCATGAACATAATAAACAGGACACCATTTAGGCATATCTGAGTATTGACAGTGTTGTATGCTGATAAATGCAATAAACTATGAGGGTGAGCAGGCTCGACCAAGATTCAAGGAGATAATTTATTGCAAAATAGTGCAGCTTACTTCAGTTCATTCTGATCTAGAGCTGAGACGTGAGTCCTTATCAGTATCTGCACGATCATAATCCAGTCTTTCTGCCTGTCCCTCTGTCACTTAAGCTCGAGGATCCAGTTTCTCTTCTTTCCTTATCTTAACCACCACTCTGTGGTCCAATAGGCTGAACATCAGCGGCCTCTTCCACCGCCCGCCTGTCTTTTCTCTTGACATTCCAGCTATCCAACAAAACCACCCTCTTACTGTGAAGGGGAAGTAATAGTAATAATGGTGTACATTGGTTGCGCCAGCCAAAAGGCCTTCACCCAATACTCGAGAGTTCAAGCATGAGCAATGTCAAGACCAACGTTTTACAAAAACTGATTATTCATTTATTACCTTTTTATATCTAGCTGTGCAAACAAAAACAAAATGAAACACTTGTTCAACTTTTATTTTTCAGGGAAGCAAAAAACCCAAAGCAAGGCCCAAACTCATACGTCGTCATAACATAAATAAATGAGTGGTCCAATCCGTTCACAGCAAGCTTCAGTTAACGCTCATTGTTTAAACATGACCTGCATTTGAGCCATTAATTTATTATGAGTTCATTTGAATGTCAGAGACTGACTCATGCGTTGATCATCGTCATTATTTTCCAGCAAATACAGCATTTCACCCATTATCTTACTAAACGCTGGTAACGAAACCATTAATTAACTCAGCTTAGCATTGTCCTGCAGACAGATTGGTGTCTCCAGGTGTATGCAGCCCAGTTTTTGAAAAACAATACGAGGCACACGGGGCAGAGGTCAGACG
This sequence comes from Chelon labrosus, assembly GCF_963514085.1. Taxonomy (NCBI): domain Eukaryota; kingdom Metazoa; phylum Chordata; class Actinopteri; order Mugiliformes; family Mugilidae; genus Chelon; species Chelon labrosus. The sequence goes on from NC_140352.1 coordinate 18,385,670, forward strand.
GAGGGGCAGTGTGGTGATTAAGATCAGTACTGGGTCCCATACTGCAAGAGGAGCGGCTCTTTCTCTGATCTGCTCGCGGAGTTGGTGTTAAAAACAACTGTGCTGTGAGCGTCAGAGTCTCGGTTCTTCATGAATACAGCATTAGTGGAAGAAGCAATCTGGAAATGACATTTAGCAAACAAACGTTGGTTAGGAAATAAAAACACACAGTTGTTTCAGCATAACTTCTGAATGAAACGCAACGAAAATCACTCCTAGATGTACATTTCCACACTGCACAGCTTGTTGCTCGGTTCATTTCTAGGGGCAGGAAGCCTCCTTGTGGTCATGTAGAGCATTTAACTGCAAACAGTAAAGACGTTCTAATTACTGAATCACACTCATGGGGACCTCGAGCATTGATGCAGTACCTCATTTTACCATCACTTACTCACAAGATCTGACAAATCTTTACATCCAAAACACTTTCTACCTGCGATATAAACTTCACACCATGTCCTTATTGTACCTGAGTTCTGGTGAGGTGACGAGGACGACAAGCGATGACGGTGATGAAGGAGAAGGTCGCCACAAGAATGGCAGCACATGACATGATGAAGAACAAGTGGATGTTGCCTGCAAACAACACGGGAGAGAGCACGTCAGAGAGAGAGAGAGTGGCTCTATTGTTAAAGTCACAAGACACAATATAAAAAAACAAGCTATACACTTCAACTGGAACACATTCATTGTGTTGACATCTGTAACTGGGACGCCTGTAATTTATAGAGGAAGTGAGGAAATGTGTTGCATCAGGCAGGTCAGCTGGAAAGCCATGTTTCTGATATGCTGAGAGGGCAAATGCAGTTCATGTTTGGAAGGCGAAAGCTTGTGTTTTGTGCCGTAACCACCCCTCAGTTGTCTTTACAGCTTCGTAACCCTATTGGGCATGAAGTCACAGCTGCCTATTGTGCTCTCAGTAACACAACACAGACGTCAAACTCCTCAAAGAAAGAAAGTAAGAAAGCGACACAAAATGGCGGCGTTTCCGTTGGATCACGACTTCAGATATCATCAAAGCGACAGCGAATCGATTGAGCACGGCCGGCCGTGTGAGGAGTCAGATCGCTCCGCTCTGACACGCTTGGATTCCTCCAATTTCTTTATTCCCTGTCTGTCTGTCCGTGGAACTAACACAGCTAAATGGCGCATGGTTTGTTTTAAGTGGAACACCTCATGACACCGCGCAGCTTCCCTTCTTTTGAAAACAAACCAGAAATTATAAATAATTAGACACATTCTTGCACTAAAAGTTTGATTCGCTACAATTAATTACATCAAATCAGAGGCAAATAAAAGCAGAATAGCCAAGAGGACCTCTCAAAAGGGAAAAGAAGCTGTTAATTTATACATGATGATGACAGGATTGATTAAAGGGTCTACAAATGGATGAATCATTTAATTTATGAAAGAATAATATAACAGAAATGCATAAAACGGTGTCTTTGGTTCACTGGATAATTTGAATCAATATAAACACATTTGATTATTTATATTTTTAAGGGGAAAAAAACATGAGATAAAATGAAACAATTAAAAATTCTCTAATTAAAAATGAATTAACGAACAGCCTGCATGTTATGAGAGCCAGCTATTTTCAGTTTTAGGTTCACACAGTCTTCCACAGGACGACACAATGAGTAAAAACACTGCATTTCCAGCCAGGACAAATTTGTATTCTGCTTGTACGTGCTGTGGGAGTGGATACAGGAAGTCAACGTGGGTTACAATGAGGTGTTTTTTTTGTTTGTTTGTTTGTTTGTTTTTTTTACAACTTATTGAACACTATCCTCGCGTCTGCATGCATCTACACTTTCAATCTCTTTTGGCAATCTCTTTTGAGGTATTATCCCAAACTGATGTGCAAGAAAGGAAATCACAATAAACCAACGGACACGCTGTGAACCTGGGCCCTTCAGGGTCCTGTTGCAGTTCACTTTTGTATTTATTCACATTATTGGACCCAAAGACCTTATATATCTACTGTCTAACTTCTAGAAGGCTTGAGAATGAGTAATAAAACACTGTCTGCGTCCCTTTGCCATTTAAAACTGCATGGAGTTCAGGCATAGTAGCTTACAGTAACCAATTCTCCTGTACACACACAGTAATTGCAGCCCTGTGTCATTATTAAATACAACGAGAGACTATGAGATCATTTCAAAAGTAATCTTTCCATACTTCCTACATTCTGCTTTATATTTTTATATTGCGGCAATAATAATCAAAGGTGTAGCTAAATACTTTACAGGAATCCATGTCTGAACCCCCACAGCAAGCACTATAGGGTAGTGGTGGCAAGGAAGGAAACAGCCGATTTTAAACGGGACTAAACCCTGAACCAAGCTCACATGCTTGAGGTCAGCCTGGTAGACGGACGGGAGGAGGGTCAAAGAATCAGACCTAATGAAGAATTAATTAAGCGCTTAGGATGACGCGGTCCAGTGGTAATGTGGATGGATGAGGTCAGTCCACGCAGAGACACAGTCTCTGCTTTGTTGTGCAACTTTATGACTGTGCATTTTTGATGTTATCCAATGTTAAAAACAAAAAGTATTTTCAAACTGCTTTAGAAATCACGTTCATCTTTAAAATCATGTGTTTTTACTTAGTCCCTGTCTCGCCTCCTATCCTGTTCTATCTTGTTTTGGGGTTTTTTTTGTTACAGAAAGCATCCTGTTAGGTTTATACTTTGTCTGTGTATGTGTGTATGTGGGGGGGTGTTACTCACTGTTTCTTCTGACGTAGAGGCTGAAGGAGGTCTGCAGCTTGCTAATGTCATTCCTGACACTGATGTCCAGACAGTGGGAGCCGGCCGAGGTGAAGGTGTGGTTCAGCCGCAGGGTGTTTCCGTACAGCATGGTGAGCGTGCAGCCTCCCGCCACGTCGGACACACAGTTGGGGAGGAAACGCCAGCACACCCACATGGGAGGACTTGAAAGCAAACACACACACACGGGAAACAGAAATCACTTATTTTTCCATCCCCTTTCCTAACAAGCATTGTTTAAACACATTCAAAGTTGTAATTTCTATTGATCGAAATACAAAACTTCCTAATAAATGTCTCTAATGCTGCATGTTTTCCTGCTTATATGTGTGTATTTGCAATAACAAGAAACTAAATAGAGCTAATGCAACTTACCTTCCGTCAACATGAAAAGACAAACTGGTTTCCTGAGACACAGCGTAATATGATGGCCCATTCAGTTCAATGCGTTTGATGGCATCTGCAGATTCAGTTCACTTATTAGTAACTTCATTTAGCCACAATGTGATCTCATTTTAACGGTCAGGTCAGATCATTCTACAAAATAAGTTCGAAGAATCAAATGATCAAAAGCAGTTGTAAGACTAAAATCTAAATACTGTTATTTTAGGAATTTAAAAGCTACAAACCAAGCACTTTAACATCCATGGAGTAGACGCTGGAGTTTGGAGTTACATATTTGGCCGCATTCGCTCCTATTCTCAGCCTCAGCGTGTAGTTTCCTGATTTAGGGTAATGAAACCGCACAACCGGCTCCGTCCCTTGGATCACTTCTCTGCATCAGAGATTTAAAAAGGAAAAAGGGTGACAGATAAACAAAAAGCACCCATCCTCCAGCTGTTTCAAGTGTGATGAATTCTCATACCCATTCCCTAAGTCCCAGGTATATTTGAACTTTGTTGCGTTGAGGTTCCTTTGGGGATCAAAGAGTTCAAACATGGTCTCTGTGGGAATGTCTGACGCCAGCTCTCCCATGTTTCTCACATAAGTGGCATTTCCATCCGTCTGATAGAAAACCAGCTTCCCGGCGATATTTTCTGATTAAAAAGCACAATACACTCAAATGTGAAGACGGGATTACCGTGGAAAAAATGTACAAATGAAACGGACATACCTAGATCTGTCAAGGGGTCTGCAGGTTCTGCCGCAACCAGGAGAACTGGGAGAAGGAGCATCAAGATCCGAGCAACGAGTTTTCTGTAAGAATTCGTTTCAAAAGTGTAAAAAACTATTTTCAAATGTCAAATGTCTTAAATGTGGCAGATGTACCTGTCCATATCTGTTGGTCCTCTCACTCAAGGATCTAAAGAAGAAATGAAGTGCTTTGGATGGACATGGGGAGGAAAGGGGATTATAAGCATGCAGAGTTGGGCCGAAAAGGCTTGAAATTGTCACCATGCGTTTCAGTCACGTGGCTGAGGAACAACAATCAACCTTTGAGTTGGAGGCTCTGGTCTTGGTCACAGACATGACATCTTAATGCTGCAAATCCTAAGAACAGAGAGCGCAATTACAGATTATAACCCAAGAATTATCACAAGAAGAAGGTTACTCAAAGTGACTTGAGTTAGTGGTCAGGATAACTGTGCAGATTTGATTGTAAAAGTCTGTTCAAGCAGCAACCTTGGGGGGGAAGGGGGCTGGAGCCTATCCCAGGTGTTGTTTTGGCGAGATGAGATGCGGGGTACACCCTTGACAGGTCGCCTGTCTATCACGGGGGCTAACACAGAGAGACAAACAGCTGTCATGACATGTGGTGCCTTTTCAACTGCCGACCTAAACGGCCCCCGTCCGGCCGGAGACAGTCATGTTTTACAGTCTGTGTCAAACAACAATATCAACTCAAATCAGCTTTCTACATTTTAATAGGACATTTTCATTGCTTATGATGCATTTAATATGTTCAGGCCATGTGACAAAAGACACTGTATGGTCATTGTAGGTGTGCAATGAAATTAAGTAACAGCAACAGCAGCACAGATATTTTAGTTATCTCATAGAACTGTCAGCTATAATAAGATGTGTGCCATGAGGGGTGGCTCCTTCAGGTGTCATGAACGTACTTGAGGGTACTTTGTAATTTCACTGCATCTCAGGTTAAACATTGGCAGGTTCGACATACAAAACAGGAAAAACAGCGGGGTATGAAAGCTGTGTCTGTGTCAACCACGTCAACAATTTAAATGCTGTTTTATCATATTAATCAGTGCATTGATAATATTTCATTGTCAACATGCTGCACAGGTTACTTTTGAATATATTTGAGTGTATTGTGTGCATAAGACGTCTGCTTGTAGTTGAACATACATCGATCAGGCATAACATTATGATCACCTTCCTAATATTGTGTAGGTCTCACTTGCAGCTGGGAGAGCTGCAGGGAAATCAGATCTCATCACAGACTGTCACAACAACTTGATTTAAAATGATTTCTGATGGGGTGTAATATAAATATATATTCACACAATAACAGGACCATGTGGTTGAGTTTTTAATGTAGCTTAGTCAGACCCTACACTGGGTCATTTGAACAATGTAGATGTGAAAACTTGTCAGTCAATAAAAAAGCAAATGATAATTTCCCCACAAGTTGAATTTTTAATATGGTAAAAACTGATTTGAATTCCTATTACATGGAGATATTTATCCAACTTGTTCCTCCAGCATAACTAATCTGCAGGTCTAACGGGTTCCTATACACTGATCAAGCATAACATTATGATAATATTGTATAGGTCTCCCTTGCGCCTCTAAAACAGTTGTGACTCATCACAGAATGGACATGGGTCTTCTGAGGGTGTCCTGTGGTGTCTGGCAACAGAATGTTGTTAGTGGGGGCCTTTGGGTCCTATGGGTTGAGGGGAGGGGCCTCTGTGGATCATCCCACAGATACTTGATCAGTTTGGGATCTAATGAATTTGGAGGCCAGGTTCATGTTTCTTGAGTTGTTCCTAAACCGTTTATGTGTGTGTGTCTGTGGTCTGGTCTAGGTAATACCACTGCAACATTGTCACAAGATGGCCAGTGTTATTTACTTCTCCTGTCAGTGGTTTTAATGTTGTGGCTGATCGCTTATTCTACATTATGACTTGTCTACTGTATTACGGCGCCCTCTCTCGGCCAGTCTGAGTATTCAACTTGAACGCCAGAACCCCAGTGCCAAACAAAATGCGTCACGCCTTCCTAACTTTTTCTCTCTCTCTCTCTCTCTATCAAACGTGCGAGTCATCACCTCGCAGCATTTTATTTCACCAGTTGAGGGCTTTAATTCGTACAGCACCTTTCGTGACGTCACGGCACCCTCCTCCCCGTCCTCACCCACTGTAAACGAGCTGAGGGGGAAGTCTCTCGGTGTCCCAGTCAGCGTCTCTGTCAGTGTGTCTACCGCCCGCTGCCGAGCGTCTCTCTGCCCACATGCGCGCAGTGAGGGTGCAGACAGAGAGCAGGAGCAGCTGTTGGATTTATAACTCGGAGTGAACACCTGGATTTCCAAACTGTTTTTTTTGTTTTGTTTTGTCTTTTGTTTTTTAAATTTTGATATTGTCGTTTTTGTTTTATTATTTCTGATCGCTGGGTTTAAAAGAAACAAGCTGCCATCATGTCTCGGGTTGCGGAGGATGTGAGCAAGCTTACTGAAAGTACTTATAAGGTGAGTGACACATCTAGTATACAAGGAAATACCTGACAATCTGTTGATAGTGTAGGTGAGTTTTTGTATTATTATGGCCGTGGAAGGAAATCGGAATTTCATAGTTAAATGAGACTGGCATATTGCAACTGCTTATAAAAAAACAGAGGTGAAAATACAATAAAATGATAAGAGGGAGCTTTAGTGCTCATGTGCTTTTCTTTTACTGGGACGTGTCACGTTTTATGGGAGCTTTGACCTCTTTAACTTTACCCCTTGTTTTGAGGACTTTTTGGCTTTTACACTGCAAAACATATTTGAGATTTTATTGTGTCAACCAGGAAAAGACAAAAAAAAACACCACCATTAAAGACAGATCCCTGTCTAATTAATAAAATAGCCATAAATCACAGAAAACCACTGTCCTGGCTCTGTGAGCGTACTGTGATGACAGTGAATCAACAGGCTATATCCTATTAATCAATGTGAATTGATTTGATCAATATCTTGATCATGTGTGTGGCTTTGCTCATTCACTCTGGCTTAATATAATCAGGTTTACGCAGCCGCCTCTCCCCTGTGATAAGCCAATGTCCAGGTGTGTGCTGTTGTCTTAATGTCTCTGAGAGGTCCTCATATTGCTGCCTGCCAATGCACCGATGAGTCCTCATAATCCAAAAAAGAAATAGGAAACAGTTTGGATCAATGTTTAATGTTTTTTGTTGGTTCCAGCTGAGGTTTGTTTAGGTTTAGGTTTGTTAGTCAGGAGCAGTACAAAGTGTCAGAGACAAAGTAAGAGAGACAGAGAGAGAGAGGGAGTAATACCTGTCGTTTACGGTGTGCCACAGTTTCAGCTGAGAGAAATCAAGGAACCTGTTTCCCTGTTTCTCCCTCCCTTGCTCTGTTTTTTTTTCTCCATGTAAAGTCATACCTGGCCCTTCATTGTTCTATTGAGGGCGTGCCAGGGGAATAGATAGGGAGAGGTGAGCAGTACTTGATTGTAGAGACATTTCAATAGAGGGAGGGAGGGAGAGAGAGAGGGAGAGAGAGACAGAGAGAGAGAGAGAGACGGGGGCTGGGGGTGGGACGGCAGAGTGATGAGGTTCATTCCGCAAATAGCTGTGACTCTGTGTGGGACTTCGCTCTTTTCGAGGGAGTTGCAGGGCAGACGTGAGGGGTCAAGTTAAAGATTGAAAGTTTTATTGTTCTCACGTGGAGATATTTATAGGGCAATGGCACAAACACTTGCACTTGTTTTCATGTGTTTTTCTTCTCCACCCACCCCCATGAAAATAGCCTCTTGAGTTTTATTGTCCATGGCATGGGCCCCCTTTGAACAAAGAGAAAAGAAATTACAGATGTTTGAGTGTAAGCGTGAGGGAAAGTGACACACGAGCTGTGTGTATAATAATGAGTGCCTGTGGTTGTTGCTTTCATTCGCAATGACGTATTTTCCCCGCTTTATGCTGCAGAATGTGATGGAGCAGTTCAACCCAGGCTTGAGGAACCTGGTCAACCTCGGGAAGAGCTATGAGAAATCAGTCACAGGTAAACACAGTCTTTAACCTCACACATCACTACGGAGATCCCACCAGATGATCCATGATCTTATAGTGAAGAACTGCAGTCTTGACTTACTGTATGAACAGCCTGTAACTTGGTGATGTTTGTCTCTCTCACCCCGCGCAGCGATGAATCTCGCCGGAAAGGCCTATTTTGACGCTGTGTCGAAGATCGGAGAAAACGCTACCGTGTCTCCAGTCTCCAGAGAGCTTGGTGAGTTTCATGCTGTTTGACTCTACCTACAGTGAACAAAATCTCAAGGGGCTCTATCTAGTATCCATGCTTAAATGACTCTGCTGAGGCTGGGGCTTAAAAAAGACAATGCTGACGTTGTGGTGAATGCACTTATTCACCACCTCTGAGCTCTGTTTATAGAAAAGTACAGTAAGGATTCAGCTATTAGCTTAGCTTAGCATAAACCATACAGTTTAAAACAGGTAGCCTGGCTCAGACCGAAAGTTGAGGTAGCACCACATCTAACTAACTAAACCACCAGCAATAAAGTTTGACCATAAGGTCATCTCACATTTCCTGTGACTGGGTCAAAAAGTTGCACTTGAACGCACCACAACAACCAGCTGGTAAGTTCTGAACTTGCGTGAAGGGAAAAACTCTTGTGGAAAACCAGAACTGGTACTATTAGCTGGGAGGCCAGGATGCTAGGAAGAGCTACAAACCATCGTATAGAGCTGGGCGTCTCGGACACCAGACTCTCTGACCTCTAAAACTCACAAATATATATTCAATGCGAAAATCTAAGTGTAAAAATACAGATTTATGGTTTTACTGTGGGGTTGCGCGCGTGACTGCTTCTTGCCTTTGAGGTGAACAAGTCCTGAACTTTACATTGACAGACTCCCAAACGTCAATGCTTCTGGAGCAGAAATAGCCCCCTACAAAGTCACAACATGTTGCTGTGTATAGATTAAACAAACCTGATTAGTATTGTGGTTTTGAGCTGCTGGCAGGCTTATTGATCTTCTCTTTGAACTCTTGGCAAGAAAATTACTTTACTTCCAAAGGTCAAACCAATTCTTGAAAACATGAGGCACTTTCAGAGCACATGAACTTTTTCAAAGGTCCTATAAGTGTTGGAAAAATGCATTCTCACTGAAGGAACTGAGAACCATCTTAGATCTTTCTTGTTGGGGTCTTTCTAGCTCTTATTTACAGGTATGTACTTTCTTTGTACAAGAGGATCCTTGGGTGATGTGAGTCTGCAGTGGTTGCTCCATGTGTTGATCACATGGTCAAATAGTTGCCTCACAAACAACAGCTCTTAACGGTAGCCTTGGATATGAGGTGAAGTCCAAACTTTATCAAGTCTGTATGTTGTTATATGTGGCGAAGAACCAAGTGATGTTGCCATACCAACTGACAGCCATCTACTATGTGACTTCAGCATTCGTACTGCTGGTGCGAATGCAAACAGAAAAAAGCCCTTGAAACCATGTAACCCTTAAAGGGAGCTCCACTGTGGGTAGTTACCCTCAGAGAGTGCCCAGAACTGTTTGGTCTGAATGTGCCTGTAGTCATGAAACATCTTGTCTTGGCAATATCACGCCAACTAATGGAAGCTGGGCTCCATCCAAAGGCTGTTTCTCACTAAAGTCATCACTGTGACGTATTTTGCCTGCATCATCCCAGTGAGTGAGTTATGCAAACACCTGGAAATAAAAATGACTGAACCCCCAAGGCATAGTGGTGGCAGAGATTCATTATAATGCGCTGTCTGCCTCTCACTCTGATTGAAGTGCTTCCTCTTCTCCATCTCTTCTCTGATGCTGCCATCAAGAATGCACAGGTTGTTTTTCATCCATCCTGTGAGTCAGCCTGCAATTATTCTATTAGTGCTAGAATTTGGAGCTGATCTTTTTTTGTCCAGGGGTCATTATTCCATGCTATTACGATTCATCAAGTTGCTTTTTGTGTTCTGCTGCACCACTCCTTAATGCAAAGGTTTACAAATTGGCCTTGTGGGAGCTCAGGTAGGAGGAGCAGGAAAATTGAAATGGAAAGATTATTCTTATTTTGCCCATGCTTCTTCTGAAGCAAAATGGTTGTTCCTGATTTTTCAGACTAAATTGCAAGCCATTAAAAAAACAAATAAAAAAAGATGAAATGACAGACTAGATGAAATGATTTTCACAAAGCTGTCACTGTGTGGAACAGACAAAATTGTCTGTCATATCTGCGGGAAATGTAATTAAAAGAGTAAGGACCATCAGTGCAGCGTCTGTGTCTGAGAATGAAACCATGAAGAACAGGTTTTGTAACGCTAAATGCTCAAAACTACCCGACTAGATTTTCTTCCTTTTCTTATTCATTGGTCTGAAATTTACTTTGAATATAATATATAATGTCAACCGACGAGGCTTTGATAGCCAAACAAGTTAGAGTGATATACAGAGTGCTCTCCTCTTACCTAGTGTGATACCAAACCTTATGCGATGAATCTAGCTGCAAATAGGTACACAAACAAAGGAAGTCCGTATTTAAGCATTAAGATATTACCATTTTCTATCTGTCTGAAACCCTGGATCTGAGATATTACATATTCAGCTGTTACAAACTGACAGTCAGGTCTGATAGCCACACCTGTCAGTGAACAATGGAAGAATCTCATCACTTCATTGAATAATATGTACACGTTAGATAGTCGTCCGGCAACATTGTCACCGCATACCAGAAGCAGTGACGTGAAACAGCCTTACAGACAGGCAGACAGACAGACAGACAGACAGACAGACCCTAGTAGCTTCATTGTCTTTGTGATATTTTGAACACATGGAAAGTCAAAGACAGCAGATTTTACCCTTTAAATTCTTCTTGGTTACCAGTTAAAAGGGGCTGACAAAGACTCAGTGTCCTCCCTCCATACTGGTCTCTGTCTATGAAACTTTCTTTATTTGACCCCAGTCATAAACACATCTCAATATCAAAAGGTCTTCAGGTAAAAATGTCACGTGACGTCCTGATCTCCGTGCTCCATAGTTGTTCTTTGACTGCCTGGAATAAACGTCGAGACAGTGCGATTTCTCACCCACCGCAGCAAACACCCTGAGCAAACAGACAGACAGAGGGGAATGTCTTCCCACCAGTGATCCTCCTCGGTCCCTATTCCACCATCTGCTTCTCCAAAATGTATGAAAAAGACAAAGCAACACTGACTTTTACAGGCTTTGCGGTTTGTTCATTATGGCCTGACAGCTGAAGGAGATTTGGGTGCAGTAGTTGCATAATTCTGTATACTTTAAGCTCCATGACTGTCAAGATTGACAGAGCAGTTATGTTACTTTGTTGTTCTAGGTTGCAGACATTTGTAAAGATAGTTTTCTCCTAAGGGATAGATTATTTTTTCTTCCTTCCTCTGTGAATGGTGCTCTCAAAAAGCTTGCGTCAAAGAGGCTGACAGGTATTTGCGGAAAGTTACCTGAGGCTTTTTACTTGGGTGCTGTTTTTTCTTTTTCAGGACTAGTGTTTGTCCACATTTCTCTTTCAGTTTATGATGAAGGGGAAAGTGTATTAGTAACAGGAAAAGACTGCCTGAAGAAAAATATGCACTGATGAGTGAAGATCTAGGTGCCTTTAACATATTTTTACTGACAATCACAAAACACTATATTTGCAGGAATTCACTTTATTAGCTAGTTACTTGGATAACCAAAAAAATAATAATAATAATGAAATAAAGCACAATCATATGACAATCATATGAATTCAGATCAGAATTTGAGTCGAGTTAACGTAGCCTACCATTTGGATTTCATTATGGGGCGTGTTTTAACCAGTACAGTTAAAAAAAAATCACCCAATTCATAGTTCAGCAATCGATCAGAGCAGATCGCTTCTAGACAAATGTCTCAGTTGCTGTTTCATCCTTTACAACGGAGTGAATCTAATTTTTAGCTTGTCTGACTGTTGTTGTTTTGTTGTAAACAAAATCAACTCAGTGGCGCTCAGGTGATATGTATGACTACATTGGTCTTTCTGTCCATCACCGCATAAAGCTCGCACAAACGGATTGAGTAGGTTTATTTTTGTTGATCTGATAATTCACTATGCCTCAAAGAGCTTTGCTGGGCATAATAAACTGACCTTTTGTTGGCCTTCTGCTTGGTCAGAGCCCTACCCTCTCTGTTAAGTTAATGAGTTTCTACCGCTGCTAATTAATAATAGTTTGAAAATATGTGTAATTTTAAAATAAAACATTTGAACTTTCAAATGTTGAATTTAACAAATTGAAAGTTGAATTAATAAGTTATCTTGCGCCATAAAACATAGTGGTTTTGATGCTGTAGTGTTACTCAGTATATCGTAGCTAATGCTAGCTAATGCTAGCAAACGCTAACGTAAGAAAGGTATTCGTGTGTAAATGTCAACGCAGAGTTTACTGACTCTATGGCTCTTGTCTTCTTTTGCAAACCTTACACTACGTTTTAGGTCATGGATAAATGTTTAACTTCATTTTTCACATAAGTAAAAGAAGAAATGGCATGTTCTACTGTTTACTTAACAGTCTAGTTTTCAGTGAGAAATTTCCTGTGCATGACAAGGCTCAACAGGGAGTTGCTCTTCCACTCTGAAAAGCAGCAGGTATTGAAGGACTGAAAATGTTACTGGAGAATGAATAGCATGAACCCCACCCTTTCCACCTTTTCTCTGCGCTGTTTGTCAGTCAAAATAGTTTTTTTTTTAAATTATTGAAGCACGCAGTCAGCAAGGGAGAAAATGGTAATGCCAGCCAGAGGGACTATTTTTCTCTCCCCGGAGAGAGAGGATTCAGAGTGGAGAGACTGCTGAGTGTTTTTTGCTGATAGCTTTTGAAACAGGTTTTGGCTTCTGAGGGGAGCCATTTCTTCTGAAGACTGTCTGATATTATGGCTAATAAGCCGCCCTGGTGACACTGCAAACATCTGTATTACAGCTATTTCACAGAATTGCTATGCTCTGTAGACACAACACACAATATTGCTTATATCATCAGGACATGACGGCCAATTTGTCTGTCTTAACAGACACAACAAAAACAGAAGCACCAGGAAGCCAGAAATGGCTCCCAAAAGTCAAAATAAACCTTCTCTCCTCTTTCTCACTGCGCTGCATTTTGTGTCTCAGAACGCCTGAACCAGACTCATCCATCTGGACTCTTAATAATGAAAAAAGCACTTTGAGATGCACACAACTTTGTCTCAGAAACTAGTACTCTTCTTTACAGTAGTAAGTTCACTTTTAGAGACAAGATCCATTGTCTCCATTATTAAATGTTTCCATTGTGAAGTTTATTGCTGCCCTCAAATGGGGGGTGTTTACAGAGTTCATATGTAAATACCACATCAATGGTCCTCTCTATTGACAATACTGATGATAAGTGGAACTTTTCGGTAAGGGCTGAGTTCAGTCGAGTCGAATACCCGACCCTCATGTAATAACCAAAAACTTAGTTCCATTTGAAGGCATTATACAGTATATCTGGGCACACAGTTTAACTTGTCATAGCAGTAAAAGAGGTGATGCAAATGTCACACGGAAAGTCATGCTAGTGAGCCAGCATCTGCAATATCAGGATCCCACAGCCAGCGCACCTAAATGTAATATTTTCTTTTTTAACACCATTAGTAACCTGTCTTTCTACTGCCCTGACAAGTCAAAATGTCCGCTGTGAAAAAAGGTTTGTTACATCTCCTCCCCTATCTGTTGATTAGCAATGGAATACAGGCAGGAGACAGGACAGTTAGCGTGAATTAACGCAAAGGCTAATCAGACCATTCATGGAAATCAGCCAGCATAGCTCTGTCCAGACGTTACAAAAATTTTCCAACCTGCATCTCGAAATCTCGCTTACATAACTTGTGGGATTATACACACATTATGTCTTATTTGTGACTCATGGTTCCTTCAAATGATGTCATGTTTGCCCCAAGAAAAAGTCTGGTGGAAATGTTCTGTAATGTCCAAGTTCACGAGATAAATCAGTATATTTTAATTTAGTTGTATAGAGTTATTTTTGTTTTATTATACATCTCAGAAAAATGTTGTCACAAGTTGTCATTTTCTTACACTCAGACAGAGCTAAGCTATCCCTGTCTCCCTGCTTCCAGTCTTCTAAGTCTAACTTCAGATGTTTCATATTCAGCATAATGTTCATGAACGCATTAATCTAACTCAGGGCACAAAATGTGAGAATTCTCCAAACTGAACTATTTGTGATAGGCCTAAGTGCTACAATCTAAACTGATTACATAAGCATCAGCAGTTGCTAAGGGCAATTAGCTTGAACATATATCATATATCCATCCGGAAACAGAGATTTTAACCACTAGAAAAATCAGGGCCAGCCACACAGACACAAACTGTTTTGCCGTACTAGACAGAAACTGGTGAAAGTAAGAGCAGGGGAGTTATTTTCTATTCTACTTATTGTCCAGTCATTTGTTCTCTCATCACACTCCAATCTCCCTAATGGTCCTCGAGTCGAGGCCCTCATTCTGAATCCAATGAAGTAAATTCTCACCCGAATACTGGCACTTTCCTAAGTGACCTTTAAAGAAACCACTGACTCACTTACCACTCAGTAAACCTTGACATTGGAGCATGTAAGACAATGTAACACAAAAATATACTGGTTATTTATGATCAGTGTTTGCTTGGAAATTTATTTGCGCTTGTAGACATCCCTCAGATTCTGTGGAACTCACTGGCTATAAACTTTAGACTGACTTTTTTCTCACGAGGTGGCAACCAGCAAACCTCACATATGTGAACATTCAAACGTGGCGTCAATTTCTAAATTGATTCAATGCTCGTATTCAGTTGCATTAAGTAAACTGAGGTTTTATGTGTACTTGTCCTAATGTTATGAGCTGAGGATGATGGCACGTCATTGGTCTATGTTGACAGCTATTGATCTGCTGCAAACACAGTAGATATTCTGAATGACAGCAGATGGACAAATAACTGAACAACACCGTGTTAATATGAACCAAAAAAATGTCATTTTTGATCAGTATGTGTATACTTGCACTCTAAGCATTTGTACCTAGGAGAAAAATTGAAAAGTCTCCATTCCGCCCTTTTGCCCCTTCCTTTCATTTCATACACATCTCCATCACAGTTGTGATCTTGATGCCATTTTCTAGAAACATAAACACAAAGTTGAATTAGTCACAGCCCCAACTGTGAGTCTTTGGCTATGGATAGCATATGGTTGAACTACTGGAAACATTCAGCGTCATTACTCGCCGCTTATCTGTCCAGGAGAAGTACGGCAAGCCCCAACATGAGGCTCTACTGATAATTTAATTTTTTCTTGATAAGTTTTCATTTAGGTTACTTTGCATTGCAGGCAGTTGTTGCCAGTACTAGAAAGCAACGTTTGCGTGGAAGTACTTTATTTCTCACAGTCAAGATTAGATTCATGTTTGAGTTAATGTTTGAGTTGACGAAAACAGCTTCAGCTCATGGACCATTTATTATCTGTATTAGCTGCTGCTTTTTGACTGGTCCTTAGATTTGTTAGTTGTGTATTCAGTGAGTGTCCTTGCAGTTGTTTGGTGCGACAAGATAGCTGTGTTACTGGTGTTTTCAACAGCTGACAGGGAGGATGAGATATCAGTTCCCTTTTCAGCAATCAACATCATAAGGAAGTTTTTAACCACAGTTACAACTCAGTGTGTTATCACCACATGGGCTTAGCACTGATCCCGGTGACATCATTATGATAATATTAAGGGAGTGGCTCACCCATGGCAACCTCCAACCTCTTCCCATCAGCCCTGTATTGTGTATAATTGAGATGCCATTAGATCCTGACTCACACAGGAGGAGGCCACGTTTCATCACAGACCTGTGTGCGTGGACAAAGCTAGCGATGCATCACACTGATAAAACATGTGTTACAAGACGATGACCAGTGGCGACGCAAACGTCCAAAGCTAGTCGATACAAGAGATCGCTTGTTCTCTTGTAGATAAAGTGGTGAAATAAAGAGAAACCGTGCCAACAGGTCTGCTGCCAACATTTGCCTTGCCCCTTTATGTTGTAAATCACCCTTATCTGACTCCAAATAGGCAGAGGTTGTGTTGGCATGGTGCATTTCCAGCTCATAAAAAGCGTCACTTGTTGTGAATATCAAAGGCGTTGCTGTGTGTCTTATCAGCAGGCTTGTAAATGAGGCGTTTCACCCAGGTGGTGCAAAAAACACATGCAAATTAATGATCTTAAAAGGACCAGTCTTAACATATTTCAAGTACCTTCGTCTTAGTTCCAATCTTGAATGTCAGGTGAGAGAATAGGAAGTTTCCATAGAAATGAATCATAGTCCAGATGAATCATGAGTGGTGTGGTTTTCCACAAGGACCTTTAATCAACTTGCTTAAAAACATGGAGTTGTTTCTTTGACATTGTTGAGATTAGATTATTTTGGTACTTAAAATCCTCAAAAGAGAACAGCTCACTAGCAACAGAGAGAGATATGAGATAAGATACACTGAGCTGCTGTTGTTGTGTCCTTTTAAATGAATGAACTCCTATACAGAAGATATTTAGAAAGTTTTAGCTAGGTACATGTACTAATTACCATGTATATTACTTTAGCTAGACAGAAACCACTTTAACTTCAAACATCTCAGCTCTCCATCTCCCATTTCCATGGAGATAAAGCTTGGGAGTGCCATTTCTCTCGCTCTTAACACCGCTGTCTTTCTCAACTCTAATTTTCACTTCAGTCGTTCATGTGACAGGTTCATGCGGCTGGTGATGACTTTCTGTAGCATTTACCCTCCCTTCAGGTAGGCTTTTGCGCCTTGCTCACCCCAAAGGTGAAACCTGCAGGTGCACAATGCCCTCTTTGAACCCCCCCTCCTGCCCTTTCTCAACCTCCCCTCTTCCACCCCGTGCAGCCTGTTGTTGAGGCTGTACAAACAGCTCACCCCCACATCCAAACACAAAGGCAGCATTTACCAGTACGTTCTGGTGACCTTCAGAGGGCAATGTTGTTGTAGCTGGACGCTGCCCGTCGGATCACAGAACTACAGCCCTGTATCATTAGGTTTGTTTGCTCAGAGTGGACGTGTGCAGTTGAGGAATGTCAGGTGTTGCGATGCGTATGTATGTGTTTAGGTGGAGTGTGCTGACATGAGCAACTTTTTTTATTCCTCAAAAATCACAAACCGACACCTGTGCCTTCTTTGCTTTTTCTCGAAGGTGTTGAAATCCTTCTGAGTCATTCACTTTTGCTCTTTTCCCTCGTACTGATACTGCTATGTGTCCTGACATGACGTTCAGCAAAGGCAAATCTGTATGTGTTTCACCAGAACGCCGTGTCCTATAATAAACCTTGAGTCTAGATTTCGCCCCATTGTGGTAGAGATAGCACGATAAACTGCTTAGCTATGACTGTCCACTTCTGTTTACAGTATTGACTCACTCCCATTGTTTCATGTCATATGCTGCTCTCGCTGTGCTGTAGTTTGCCTGTGAATGGAGACTGTTCTGTATGTGACCGCACAATACCAGAACGTTTCATAGAGATTACTTATTGACAGCTACTCAAATATTGAAAGGAGATAAGTCATCTGGAAAATATGGGCAGTAAGATGAAAGGCTTGGTGAAAACAAAGGTTTGGAGGAAGTTTGGGTAGGATTAACTGATCAAGGCCTTCTTACCCGGAAGTAAATTGCATTTTGTTATGCAGTGTTTTCAATGCTGTTGAGTTTGTGTTCTCTTGTTCTCAAAGGGTTTCTATCAACTATCCCTCATAGAGGAACATTTTCTAAAGTTAATGGACAGGTTGGGGGAGAAGACTGATGCCACTCTCACGTATTTCCAGTCAACATGAAGATACACCAAGGAGGCAATTAGCTTAGCTTAGCACAAAGGCTGTCCACAGGCAACAAAGACCTGTCTGCCAGCAATAACCAAGGATAAAAGCAGCACAGTGTAGCATTAGGCCTTTATTTGTAATGATTTCTAAAAATACTGAAATCTGTTCCTGATGTCTTTCCAGGCGTGGTTCTGATGGAGATTGCAGAAGCCCACAGGAAAGTCCACAATGAGCTGGAAGACAACGTAAGTCCCCTTAGATATGAATCCAGTCCAGCGAACGCTAATACTCACATAGCTTAACAAATGTGCCTGGCATTTTTGTTTTTGGAAATGAAAGCATCCACAGTATGCGACCTGATTTTAGAGTCATAGGCAGGGTTATGAAATCAGAACGCCTTTAAAGGCACTGTTGGTCTATTCTTGAGATTTGTTTGCAAAAACTAAAGAAAGTGGTCAGTTTTATTCTTTAACTAGATACTGAATCCTGGGTTAATCTCATACTCTTACTTTCTGCTCAGAATCAGAAGAAGGAAAGCAACATAATGGGTGTGTGTGATGTAAAAAGAGACAAAGCCTTGCCTGCGTTGCACTTATGTCATTAAATAATTTTGTGCAATGACAGGTCGCCCACTGGGCCTCCAGGAGTGAACAGTTGTCATTCCTAGAAGTACTTTGCAGCTTATCTTCACATAATAGGCGAGAGATTGGCCATCCGATGTTTAGTCCTCTCTGGAGATGCAACCTCCACAACCTTTTTAGCTCATTCCTTTCATTTTAGAGAGTTTAAAACCGTCGTAACAAAAGGTGAAAGAAAGTTTGACAAGGACTGCTGCCCTGGGGTGGAATGCTTCAAATACCAAGTGACAAGAAGTATTGAAGTCGAGTGTCACCATTTTAAACATGGCAGCAGCTGAAACACAACGCCCAGTTGTATGCAAGAACAGTAAGAAAGAGTTTCGTTTCACAACCCCGGCCCAATTGTAATTTATCTGAGGGAGGCGAAAGTTGTAAATCTTTAACCCTAACAAGTTGATAAGCCACCACTAGTGGGTGGAATCCTATCTTCTCAGAAACCCATTATGACACATTCCACCATGCCACTCCACTCTTAACCACAATGAGCCATACGACTGTGCAATGTGATTAGAAGAAAATGCATGCAGGATGATGTACCAGACGCTGCACCGAATATGAAGTGTGTGTTTTCTCTCTGCAGTTCAAGAGGTTCCACAAAGACATTATTACGGAGCTGGAGAAGAAGACGGAGATGGATGTTAAATACATGAATGTAAGTGTCTCCCACCATCACCCCTGTACTTGTAAGAGTTTTTACACAAACATATTTCTTCAAGTCAAGGCTGCTCCAGAGGCAGACTCTTGTGGCCTTTCAGACGGTGTAGGTATGAACGTCAGCATCCCACATCTGAGGAACATTTATGCGCCAAAAACACCAGCTTCCTTTGTCTCATTCCTCTCTTTCATACGTCTACCTCTAGGCCACTTTCAAGCGCTACCAGTCAGAGCACAAGCTGAAGCAGGACTCCCTGGAGCGCTCTCAGACGGACCTGAAGAAGCTCAGGAGGAAAAGCCAGGGAAAGCACGTGTCCAAATATGAGATGAAAGAGAACGAGGTGAGGCTGAAACCGCACGGACTTACTTGAGATGGAGCATGGCAGGGTTGAGAGATGTGGCTGAGCTTGTTCTCATAATAGGCAAAGAAGAATGTGTGGAGATTGTGGGTTTTTGTTAAGTTGAAGGCGCCTAATAGGACGGAAATTCCAGGTCTGTGTTTGGATATTACATAAAGGCGTAACTGATGAAACCATTCAAGTCTCTTCAGATCGTCAGAGAAACCAAAATGATTATAATTATTAGATGATGATGATGATGATGATGATGATGATAATGACAGTAATGATGTTACAGAAAGCAAAATTAATGCCACCTTTTATGCCAACTGGGAACTTCCAGTCTGAACAGGACAAGTGAATTCATTTTTTGTTCAACACATTCCACTGAAACAATCGGAAATTTTTTTGGTTGTTTTTGCTACTACATGTTTGTTAAAAGCACACTTGTCGTTCAAAGGAAAGTCTTCTACAGTCTAGGGATCAGTCCTTGGACTTATATGCCAGTATAAAAAATGATCATTACCACCATCTTTTTAAAATACTCTTAGCACATTTTTTCTTTTCTTCCTTTTCTTCTGTTACTACCAGGAAACAGTGCTCACTTAGCCTGATGTGTACATTTATGAAAGAGTTGCAAAGAGCTAGCCCAGCTTGGAATGAATAAAACCTGAGTATTCAAACTGAGTCAATAAAAAAAGCTTAGTTAATTCCACTGAATTTATTTTGCAATGTTTGAGTGTTCATTCTGACAGGAGATCTGGCTAAACAGCAATGTGGTCTGATTAAAACTAATCACAAAAATCACATTGAAAGCACAGCTGCGTCCCTGCTGAGAGAACAATATTATACCAACCTGAAAGCCTGAGCAGGTCTGTTTGACGCTGCCTCAGCGGGGCTCAGCATATTGGTGGATGCGTGTTCTTCCGAACGTTGCACATTATTGGGTGTTTGCATCCTGCTGTCCTTAAGCAGTCTTAACATCTCAAACAGAGATTTGCTTTGTAAATCAATTTGGTGAGATGACGGGAGGACTGCAAAGCCTGAGTAATAGCTCCCGTCTGCATCCTTTTATTATTTATTGACTGCTTTCACGGCCTCACTTTAATGGATGGGGTGTAAGTCTTTAACTGAACAGTCAACATGTGATTGCAGGCTGTAAAAGCGTTTTCTCTTAGAAGCTTGTGTCTGTTTTCTCGGCTGCGGTATCGGTCTTCCTTTCATCGTTCCGCTCGAGTGGCACATTTTAAAAGACAGCCGTACAATAAGCTGTTTTTAACTGGGTGGAGCTCGATAGCCCGATTCTGTTTCTCAAGCCGAGCTGAAACTGGGGGCCCTCCTTCTTCAGAATTTTCATTATCTGATAAAACTGACACCGGAGGACCGCAAGGGAGGCGAGGCTAACTGCCCAGTTTTCTACTAATCATGTGTAGAGCTTGAGTAAGCTCCCAATGATGAGCTCGGTCCTGTCTGTCTGCTCCAGTCTGGGCAATGGTTTGCAGTGGAAATGGGAAATGAAGAGCCTGGATTCAGCGTCAGACAGAGAAAATGAGACCAGACAGTAGAGCAGGGTCTTTAACAGAGCCCTTAGAGAGAGGCTGCTTTACTATCTCCATGACAACATGGGGAAAATGGGAGAGACGGGGAGTGTGTTTACAATAGAGGCATAGAGGGAAGTCATTTTAAAGAGTTTGATATGCCTTACGCCGTGCCCTGTCGCCCATCTGCACAGTCTAACAAGCACAATCACTCTCAGGCGGTCTGTGGGGAGGGTGTGTCTTTCAGCACACTGATTTGGTTTCCTGCTGAGCTACGATTGATCAGCAACGGCGGGAGACCCAAAAAAAACCTGTTGCTTAGTGCAGAGACTTTGGTTACATAGCTCATTAGTGCCTTGATTTGTCTGACGGGAACACGCAAACATTAAGCTGTGGCCACCGGGTTAGCTTTTACACATAGGGAGCCACTGAGCCATTGAGCATTTATTTTATTTTATTTTATTTTATTTTATTTTATTTTATTTTATTTTATTTTATTTATTTTGAAAATTAAAAAAAGATTAAAATAAAAAGTCTAAATTAAATTCCAAAAATACCAGCAATACCAAAAATATTGAACATGGAAAAAATATATTATTAATATATTTAAATGATATTATTAATTATTAACAAATAAATATACACAATGCAGTACTGTATTTTTTTATTTTGATAATATTTAAATCATTATTATCTTTTAAATTTTTATATAGCGTTGAAGTAGTTAGTAAGTAAATAAATAACATTTTTATTTGTTCAGTCTTTCAGTAGTTCATTAATGAACATTTTAATGAGCTCTTTTAATGAACCTTGTTTACTTCCAAATGCACTGAATACAATGCAATAACTCGTGTCATTGCTGTTGCTCTTAACCCTGTCCTATGACCCTGTCTGCAGTATATGGAGACCATCTCGTCGCGTCAGGTTGACATGCAGAAGTTCATCGCCGACGGCTGCAAAGAGGCCTTGCTGGAAGAAAAGAGACGCTTCTGTTTCCTGGCAGACAAACACTGCGTGTTCTCAAATCAAATTATCAGCTTCCATGAGAAAGTAAGCAAGGACGGAGAGACGGAGGTCCTAAGCACCCAGACCCTTGCCACATTATGGATCATTTAACTCCCGCTCTCTCTAATGCTCTGCTGTTTTCCAGGCCAAAGATATATTGGCTCTGATGCTCCCCAGCTGGCAGGAAAAGTGCAGCGACATCAGCAACGTGCCGGACACGGTTACGACCATGATAGAGAGGCTGTCCACCACCCCAGAACAATCACCGCTGGTTGAACGGTGCAACAGGGTGAGTTTGTTTTCTTTGGTTTGTGTGAACAAAACAGTAAGAGTGGCGTCGATAAGACCCTCATGTGCCCTTTCCAATTTCCATTCTTTTCAGTTATCTTTCTTTATCTAACCAGTTCAAAGTCTTACTGAGATTGAAATACCATTTTAAAAATCAACCTGCTGTTATTTATCACATACTTTGACACACTTATCGTACTGTGTCGCGCTTCAGATCAAAGCCGCGAATACCTAAATAGCACAGAACTAGAACAAAGCTTGTGGAAAAGGTCGACCCTGTGGTATTTTATCTTGTCTTGTTGTTGCTTGTAGGTTATATTGCTAAGTTGCTGCTATCTGTTGCATCAGATGGAGGCTCAGCTGTTGTGTAAAGTAGTAGGACATTGTTAACTGGCTATTAGCCATGGGAATTCCTGCATGTGCTGTTGTTACCGTACATTAAAACGTGGGCGGAAGCTGTAATTAATTGCGTGAATGCGTGTTTAAAATGATTGCACTAATAAGGACTTTGTCCATATGAGGTCATTCAACCTAAATGCTTGTTAATATTTGACGATTTCCAACTCATACTGTCAAACATATGCTTTGTCATCTTTTCAGAACAACAAGGAGTCTTTGGTGCCTCCTCCTGCACCACCGTTGAAGGCTCAGATCAGTCCGCTGGCCAACATGTTTAACCCACACCCCATTCCTCCGCTTAACTCCTCCTCAGACCGCAACTCAGGTAAAGAAGGCTGCTCAGGAAATACTGTACAGTATTTCGTTAAAGTAAACCAGAAGTCAATTAAATAATAATGGAACATGGAACAAATAAACAAGCCGAGCTTGGCACATAGAGAGTCGTGGCACTCCATGTAACAGTCAGATATGAGAACAGCATTGATTATCTTGTCCAGCTCGTAGCTACAAGGGAAAGTTTTCCAAAATGTCAAACCATTCCTCTTTTTTTTAAATTGACTTAATTTCTATTTTAAATCTTCCGCCTCCAGACCAAGGCAGTATCGGGGAGTGCAGCTTGTCTAGATCGGCATCCCAGTCATCTGGTCTCAACATGGGCAGGAAGACCAGGGTTAGGACCATTTTCCCCCACACGGCCGGCAACAACGAAACACTCCTCAGCTTTGATGACGGCGACATCATTGCTCTGCTCATCCAGGAAGAGAAGGACGGCTGGCTATACGGAGAATTAGAGAGGACACGACAGTGAGTCTTGAACGTTTTTCAGTTCAACTGTTCGTGTGTTAGTTTCTAATGACCCTGAAATTAGTTTAACTAACCGGTTTACTTTTAATTTATTTATATGGAAATATGAATGTTGCTTGTTTTAGGATGTATGCCTTATGGTGAGTCACAGTTTACCCATCATTTTATCCATCTCAGCGCCCTAATTTAAATATCAGTTCTTTCTAAGACAACTTGATTATTAGGGTTTCTGGCTATTAACGGGTCGTTATAGAACAATTTTTCTGTTACCACCCAAGTCAATCAGGTGAGTATTGGGTTGTTAACAGGCTTTAGTCATATGAGCTTCAAGTGGGAACCACCCACCGATCTGAAATAAAAACCTAACCACCCCACCAGTCAATGAGAAGCCACTTGGACGAGTGGTGAAACTCGTCCAAGTGGCTCACACAAGTCCAGTTGCCTTTGTTTTAGTTTTAATTTGTTTTTGTTAGTTTTAGGTATTGAAAGCGAACACGTTGCTGGTCTTTTAAAGTCACCTCGTGAGGCAGTTGGACTCTGGTGACATTCGTCGATCACAAGATCTCATGAAAATATATCACGCCAGGTTTCAAGGTTCAAGTTATGCATTTGTGGTGCTCTTTATGTGCACATTTTCCTTACAATGACTGAAAGAATAAACCAGGAACAATAGTGTAGCTAGCTGCAGCTCTATAGCGCTCCCTCGCCTCATCATATGTTTCAATGATGTGATTGATTAAAGTTAGATGGAGACAGACAGGTGGTTCATCAGCTATTTCTTTGAAAGAGCCAACACTTTCCAGGGACGATCTCGTGGTTCTGTGTAACAAACGGAATTTTTCATGGGATTTGTTGGAAAAAAATACAATAAACAACAGCTAAAAATATGAAATTACACAAGCATTATTGCATAACCTGTTTTTTTAGGGATTACCGAAACAAAATTAAACCAAACATCCAATAAAGTAAGGTCTTGCTGAGGGATCCTTCCTCTCCCTCACGTACTGGATATAAATGAGGTCTCAATAAAACCGTTGGCAGATCCACAAGGGGAAATGTACTTTCATTCTAATAAGTATGCGGACGCACTGACGCACCAGCGTTGTTCACATAACTCAGGTGGCAGTACGAGTTTCTGCTTTGTGTCTTTTAATGCTTTGCTGTGCATCATACCTAGAAATACAGAGTATGTCAGGTATGTTCAACGTGACAGCCATAAAACTCCATCTCTCCCTTTCTCTCTCTCTCCCACTCCTGCGCTGGCTGACAACACCACACACACGGCAAGGCGCACACAAGCAACAGACATCCGACCGTTTACATAAAATTCGCCGGCGAACAAACTCTTGATTTTATGTGACACCTTATGACGAGTGAGGGAGATAAATATGTCAGAACGCCTTTGTGCAGCAGCTGTGTATTTATGTCACCTGAGAAAAAAATGTTCTCAGGCGCTAATTGACATACTTTCCTGCTTCTCCTAAACAAACATCATTCTGTGTCCGGTTTGCACAAAGCAGTAGGTTTGAAGATGTTTACATTCGACATGTTGCATTTGTATTTAGCCGCAGTAGCGTGAACCTGTAGAGTAGCCTCCGAGTCACGTAATTACAGTCATCTTCAGCTCCTCGCCAGATCAATTTGGGCCCATGATGCAGGATCAGAAAGTGCTTTCGGTTAGTGTCAAATGCTTTTCTCTTTTCCACTTTGAAAGAAATTAACATGGCTTATCCGCTCACTTCCTGCGCGTGTCATTAAGTGGCCGTTTGGTTTGAAGTGGTTTTAATGCAGTCAGCTGCGTTTTTTCTTTTTCAAGCAGAGGACATGTTGGGATAAATCTCAGAACATTCTGTTCCTTAGCAACAAATCCGGTGCGTTGGTCTGATGAGCCACCTTCCTCCCTAGACGTGACTTGGAGACAACTTCTGAATCTTAGTGAACAAATTTGTTCTGTTGCGTACTGTATTTTGTGTGTGATACTGCATGCGTCGTGTCCTCAGCAGTGATCCTCAACTACTTAACTCCTGAAGCTGTGACACACCAGTCCCTTTTAGCCTCTCATATGCATGCACAAATTATCAGTTGAAGAAGAATTGGCTCTGACACACAGGCAATACACATGGAGCAATATATAATCAAGTAATTAAATTAAAAATGAATTAGTTTCAGCTCTAATGTATTTTTTTCAATGTTCTACCAGTTAATCCTTTATTTGTTGTATATATTTGTATAATTGAAGTTGGGTTGGCCGTTTAGCTTGCTCTCTTTGTGCATTTAAAATGAATGGACCCAAGAGAAGGTGGCAATAGCAATCGTATTAAGCAAATAAATTAAATTAAATAAATTAAAACTAAATTATGTAAAACTGTTTTATAATGTGGTATGTGCGTCTCTGTTTCTAGGCGGGGCTGGTTTCCCTCATCCTACTGCCGACCTTACACCGAGCCAGTGATATCAAACAGGTAAGGAAACTTCACAGCATCCCAGGAGTGAGTTGTTACAGCCGCAGTTTGACAGCTGAAGCTTTATATCATATGCCTTTGACAGCAATCTGGACACACCGGTGCGCAGTCTGAGCATAGCCAGCCTGCCGAAGCAGCATCAGGATGAGGAGGAGGTGGTGGTGGAGGAGCCGGTACTGCTGCCGCCGCCGGACTACAGCGACAACACCCCCTCCAGCGCCGTGGTCTCCTCAGCGCCCCCACCAAAAAACACAGTCAGTACCAGGGCTTGACTAAGCGTGCGCTAGACCATACTATACACCAGCTGTCGTGTTTGTTAAATGGGTTCAAGATTTTCTTTTGTTTTGAAAGAAATCATTTTATCAGCCTGAAAAATTAGCTGAGGTTTAACCCTTAAAAACTAAGCCAAGACGGCCCTTAAATAACATAACCCCTTGCCTCCTTAACCTCTTGGTTCGATGGTTTGGTTTGATATGAAGCATGTCTAACCGGTGAACATGGTTTTTAAGTGATCTGTGTGAGTTTAATAATACTATTCTATAGAAATTTTATTTTATACGTATTACATTTCCTATTTACCTCCCCAAAAAATTAACTAAATGTGCAAAAAAAAATGACCTCGGTGCCTAATTGAAACATGAGCTTTAGGCCCAGGGATTGTACTGCACGTACTAACTGTAATTTTACCAATGACTGTTTCTAGTGACTCCTTTGGGACTCTAGATTGTTGGTGGTTGTGGCCAAAAGAAGCTGTGGTTAACCCAAGCATTGATTTTTTGTTATAACATGTGACAACTGTCCTGGAGGGTCTAGTTTCACTTTCTGTCTTATTTGCCTTGATCCACAAATGTCATCA
This sequence comes from Chelon labrosus, assembly GCF_963514085.1. Taxonomy (NCBI): domain Eukaryota; kingdom Metazoa; phylum Chordata; class Actinopteri; order Mugiliformes; family Mugilidae; genus Chelon; species Chelon labrosus. The sequence continues at coordinate 18,412,476 of NC_140352.1, forward strand.
TGAGCAGCTTAGGGGAAAAGTAAAGAGACAGTAGGATTCATTACCTGGAGACTAATTCATGTCTAGGGGAGATTTCAATGTGGTCCTTTCAGTAGATGCTGCGATACTGATGTTGGAACCAAACATTGCATCTCTGGACCATATGAAAGCAAAGGTTGTGGAGTGACCACAGGCCAGGCGCTTACTTCCTGATTGCGGCAATATATTGGCTTGGTGATCGGCTGGAGAGGACTGTAGTTGTGCTGGGAACCTGTGACGTGCTAGAAAAAGCCATTATGTTTCCTGATAGGACACGTGACCTAGCTGAGTTGTCACGGTCTCCACACCTACACTTCAAAATGCAGTCTGACAAATCATGGCTTATCAACAACTCCTCGGTGAATAGTCACTGCAGCCACACCCTTATGGTAGCACACAGCCAGAAAACACACCCCAATTCCTTCAACCAACTCAAGGAAAGACACATTATTAATCTAGATGTTTATTTCCCTAAAGCATGTCTGAGCTGTTAAACGTGTTATGTTTTCATTCTGCGGGAGCGGCTTTGCTATTTTAACCAATATAGACGAACATACCTTAACAAGACTGAGTAGAAAAGGACAAAACAGGCTGGAGTTTCTCTCAAATATATTCATATATACATATATATATATATATATATATATAATATATATATATATATATATATTATATATATATATGTGTGTGTGTGTGTGTATGTATAAACAGACTTTTCAAAAATGTCCCCAGCCAGGTTTTGCCAGGAGAGAGTTACAGAGAGAGGGATAAAGAATCTCATTTAGTGGCTGCACTGAGTCAGCTGACTGAAAATGAACTATTGTCTGTCCAGCCAGCAGACAAGCCCAGACACACTTATTTCTCCATCATCACCTCCCAAGCTGCTCTGCCTGTACTGTACTGTCTGTACTGTCCTCTATAACTGCTGCCTCAGGGCTTCTCCACGAAATAAACTGCAGTTAGTTATGTACCCTCCTAACATACCTCCCATCCTCCCGTCCTGAGATTCTCACAACTTTACAACCTTTTTTTTTTTTAACAAATCAGCCCAGCTTGGATGAAGAACTTTCATAATGCCACAGGTGAAAAGCCCTTTCCTCTTCAATCTTTGGTTCGACTAAATGTAGGCGGCTGACTGGGTCCTGAAGGATTTTCGTTGGGGCTGTAGGGAGAAAGTGTGCTTTGTCACCATTATCCTGGGGATATTAGATCCCTGAGTTTAGTCCCACAGGCATTCAAAATCCACCTCCCTTTACAGTAAAAAGCCTTTTGTGACGTGTGGTAGACCGCCATTTGACAGGCCGCAGACCTAGAATCTACAGTCCTTGCGTGATTGGCTAAATAACTAATCCCTTTGAGCTGCATCGATCAAGTTGTTAACCTACAAACATTCTGTGAACCGCTGAATGCGACCTTTGACAGGATTGCTTACATTAAAACTGAAATGCAATGCTGTTGTGCAATGAAAGGCTTTCAGGTTTAAGGCCAAACTGTACAACATTAGATTTTATGACACTGAATGCAAAAATGACCTAAGGTAGGCAGGTAGTTAGCATTCAACAGTACTAGTGTAAATTACCTGTAACCTTTTTGTTTACTGACACACAATTTCTATAACACTGTTGTTTCATTTGATAAGGCTAATTGCAGTTAACATATTTCTGGCTATAAAGCTGTCCAAATCCCAGTGCTTTATAGTTAGTAAAATCGACACAACATGTGGATCAACTGCACTTTGTGATATAAAACTAAACCTTGTGTTCTGAACACGTATGATAAACAGGAACAGATAATAGTTTCAGATAATTACATACCGTAGAGATAGTTGCTGGATTGTCACGAGACTAGTGTGTGCTTTTGTAAGATGGATGGATACACTCAGTAGTAAAAAAAATAAAAAGAAACAAGAGGAAATAGTTCCAGTTTTATATTATTTATTTATTTATTCAGTTAATGTTGTAAAGTTAGTGTTATTATAGTTAAAGGATACCTCCTGGGCCTTATTTATGTACCTTTAAGTTAAAGTTATTTACATTTAAGTGAAATTAAATTAGGTTCACTTAATTTCAGTTAAAATCATTAAAATTACATTAAGATCAGTTAAATTCATTTTACTTCAGTTCAGTCTATATTGCCTAAAATGCATCTTAAAGAGGAACTACTGTTTTTTTTACAACCTGGACCTTATTTCTGGCATAAAATACGATTGTTTACTCACCCATAAAACTTTTGTGTTATTTGCACTCCTTCTGGAGATAATTAGATCAGCGTATATCCATTTAGCGCAAGTGACTGGGGCATCAAGACGCAGCCTCTAAATAACGCATTATCTGCTGTGAAACTCGTTCATTACCACAATATAATTTGCTACTGCTATGTTTTTACAACATGGCTGAATATTTTTCCGATTCTGAGTTTGTGGACGAAACCATAGCAGTAGCAAATTACAGATAAACAAACCGACCATCCCGAGGTGTGCGCGCCGCTTTGAGATGACAGGTCAGAAGACATCATCCAGGGTCTGTAGGTCAATCTACAGACCCTGGATGATGACAACAGGAAACTCCGGACTCAACGGGGAATAGCACTAGCGTATCATAACAAAATATTAGTGAAATGAACGAGTTTCGTAGCAGATAATGCGTCATTTGGAGGCTGCGTCCCGATGCCCAAGGAGTGCAAAAAACATAAAAGTTTTATGGGTGAGTAAATGATTGTATTTTATGCCAGAAATAAGGTCCAGGTTGTAAAAAACAGTAGTTCCCCTTTAACTGTCTGAAGACACTTTAAAGAGCCTGAAACCCCCAGAGCAAGCACTAAGGCGACGGTGGCAAGGAAAAACTCCCTTTTAACAGGAAGAAACCTTGAGCAGAACCAGGCTCATATGGGGGGATCCATCTGCTTGAGGCCGGCCCTAGACAGACAGAAATAAGATGCATCGGGAATAGACAACTGTCTATGTATGTAGTATTATCCCTATCAATCATTTACACTCAAATACAGTACATGAAAGGAAAAGGCCCAGGTTTAACAATGAAGAATTTATCCTTTGAGTGGAGGTGCAGTTAGGAAGGGAGTTTTCCATGAACCCTGAAGCTGTAGAGGCAGGTGTACTCCATGTTTCCCCAGTTGTTCTCAGTCTGTAGCTTCACATATCTGAAAACACTGTTGTCTGGATTCTGGAGAATGAGAAAAGCAGACATCAGAGATGTGGCTGACATTGTGATGCACCTGGTATCTGTGTGGACCAATAGCAGCTCCACTTCCATGATGCAGTTAGTTCAATTAAAGAAGTTTGCATTTTAACAAAGAAGTACTGTATCACATCATACGTACAGAAAGATTAAATGTCTGAAACGTAGCTCCATCCAGATCATAGACCAGTGTTCCCAGATAGGTGCCTGCCTCTTCTATGGTCCTCACTCCCTGAAAGTTAAGAGACAGAGAAGATCAGCGCAACAGCTCATTGTGCACGGCAGAATCAATACTAGTAAGATATCTTCAGGATAACAACGGACAAGGTGTGACTTACGTATATAGAAAACTCCCTCGGTGCACTTTCAATGTTTCCATGGGGGGACTGGCTTTTGGAAATGTGGCCCAGGGTCACATGAGTGACAGAGACCAGGTGAGACAGGGAGATGAATAAATCTCCCTGTTCACCTGCAAAGCACCAACACTGACCCGGACGTAATGCTGAGTGACCCTGGAAGAGAAGATTACATACTTTAGTCTCCACAGATCCTAAACTACAAATTTGGTCCATGTTGTTTCAGTGGAACTATAATCTGCTGTAATAGTAATAGTGGCTGTGTAATCTCTACCTGAATCACTCTTCTCTGGGCTTTTGATGAGTACCACCAGTTGAACATCCATCTCAATATTAAGCCTGGATCTTCTCGAGGCCAATATGTGTGAGAGGATAAATGTTGAATCACTCTGGCACCTGCTCACACAATCAAGAGGACACACGGGAAGTTAGACAAGTTCCCCAGTAAAACACAGAATGAATCATAGTGACTCAGATGAAGACTGTGGATCACCTACCTTCAAATTCCAACGCAAAGTTTGGTATGGTGTCTGCCAGAGAAACAAACATGTCCATCGGCTGTCTGAGGGACAGCAGCTCCTGGTGGACCGCTCTAAAGTTTACATGTATTAATATAAATCCTGAAGAAGACAACAAATGAAACTTTTACTAACAAGGAACATCTCAAAGACCTGAGTCATGAACTAATATCAAACCATGCATTAGAAATGATTGTTAGTAGCAGGAAGAGTAGAGTCACTCACCAAAAGCCAGTAGAAACATGAGGAGGAGGAAGCTGATGTTCTTTGCAGAGAATCTGCACATTTTTGGGACTGTAGAGAGACACAAACAGGATGTTTAGAACATGTTGAGAAAATACAAATACATCTGAAACTGATCTTTCTCTTATGAAGAGTCCTTACCTCTGGTTCTCTTGACCCCAGTCCTCTGTGTCCCATTTGTTGTTGGTTGATGGCTCCAGGTATGAGGGACACATGGCTGGGAGACCTGAGTCCCGACAGTCAAGCTGTGTGACTGTTAATGTCCACATTGTCCTCCACATCCCGATAGTCCTCTACAACGTTTTCATTGTATGGACCACGATGTGTCCTCCTGTAAAATATCCTGCAAAACACAACAGAGGTTAGAGAAGTTAAAGTGTTGGTGTAGATTGTAGTGAGGAAATGACACAGCGTGTGCACACAAACACTGCACATCATCTTACCTGTTTAATCTCTCCTTGTAGGAGATAACTGAGTTCCGTCTCCAGTGTAATACCCTGCTTCTTGCAGGCGGAGACTTCTTTGTGACATGACTGGAAAATGGTAGAAAGAGAGAGGAGCCGATCATCAGTGACACACGTGGATACAGTCGAATGCTTTTTACAGACGCTGTTGCAGACAAACGTCAGAAATAGAAACTGTTGTGCTGCGTTCACTTGACTGAACTATTACAAGTAAAAAAACACAAACACAGCGCACAACTAGAAGATACACAATCTCACAAATACTGACCTAGTGAGCGAGACTGTGTCAAATCTGAACACATGAACTTATTGCAGGTGCAAGGTGTGTTGCAGACACTACTGCTGCCACTTACCTCTTAATTTGATGGTGCAGGTGTGAATTAGTCACAAAGAATTAGTGGAAAACCTGAAAAGTCAAAGAGGTTAATTACCTGAAACCCTGAAAAAGAAAAGAGGTAAATGAAATGTCCTGGGACACCTGAAAAACAAAAGCAGAAGAGATTATTTCCCTGAAAACCTGACAAACAAAAGCTAAACTCTGAGGTTAGTGCTTGTGGCTGGATCCGAGGTCCTTCTGAACTGATGAAAACTGCAAACAAAGTGACTTTAAGGCCAAAATGTGACTCTCTGAGGTGTAGCTGTGCATCTGTGACCAAAGATTCTAATCACGTCACAGAAGCTTCAAAGAACCTCTGAACATTCTTTATGGAAATGAGGGAACACAGCTGATTTCTAGCAACTGACACGACCATTATTTATGAAATTATAAATTATTCCATTATTATGCTATTAATTATCAATAAATCACTTATAATGGAGCCATTTATAGACATAGCCAATCCTTATTTTGAAGCAAAATCATCCAAACGACATCCAAACGACATCCAAACGACACGATGACATCTGATTCAACTTTTGTTCTATGAGTTCATCAGGTCATAGTTTTTTATCAACAGCTTATTTAGTGAAGCTTTATCAGTAACGCTCAGGATGTCACTGAGAGGTGCAGTTTTCTCCATTACACTTAAATAAATAGTAACTTTGCAGCAAATAAAATATTAGGCTGCAGATCAACATCAAACTGTTATCCTTTTACGTTGTGCTTTTTCTTTTACTAAAATCAACGACAGCACAGAGGTGGAAAGTGTTCACATACTGTACTTTACCCAAGCAACATCAACACAAATCTTAAAGGTTACTGCAGCTAACTGCTCTGGCTGGAGAATAAATTCTAAGAACTAATACAGTGTATTTGTTAAAGAATGACTTCTGTAACATACACTGATCAATAATAATGTCCCAATATGTCTCCATTTGGACCCGTTGAGACACGGTCTCCTTGTGACCTCTGAAGGTGGTCCATTTAGCAGCAGATCCTGTACGTCCACGTTTAAAGCACGGCTAACCCTCAATTTTGCATTGACATATTTCTGACCATAAAGCTGTCCATATCCAGCCATATTTGAAATGCTTCACAGGCAGTAAATTCATCACAAGCTTTAATGTTATCTACCAAGGATGTGCAGACAATTTAATGTCAAACGAGTTTGTTGAGCACAGTACACAACCAGGAATGAGTGACGGAGGAACTAATTTTATGACATCTAGATGCTGCCTGCTCTCTAGTGGAAGAATGGGGCGATGCGTCTTTCTTGCAATTCACAATAAAAATAAATAAATTCCATCCATAGATGTTTTGTAAAAATAGATATGGACTAAATATGACCTCAAAAATATAATAAAGGCACCTGAACAGCAAAATAAATCAATTCATTTACTGTAGTGAGTCATTATCAGCCCTCGTCACGCACACTGACTAAAGTATTGATGAAATCGGTGATTTAAGTACTCAGTCTGATCTGATCTATGATAAATATACATATAAACTTAACAAAACGCCCTTGAAATATTTCTTAGACGACGTAGCTTCCCTATAAACTGTTTTATGTTATTTTCCAAGCTTATATTTGATTATAAAGCACCTCAGGACACACAGCTCAGGTATTTATGCTCCTTATCTTATCAACCCCATGCTCACTTGATTCTTCTAGTGGTGATAAGATCATAATCGTCCTCAGGTGTGAAGAGAAAGAGTGTTTGTCTCGCGCCAGCCTTTCTAGATTGTCCAGATTCCAGGCTTGTTGAGGTCTGAGGCTGAAGCATAACTGCATGCCACAGCTCCGATGCACTGATCAGGAAAGACCGAGGGAACTGCTGAAGAGAAATCTCGCCAAACCAGCTTGGCAGCTCTGAGTCTCCTCACAGCTGGAGGCCGTCTTTGGTGACTGTGGGCGTGGATGTGTGTGTTTGAACGTTGTGTGTTATATGTCTTTGTCCAGTCTTCAAGGGTCTTTTCTTCTGTGTTTTTGACAACAGGTTTCTTTAGTCAATGGGACTGCAAAGGCTCCTTTTCTAGGGTGAGTGACCTAACACAACTAACAAAAACTCACAGATTTCCACTGAGCTGTGTGAGGAGTCAAAAGGCGGAGAACGATGAATCTCATGTGTTCTGACTATTTACAAAATTTTTCTTCCTGCAGAGGAGGGAATCCATTTGCCACGGTCAAGCTGAGGCCAACTGTCACCAATGACAGATCGGCGCCGGCCATCTAAAAACAAAAAGGAGCGTTTCACCGCTGTTATGCCTTCAAGGGAATCGAACCCCTGCGACACACTGAATAACTCCCCAACTTGACATCACACCAGCCTGCATGCTAGTCTTTACCAGTACTCTGATAGAGTGATCCACTGTTTCATGGCATAAGTCTATGTTTCACATAAGACACTAAAGGGAAATATCGCATAATACGCATATGAAGGACAAGAGCTGTGTTTAATTCACTCCGAAATGAAAGTGTAGGCTTTATCTTGTCTTCCAGTTGACAAACACATTCCATTCACACTTTACCCTTGGAGGCTTTTATTGGGAAGCAATAAAAGCATGTGTTTGCTTTAATTGTGAAGCAATAAACGCCTCCGTGTGGTTTGCGTTGGCCAGAGGAAGTATTTAGTTTACAAGAAATTGAATATGGTTCTGACACTGAGTCGTGACAGCAAACTGTAAACACAGATAAAATTGCACTGGATATGTTGGCAATTGTAATTCAGTGTGATAATATAGTCTATATATTGTCACTATATATAGTATATAGTGTTAATACAGAGCTGATGTAATAACTGAATGTAAATATGTTAAATATAATAATATTTCATTAAAGTGAAAATGCAAATGAAGTAAACCCCTACATTTCCCACCATGCTATAGGAGGTATGACCACTGACAACTGGAAAAAAATAGAAAAGTATGAGACAGATTCAGAACATATGCATTATAGAATGTGAAGGTTTTAGAGATTTGAGTGATTCAGATTTAAACTACTGCCAGAGACTCTGCTAAAGTGCTAATAGGGAGATGAAGCCTGCATTTTCATTCTGGGGTGAACAGTCCCTTTAAGATTTTAAGCTGCTCAGACAACGTGTTCAGGATTTTTTGTGTCTTGATTGAACGAGAAGGAGGAGAGTAAATGATCGTAACCTGATACTGATGAAACAGACCAGCACACAGGCTATCTTCCTGACTTGCCAAAAGAAAAATCTGTTATTTCTATTTTTAAATATAATTATTTCTGTCCTTTTAATAGGCATTGTGATACACAGAGGCAGTGAGAATGAAGGGAGAGTGATGTGTTGGGAAACGGGTGTGTCTTTTGAGTGAGGGTGAAACCGTATGTCACTGTTTGAAATGAGAAGGCTATTTATATACAGTTAGTTTGTATTAAATATTTAAATAACCATGTATACGGAAGTCCGTTCTGTGTAGGTGCTCCTTTGAGCGCCCGCGTGCTCAGTCTGACCCCACCCTGATTTAGCTTTCGCTGCTGTTTTTAAATGGGTTAAAGGACCTTTTCATGACGGGAATAGTTTCACTCCTCATTGTTTCATTGTTCTGTGGAGATTCTGTGCACAATACACAGTTTATGCAAAATTAAATGTGCTCTACTGGCAGACATTTGAATTGTATGTGAATAAAGCGGCTCATTGTTTGTAAGTATTAACTATTTTGTGAGGAAAAGGATTTTCTTTGCCATGTATTTGCTTTATTGAATGAATATGACGAGGAACTGATTAATGAGATGGTTTATTGATCTGCGTAGACCCACTGATGTAAGTAAAGTCATCATGCTGAGTACTTGCTACATGCTTTCTTCAGAGTACCTTGACACTGTGTTGACGAATGTAGTCTTTTTTTCTCAATAAAACATGACAAAGTCTGAATAGATGGTTGTTTGTTCACTTTATTTAGTGCTCTAACTAACCCCTTTAATTTAGGCTGCTAATGAGATGCCCAGAGGCCTCAGGATCAGATGCAATTAGTTACAACATTTAATAACATCCATCATCATTTTGGGGTTTTTAACCTACAATCTTTAATTTCAGAGATGTCACTTCATTATCCATCAAGGCTCAAAAATCTAAGCCTGAAAACTTCCCTTTTTGTCACATTAAGAAGCTGCATCTATCTGTGCAATACAAAGAAATCTTTAACCTCAAGCCAGGTCTTTCTTACGTGGATCACAGACAGAGGATTTTTTTCCCCCATGGATTTTAATGTGGCTGCTCATCTGCAGCATTAGTCTGCTAAACTGCAGTGCATAAAATACTCTCGACCCCTAAAATGTGAATAAATGTGACACAGTGCATTTGGAGGCACAAAGTAGATGCAGCTTCAAGTAAGTAATACAGGAATTAAATTATTTAAAAATACAAATGTGAAACTATTAAAGTTAATGTATTTTTACACACAAAAATAAGTAGTTTATTGAAAGAAATGTCCTGATTTATGTAAATTATTACTGAATAGGGATAAAGTACCCCCCAGGCTAGTGGCACCCAGGAAATATGAGCCTTGATTACACTGTCAACTTTCCTATGCTGATGATAATGATGGTGGTAGTATGTTTTTAATGATGATGGAAATTGCAGCAAGTCTCCAGCCTGAGCCAACCAGCCAGTCACCCACACAATAGAAACACATGGTGTGTGCAGGCTCTAATATGTGATGACAAACTGATCACAGCCTATATTATGACTGCAAACTCAAAGTAGCCTATGCCGTAACAATAATTAGATATAAAAATGGGAGAAGGCTTAGATTTTCCTCTCCAGTGTTGTGAATTGACCGTTGACTGTATACAACTTCCTGTGCAAAGGTCACCTATAATACAGGAGTGTTTGTTTATTCATTTTCTTCTTCCTCTTCCTCAGTTGCTGCAGTGAAATATGAGCCAGCAGCGCCCTCTGCTGGACTTCAGCTCCATGAACCCCTGCTGCCGGGTAAACAGCCAATGGGAGCGCAAGAAAAAAGAGCAGCACTTCCTGTTTCACACAGGAGAGAAATAATGGTGAGAAATATCAGCAGCCACCTTACACACTATGAATTAGACGGCTGTCCACCCATCCCCGACTGACGCCTGCTTGAATGAACAGCGGAGACGTCCCACCAGGGCCCGTTGACACTTGATGAGAGGAGGCTCCCGGTGGGTGTGCTTGAACTCTGTTAATTTGCTATTTGTAGAGGGCTAAGCCTGTAAGCCTGAACCAAAAACAAGCTAAGTGTTGTCGTTAAAGCCTAAAGCTAGTGTCGGCTAATTCGACACAATGCTAATATAGAAACGGCACATCGCAGATACATTCCTGTGTATCTTTTTCGTACCGTCATGGTTGTGTGGGGCTTTCAGGGTGTATGCAGGCCTTTTATTATTATTGTCATCCGTGTGTGTTGAATGTGCAGTGTGTTATATGTAAGTGATAGAGGAAACACCTTCGTAGCAGCTTCGTCTCTGCAGGTTGCTACCCTTAAACACTTGTAACAAACACTGGACGAGATTCACTGCCTTGTCACATCTGTCTATTCATCCTTGAACACTATGAAGGCTGTGGGTGTAGAAGTTGTATCAATAACATCATGGTGATATGAAGGCTTTGGGTCTGACCTGAGAAGTTGAGTAGAATGTGGTGTAAGGAAATGAATATAATTATTGTGTGCAGCTCTTGCAGCCCAGATTTAATATCTATGCAGCAGTTATCTGGGCACACTCATCATTTTGAACATTAAGACCACCTACCTAATACTTTTGAACCCTAAACAGCCTTGACTCTTCAAGGGCAGAGACTCCACTAGATCTCTGATCCGTGTCGTAGTATCAACATGTTAGCAGATGCTTTAACTCCTCCGAGTTAAGTGCTGGGACCTCCATGGATCTGGCTTTTTTGCCCGGCACATCCCACAGATTGGTCGATTGGACTGAGATCTGGCCCACGTGGAGGCTAAGTCAACACCTTGAACTTGTTGTTGCGTTCAAACTATTCCTAAACCATTGTTGCTTTGTGGCAGGGTGCATTATCAAGCTGAAAGAGGCCACTGTCATTTGGTATTTTCCGCGTCGATCGAAGAGTGTTCATGTTCTGTAGCTTGTTTAGGTAGATGGTACATGTCATCTACCTAAAAGCGTCACACTTTCTCCGCCAGCTTGTATTCTTCCCCGTAGTGCCTTCATCCCAGTGCCATGTGTTCCCCAGTTAAGCAGTTCAAACACACCTGTCGATCCACATGATGTAAAAGAAAGTGTGATTCATCAGACTGGGCCACCTTCTTCCATTGCTCCGTGGTCCAGTTCCGATGCTCACATGCCTATTGTAGATGCTTTCAGCAGCGGGCACCATGACTGGTCTGTGGCAAATTCTGATGGCACTGTGTGTTCTCACATTTTTGTATCAGACACTTAAAAATGCAGGATGTTTACTCCATTACGTAACATATCATTAAAACTAAGATGTTTTTTTGACACAACTACACCTCCTTAAAAAAGATTTTTTGAGATCTATGAAATTATAAAATCCATGAATGTAGACATGAAGAGTATTTGGGCAGTGTTTAGTTCGCCGTACTTTAGGTTGCCGAACTGTCTGTCAGAGTCTGAGCATAAGGTCAAACGCTTCCTGTAACAGCTGTGATGAAAGTTTCCTCCAGGCAGCAGAGCTTTCAGTTCACCCACTCACAAGCACTGACGGTCTGACTACACACAACTGAGGTCAGCGCTCTATTTTAAGGCTTTGATTTTTGACTCTGCAAAATAATCTTTCAGCAGACGGCTGGTGGGTTTGAATCATTTTCCTGCTGAGAGGATTCATGTGGGATTCCTCTGTGCATGCAAGAGTTTATGAGTCCATCAATCAATCAATACAAATCCACCTCCATCACTGTGAAATAGCCAAGATGTGGAGCTGATCACCTCTGTGAGCTCAGCACTCTCTGTCTGTACTCATGCTTATTGATCTTGTTACGGCTGGTCTGTGAGCTGAGTTGTATCTGCTAATTATTGGTGAAAAGATGCTTTTTTTTTGCTGTTTCTCTCGTGTGCTGGTCCTTCGGTTCTCTTTGTACACACTCACAAGTCTTGACAATATCTCATCTGTGGAGGAAGGCAGATATTAGTCTTTTTTGCAGTTGCTTGTACAAAAACCAGGTTGATGCTGAAAGTGAGTCATATTTGTGCAGGAGCAAGTGATGACAACCATAGCGTCGCTAATAATGGGTATTTATTCCAGGTTATGTTTCCATTTAGAGGGACATGTCCATGCTTTCTCAGCTGTTATTACTCTTTTAATATAAAGTACGTCATAATCTGAATAATTGAACTTGATGCATCCATAATGATGCAGCTTTCGCCCACTCTCTTCCCCCTGCTCAGGTTCCAGGTGCAGCCATGCCCGTCTCCCTGCTCTGGGCGGTGGACGTGTACGGGCGGGTCTACAGCCTGTCAACAGCAGGGCAGCAGTGGGAGCAGTGCCGCGATGCCCAGATGGAGTTCAAGCGGGTGGCGTCGGCTCAGCAGTGCTGCTGGGGTATCGCCTGCGACAACAGCATCTACCTGAATGTCCACGCTTCTGACCTGCCCGTCCGCTACCAAGAGGAGACCTACGAGAACCAAGTGGGTCTCTTTTAGCTTACATCTTTTTACGGAGAGTTTACTTCAGAAAAAAAAAGTAATTTCAGATGAAATAAAGAAATAAAACAAGCTATGATTACTTGTGTGGGAATATCCCTGCACAAGTAAAACTGAAAACTCCCAAGTTCCCCATTGAGTGAACTGAAAATGTAAGTAACGCATACTCATACGGTACTTCCTCTGCTGCAAACTCCTGACCCAGTCAGGTGTGTGTTCCCGCAAGCAAACATTAGAAATCTGTTATACCTGTTTTAAGCAAAAATTAAACGTAGTGCTTGTGGAGCACAAATAGAAAAAAACACAAGCTTCATTTATTCTCCTCGTGTGTGAGTGCGTCTGACCTTCAGAAACATTGCCACACAGCAGTGTCAGACTGAGTGCATCGGGTCAACGTTGTGGTCGCTTTTGTGACTTCTAACCCAAAGTGGCAGTACATTTTTAATCACAGCAAGTTTCGAAGGAAAAGCTCCTGGATTAAGATGTTCAGATGTTCTTCTCTCTAATCTCCAACTACAGGATGTTATTAGGACTGCTATGATAAGGGGAGCAATCAGGAAGCAGTGCACGTGATCTCAAGTGATGGGGCATGGGGAAGCAGATGTGGCCAGAACCGAGAATGCAGTGCAGCAATATGTTGTGACTTTGTTATTTGTGGTGAAAGGGAAAAAAAAAGCAGATGGCAAAAGTGTGTGGATGAAAAATGGGTTGGGTAGGCTTTCTGTTATTCAGTGAGAACTGGAGGTGAAATTTAACGGGCAGCAGTCAGCAGTAGTGTGCTCGATAAAGTTAGCTTAGAGGGCTAGAATGTTAAGGGTTGCTTGACATCACCATCAGCTGCTCTGTGTCTTTGCAGAGGCTTTTGTCTCATTGGCCACGATGAAAGTACTCTGTAAACCCCTCACATTACTCTATAATCTGGGACAAACCTCAGCAAAGAGCAGTGTCTGCACTCGATTCTTCCTGCAACTCAGCCCAGAACTGCTGTACCCAGCTTAACGCCACATCTCTGTCTTTGCTCGCGTCAGCGGTGGAATCCCGTCGATGGTTTCTCCGAGCGTCTGCTCCCAAGCGACCGCTGGCAGTGGAGCGATGTCACAGGTCTGCAGCACCAACTTCTGGACAGCTTTAAGCTTCCCTCTGGCAGCTGGGAGTGGGAGGGTGACTGGTACGTGGATGAAAACTTCGAGGGAGAGCCCACTGAAAAAGGGGTGAGTGTTGGAGTTTTCTGGAGTCTCCTGTGCATCCCCTCAGTACCTCGTTCTTCCTGCCTTGACTTTGATTGAGGGTCGTTTTATTTTGTTATTTTTTTTTGCAGGGTTGGAACTATGCCATCGATTTCCCTGCCACCTACACCAAAGACAAGAAGTGGAACTCCTGTGTCCGTCGCAGGCGATGGCTCCGCTACAGGAGGTACAAAGCCATGGACACCTGGGCTAAGGTGGGTGTCGTATAATAAGCAGGGTGGTGTGTCGCCGGTAGTTTGTTAACCTGCGTAGCTCTTCCTGTGTGTGCTCACAGATCCCCTCACAGCAGACCAGTCTACCGGATCCCTTCAGCGACATCACCTGTGGAGGCTGGGAGATCAATGAGGAGCCCAGGGGCCAGCTGTCACTGTGGGCCGTGTCTCTGCAGGGGAAGGTACTGTTAAACATGCACACAGTCACACGCTTTCAGCTATTTGCCGCAGTAGAAGAGCACATCGTCTCCAGATCAGTATGTACTGTCTATATAACTATACAGTACAGTTCATAGAAGCAAAACACACACCTGCCCAGCCAAAAAGAAAGTCCCCACATGGAAAAAAAAAAAGGCTTCAGTTTGCTAGGGAGCATAGGGGAGAAATGGAAAAAGGTCATGTGATCTGAGATTTACCCTGTTCCAGAGTGATGGGCGCATCAGGGTAAGAAGAGGGGCAGATGAAGTGATGCACCCATCACACTTAGTGCCTACTGTACAAGCCTGTGGGGGCAGTGCTATGATCTGGGGTTGCTGCAGTTGGCCAGGTCTAGGTTCATCAACATTATGTGCCCAAAGAATGAGGTCAGCTGACTACCTGAATATACTGAATGACCAGGTTATTCCATCAATGGATTTTTGTCTTCCCTGATGTTCACGGGCATATTCCAACATGACAATGACAGGATTCATCGGGCTGAAATTGTGAAAGAGTGGTTCACGGAGCATGAGACAAATATGAAAGTGTGTAACTTTTGGTGGCAACTTTTTTTTTTGGCCAGGCAGTGCAACTATGAAAGCAGATCTTGAAATTTGTATAGTTAAAGTTTGGTTGACATGCAGCTTTTAAAACCTGTCCTATTTCAAATAAAACCTTTTATTGCTATGAATCATGTAATACATCAGTCTCACCTAATGGAGCCTAGTATACCCACCCGCAGTCTGAGGATGTGTGTTTGTGTTGTTGTTTGACTCATCCCATCAGATAAACAACTGCATTTGCATTACTGGACTCAAACTGTTGCTGTCATGTCATTACTCCTGATCATCCAACCCCCCACTTCTCTCCATTCAGGTGTGGTTCAGAGAGGGAATCTATCACCACAATCCTGAGGGCTCCTTTTGGGAGGAGGTGCCTCTCCCTGGGGAAGTAGTCCAGATCAGTTGCGGCCCGGGGGACCTGGTCTGGGCCGTGCTGTGGGAGGGGCAGCTCATTGTCAGGGAGGGCATCAGCAGAGACTGCCCCAAAGGTACACAAGGCTCACTAGTGGCAGGAGGATGTTTTTTTTTTTTGTGTGTGTGTGATTGAGTTGATTGTCTGTATTGAGAATAACGTTTGCTGATGTGCAGGCACCTCCTGGGCAGTGGTAGAGTCTCCCAGCCCTGATGTGGGAGCTATACATGTAGCTGTGGGCAGCAACGTTGTCTGGGCTGTAACCAAGGATAACAAAGTAAGAAAGTGCTGAATATATTGGATTACAGCGTCTCTATAGGCCTATGCAAACTATTATATATTAAAGGTTAAATGTTGAGCGCTCAGTCCAGAGTTGGACTTGTTCTTGTTCTGGGATTGACTCATTTGGCAGCTACCATGTGGTAAACAAGAAAACTGCCATAGCAAAGAGGAACAGACTACTCTGATAAACTATGACCTAATAGGTATTAACCGTAGTGTTTGGGTACATGTTGAGTTTCAGTTCAACAGTTTGTGGAAGAGCTCAAGTAGAAATCGAAGTTATCGACTGCTCCCCTGCGTTCCCAGGTGTGGTTCAGGCGCGGTGTGAACTCTCACAACCCCTGCGGCTCTGGCTGGATCAGCATGGTTGGAGAAATGATCATGATCAACGTGGGACTGAACGACCAGGTGATTTCTGGCTGCATCGAACAAACAGCATCCTGCATATAACTGTTAGGAAGCATCATGTCAATAGGTTATTAGTCCTCAAGTCACGTTAAGGTTTTCTGAAAGTCTTGCTGTTGCGTGTAGGTGTGGGCTATTGGCTGTGAGGATCGGGCCGTGTACTTCAGACAGGGTGTGACCTCCAGTGAACTGAGTGGGAAAACCTGGAGGGCGATCAGTGTTCCCCGAGACGGAGACCGATCACACTCCAGCGCAAGTGCAAACAGCCTGCAGAGGTGGATAACACACTCACATTCTTCATTCAGTCTCATACCAAGTTATGATTTCTGCAAAATCGTACAGTAAATTGATTCTATCTTTCATTTTGTTTCACAGTGCTGGATGTTTTTTCTGTGGTGAGGTGCAAGCTCAGTCATCAGTGAGTGATTTGGAATCAGACGGAGAAAAAGGATCTTCAGACGGACCCAGCTGCCTTGTCACCTCCACCTCCCCGCAGTCATTCACCGATGCTCCCACAGATTGCTCCTCTGACCCGTCCACTGAAGCGCCTAAACCCCGCATCCCCAAGGTCACCAGCGACAGCTTCATCTCGGAGCTCGTCTCTGATCGAGACCCGGGAAAGACCTCAAGACTAGCTGGATCTGCCGCTCCTGCTGTCCTGGAAGAGGAGAGCATCCCCGGAGAAGGAGAGTTCAGCATTCCCGCAGCTGCTGTCGCTCTTTCCCCTAGCCAGTCAGGAGGTCCTCTTGATCCACAGTGGAGTAATGTGGATCTGGAGGAAGCACAGAGCCACCAGGCTCAGGCTGGAGTGGTACCGGACTCGGTGGACACCTGCAGCTTGTCGTCAGTGGCCACATACCACCTCGCAATGGAGGACCCGTATGGGGCTGATGAGCGCCCTCTGTGGGCGTGGGTCAGTGGAGGAGGTTGCTCAGTGGACAGTCACTCCCAGCTCAACTGGTTTAACGCTTTGAACACTTCGTGTAAGTTTATGGAGGTAGCTCATCTGGAATTTGTTGAACGGTTAGATTTTTGATCTACAGTTGATTTAGTGGCAGTTTTGGAGGTAAAAGAGAGATGTCATTACACAGATTATTCAGTTTAATCGAGTTTCAGAACACACAGAAGAGTAACTAGTCATGTGACATCTTAGTCGGGGGTAGCTCGGTTAATTCCATTTGCAGAAAACCTGTGATGATGTTGGCTAATGGTGCGTCTGCATTTCTTAATCCAGCTTTGGCCCAGTCGGTCCAGTCCTTGAGTCTGTCAGTCACTCCGGCCCAGACGGCTGCTTGGCGGAAACAAATCTTCGAGCAGCTCAGTGAAAGGAGCAAGAGAGAGATGGATAATTTCAGACACTACGAACAAGCCATAGAACAGGTACGAGTGGTATAGGATTGTTTTCTCTTTCCATCTGTGTCATTCATTAATGATCTTTCATTCCTTTACTTGTACACATCCTCCTGTTGCAGTCTGTGTGGGTGAAGAAGGGAACCATGCAGTGGTGGAGGGACTGGAAGCCGCACAAGTGGATAGATGTGCATTTTGCCTTTGAGCAGTTCTCGGGACCAGAGGGCAACAAGGACGGCATCCTGTTCATCTATTACAATCATTATGAGGAGAAGAAGGTGAGTGTGTGTGGTTTCAT
Source organism: Chelon labrosus (assembly GCF_963514085.1). Lineage (NCBI taxonomy): Eukaryota > Metazoa > Chordata > Actinopteri > Mugiliformes > Mugilidae > Chelon > Chelon labrosus. Next base: position 18,430,242 of record NC_140352.1, read on the forward strand.
GATATAAATAAAATGTTAACGTATGAATGTGCCTTCTTAATGCACTGTTATGTTCTGTTTTATTATCTGTCCTTTGGCAGATGTTATTACTAGTGAATATTTTTTGTAGGCAACTAAATTCCTTTCTGTTTGTGTGTTTGCAACCACTCTTGCTTGCAGATTAAGTTATTTTCAGGCTTTAATAGCATGTTTAAAAGCTAACGATAGATTTTTGGTGATGTTTTAGTAAAGATTGCAATGCCAGATTAACTTCTTTAATTCTCCGGATTCAGTGAAATCTTCTCTGACTCCTCTCTGTCCATGCTGTGTTTTCTGTCCTGGCTGCCACATAACCACAAAGCCGATATTCTTTTTTTTTTTTTTTTTTTTTTTTAACTTTCTATCTACAATTTCCTCCTCTTTCCTCCTTGCTTCCACTCCCTCCAGTATCTGCATGCCTTCGTCAATGAAGTGACCATCCTGGTTCCTGTGCTGAACGACTCCAAACACACCTTCGCCATCTACACCCCTGAGCGGACGAAACAAAGGTGGCCGATTAGATTGGCAGCTGCCACAGAGCTGGAAATGCACGACTGGGTGCGTGTGTAAAAACAAAAACACAAATCAACAAAGCTTGTACTGTGTATTTGCCATCACGTCCACACCGTGAATCCCTGAACCCATGTTCTTGTCCGCTGTCGCTGAGTGCCAAAAATGTGCATCACGTAAAAATGAATAGTTTCTGTCAATTCACGGTCTGCACCAAAACTTAATTTATTTTTACGTTGTGCTCACGGACTTTCTCCAGGCTGTAGTGAGACATAGAACGTTTGATGAGCGCCTCATAATAATTCTGATGATGACTTCTTTTCATCATCATCACGAACAATTAATTTGAAATCATAGCATTTGCCCATATTTTACTGTCTTTACTATTTATCGTTGTGCCGCTTCTAATGACTTCTCATTTGTCTCTCTCCCTCTTGGACTCCTTCACCTCCCTCTCGCTCTCCAGCTGGCACTGTTGAGTGTGTCATGCTGTGACTCCAGGGGGATCCAGGGTCCTCCCTCCAAACAGGCCATCTGGTCCGTCACCTGCAAAGGAGACATCTTTGTCAGTGAGCCCTCTCCTGCCCTAGAAGCTACGCCTTACCCCACACCCTGCGACCAGATGTAAGAATAACCAAGACGCCGCCGCTGGAGAAAGAAAGTGACGCTAACCTTCTGCTAGATGAGGATGGGAAAATATGAGTTTGTTTTTTCTCTCGTGCAGGTTCTGGCGGCAGGTGGGGGGTCACTTGCGTATAGTGGAATGTAACGGTGTCGGGATAGTGTGGGGGATTGGCTGTGACCACACTGCCTGGATCTACACTGGAGGCTACGGAGGAGGCTTCTTCCAGGGACTGGCCAGCAGCACAGATAACATTTACACACAGACGGATGTCAAGAGCGTCTACATCTATGAGAACCAGAGGTGGAACCCTGTCACCGGCTACACCAACAGGTACGGTACTCAGTCAGCGTTACATTCATCCATCCATCCACTTTTATTCCTGAGTATTTCCAGACATCCCTCAACCCAGCAACGCATTTCAGCTCCTCTTCCGGGAGGCTTTCCCAGGCCAGGCCAGATGTAGTGATTACTTGATTTTACAAAAGCAGAGCGATGTTGAAGAACAGCCTGTACCATTATACTGTCATGTGACTGATACCAACACCTTCAGCTGAATCACATTTTGATTTGTTTTATTCTACATTCATTTGACACATCATTTCTGACTCATTTAAAATTGCTTTACTTTGTTTTAGAGGTCTACCAACAGACCGCTTCATGTGGAGTGATGCATCAGGACTGCATGAGTGCACAAAAACAAATACAAAACCTCCCTCCCCTCAGTGGACATGGGTAAGGAGAGCTACACACGCACACGCTGGGAAATTTTCGCTTTGGCGATCTGAAACTCATCATGTGATAAATAGATTTAACCGCCATCATCGGAAACGATCCGAATTTGCTCTCAAATTGTCACAGACATCCTGTGTGGCCAAAAATGCAGTGTTTCACTTCCCGTACTCCTTCAGGTGTCAGACTGGGCCGTCGACTACAGTGTCTCTGGAGGCACGGACAGAGAAGGCTGGCAGTATGCAGCTGATTTTCCAGCGTAAGTTTCATTTGACCTTTTTTTAAATCCACCTGCCACGTCAGTTGGTTCGAGCGATCACTTTATCTGTTTATTCCTGTAATTAACTCTTTCGCTTCCTCCCTTGTCTCCATGCAGGTCCTATCACGGCTATAAAACGATGAAGGACTTTGTGCGCCGCAGGCGATGGGCCAGGTACTATAAAAAGCAACACTGGCATATTAGTCTCTGCAATATTTGCTCAGCAGGTACACAGTGGTCTGAAAGTAGCCAGTATACTTGACATTTACAGTTTTTGTTTGTTTGTTTGTTTGTGTGTCAGTGAGTAGGGGCAGTCAGATGGGAGCAAAAGTACAGATGTTGATTGATCAGAGGTCAATAATTAACTGGATGAACTGACAGGAGATTTCTATTTGTCATAAATCTTTAAGCTGTTAGGTGCTTATACATAATCGGTGTATGCCCCTGCAGTAGGTGATGGTTATCACACTCCCAGTATGAAGAAGCAGAGAAGTGCAGAAACGAAGCATTCACAGAGTTACAGGAAACAGAAGCTCTTATATTGTTCTATGTGTTCTTCAAATTCACTAGACTCCATTAAAAAAAAAACAGTGATTCGACTTCACAGAACACAGGAGTTGCTTTAAGGTTTGGGTTTTATCCGGGTTGTTCGTTTGCTGCACATCACACAGACGAATGCCGCAGCGCCATTGACACCGCATATTCTTCTTCAGGACATTGAGTGAGCATTGTGGTTGTTCCCCCCGTGCAGGAAGTGTAAATTAAACACAACAGGACCTTGGCAAGAAATTCCACCCATCCCGCTGAGTGATGTGACCATCCTGCCATGTGCAGCTCAGAGCACCATGGACGTGGTTCCTCTGTGGGCGATCAGCAACAAGGGAGACGTGCTCTGCCGGCTGGGAGTCACTGCGCTGACACCTGCCGTGAGTCTTTACATAATTTACAAGTAGATACTAGTTTGACACCTTTTGGGAAGCCAACAGTAAAAACACTATCTCGGTTTAATCAGTGTGCCAGAGAAATGCTTATGGCTGCATATACCCAAAGAAAAATAAGCAATGAGGCAGAGATTCATAGATTTATTTGGTACTGATTTGTATGTTGTTTTCATTCATTCTGTCTTTAAACGTGAATAAAAACCAATACACTGGAAAAAAAACATACTTGAGAAGTAACTGCTAACTTCCTCCTCGTCTCTCAGGGATCCTCGTGGCTCCACGTGGGAACTGACCAGCCTTTCAAGTCCATCTCCATCGGTGCTGCCAGCCAGGTTTGGGCCATTGCCAGGGATGGCTCTGCTTTCTACAGGGGATCCGTGTCACCACAGAGCCCAGCCGGTCAGTGGGAGAAACTACTTCTGAAGAAGTCTGCTGTGCCTCGGAGGAGGAATTACTTTCACCCTCACAGGCGTTTAACAATATGTGTGTGTTGTGTCTCCCTCTGCAGGAGACTGTTGGTACCACATCCCCTCTCCAGCCAAACAGAAGCTGAGGCAGGTATCTGTTGGGAGGACATCAGTCTTCACTGTAGACGAAAACGGTAAAGCTGCTCCGTTTGTATTTACAGCTTAACTTTATGAACGTGTCATTTTATTAGTAAATTCTCAGGTAAACATCTATGCATTTGAGTGACTTTATATCGGTTTGATGTGGCCATTTCCTGTCCAGGCAACCTGTGGTACCGTCAAGGTGTGACCCCCAGCTACCCTCAGGGCTCCTCCTGGGAACACATCTCCAACAACGTGCGGAAAGTCTCTCTGGGGCCTTTAGACCAGGTGAGTATCAGGATGCACCATGCCTGCTACATTTTGGGCCTTTCATTGTGCAGCCAATTTTGTCCCACTTTATATGAGGCATCACAGACAGAAAGGTGTCACTCGTGGGAATGCTGTGGGCAGGTTAGAGACATTAGCTCATGTAATTTGTTGGGTTGACTAGAAACCTAGATGTGGTGCATCTTTAAAGAATGATTAAGGGTTATCAAGAATTCCTGCTAGATGTTTTGTGTGTGATTATGTTGTTGTTGTTGTGGGGTTGTAGGTGTGGATCATAGCAGACAAGGTTCAGGGCAGCCACAGTCTGAGCTGTGGGACAGTATGCCATCGACTCGGAGTCCAACCCATGGAGCCCAAAGGACAGTCGTGGGACTACGGCATTGGGGTAAAGCAACACACTTTCTGACACTGTTATGAGGTTTGAAGAGGAACATCTCGAACATTTCAGTCCACAGTGAAATGAGATGGTTGCCTCTCTGAAAAGTCGAAGGTGTGCAGCTCTTCATCTAACAGCTCACTGTAGCTGCTCCTGCTTGTTCCATTATCCCAGGAACATTTCAGTTTGACAAAAGCCATAGCATTTCCTGTGACTTCTTCATAATAAAAGTCAGCTCGCATTTTGCCAGTTAAATAATTCTAATGCAAAGCTGCAGCAGTAGCAAATATCCAATTTCCCTCAGTGCTACTGTCTTTGACCCATCAGCTATTACCAGACAATGATTTAGCAGTTTGAATTCATCTCCATATATCTGTTTATAGCACTCACATAGGCTCTTAGCATTCTGCTAACTCATTTAGCGATCGTGACTGAATAGACATTAATTCAAATGAAAATCTCTAAGATGATCTTGTCTTACCCAGCGTGACCCTTTTGAGTTTTGCTGGACTTTAATTAGAAAATATAGGAAAGGCACATTGTAATCACAGAAACTGACACAGTACGTTGATGATAATTAGTCTTTAATAAAAGCCTTTATGTATGCTTAAGGTGTCACAGCTTAAGAACACAACAATCAGAATCAACCTGCAACATCTGTCTTCCTCATTGTCTCTTTAAATAACAACAGTCATGTAAATATTAGGTGCTCACTGAAGAAATACAAAGCAACAATCCCATGTAAACCTCCAGGTTCAAATTACAGCAGATAAAACACCAAAGAGGCGTGTCTAACTGTAATGAAGTCAAACGCTCAAATGAGTTTGTTTAAGTGCTCAGACAGTAAATATGGTTACTCCAAACAAACAGACTCACCAGGAGCTTACGTTTCCCCCTCTGTGTTTTTTAGGGTGGGTGGGACCACATCACAGTGAGAGGGAACTCCATAGAGCCGCCCCGCATCCATCTTCCTTCTCTAACAGACTCGTCCCTTCGGAGCTCGGAGGTCAACGGCAACGCTGTGGGATGTTAGACTCTCACATTTGTGCACACATACTGTATGTAGCCATCTGAAAACCGCTTCTTTCTACTGTTAACACAGAATTAGGTCAATGATAGTTAAAGTCCAGACTAGTCTTCGCATCCCCTGATGGAACATTTGGACAATCAAAACTGTCGGTTAAATGCTGAAAATGTCTCTCGCTGTCTAAATACTTCCTGTAGTCTTTTGACCTGAATATGTTTCATTTTACTGAGCATACATTTCCTTGTTTTGGGCATTTCTCTGTAAATATCTGCTTGTGCTCTTGTCAGTGACACTGAATTCCACGGTCTTACACTTTATTTCTTATTTATTCATGAAGAACTGTAGTTTCTGTGATTTTGTGCGTACAGAACACCTCGTCAGGGCAAGGTGAAGGTGAAAGTTAATTTTTTTCTGTTTTTTTTTTTTTTTTTTTAATAAGGTAAAGAATTAACTATTGTTGCATACCTGCTGAACTACCATCAGAAAGGCTGAATAATGTGAATCCAGATATGTCTGTGAAGGTGCTTGGTCATTTGTGTCATGGTATATCCCAAAATCAAGGGCAACTGGACTTGTTGGGTTCCTTTTAAAACCCCAACTCCCCACTAATCTTTTAGAACTGAAGAAGCTACTTGGATGGGCATTGAAACGTGGTCAAGAAACCCTACAGGTCCAGTGGCCCTTGTTTCAGCTTGTCCTTTTTGGGTGAATTCAAACAATTTTTTATCCATGTTTCACTTTACGTCTTTTATCTGCTGATGTTTCAGATTGCTGTAAGAAACAACAACACAGACTTCAGAAAAATAAGGATCTGTGCGTCACCTACTGGTTGCTAATGACCTTTGAAGCTAAAAGTTGGGGTTGTTACACTCAACAAGTAGAAGAAATCACTGTAAAAGCTTATAAAAAGAAGACAAACACTCTAAAACCCATGACACTGTAAGCCTCAGTTTCTTCTAGTGGGTCAGACTAACAGGAATTGACAGTTTGTGTTTCTAGAAGGAACAAAGGTTTAGTTGGACTGTAGCAGCTCTAACAAGGTCTGCACTGGCTTCATTGACATGATGGTTACTGCTTGCTTTGTACAAAATATATAAAATATAATATAAAAACCGTTATGAGGTTATTTTCTATAAAAAAAAAATCTTATTGTCATGGAGCATGTGCAATGGTTAACGTTGTAAATAAGGGATAAGCGCAGGGTACTTGTAAAAGTCTTGTGGTTGAAATGCTTAAACTAACCTTCCCCTTTCTCAGGAGTTTGTTGTATTTGCATTTACTTCCTTCGTCCTGATGATAGTAGAATGACTGAGCAGTTTAAAAAAAAAAAAAAAAAAACACTATATTTTTGTTATCAATCTGTAATATAGTAGCGTGACATGTTAGTATTCTCGTGGCCGTTGTAATTACACCATATTAACGTGGAAAATTCAGAGTTTTAAGAATCATTTCGGGCATTCATTTGTTTGAATTGCACATGTGTGTCTGTATTATCTGTGAATAATCAGTATCAGTGCTGTTATCATTGTAAGGTCCATTTGTGCATGGTCAAAAAAATAAAAACAGTCCATCAATAAATAAATGTGTTTATTGAAAACTCCTCAAATCCTCTCTCTTCTCCCGATGCTGCCTTTAGACAAGTGGAACACACACACACACACACATGCACGCACACACAAAAAGCAAATAACATCATCTGTGACTTTCAGATACAGCTGCGGAAAGAGGTGACGACGCTCTCGAGTTGGCGGCGGATCGTCTTCGTGACCGAGCGAGGCAACGCGCGGCCTTGCTACATTTCAATTTTCAGGGCCGCTGCTTGTCTTTCTGTCTTCCCTGATGGTGACAGTTATGACTAGAGGCTACGCTCAGCAGGTTTCTCAACAAAAAAAACACACAAGAAGATCTCAAGATAACACAAAAGAGAACAAGTCCCTTCCCCAACTTGAACCGTAGCACATGAGAAGTAAAGAGAGAGTGGCAGAAGATAAGCCTTTCTTTTCTGAGTGTCGTGGCAGAGGAGTCTTTTCTTAACCACGGTCCTCTTGGTTTTCACTGCGGCCTACATGTCTGCTTCTTACATGGCTCTCAAATCATTCCACATTTTGGATGAATGGCAAGTTCTACACCACCCAGCTCTTGCTGTGGGTTTATAGTATAAGGTCAATGATCTGGAACAGCACTGAACGGATCCTAGAGCAGTGTGGACTGTAGGATGTGGACATTATTTGAGTTGTCCCTCATCCACACGTCTCTTTGCCTTGGAGACCGTCCTCCTGGTGGCTCTTCTCTCGGTCTCCAAACCACCTCAGAGTCTCACTGTTAGCTATGCTGGTTCAAGCTTTGCATGTGGGTGAGGTACTGGGTGAGGCCTTCCTCCCCCTCCTCTTCCAGGTGCTGTTGGTAGCACTGGAGCAGCTTGGCGGCGCTGGCCTCTGGGACTCCGTCGGCGGGCAGGCAGGCCCCTGACATGTCCAGGACGATGGTGGTCAAAGCTTTGATGTAATTCTTAGCCAGGGTCAGTGTCTCGATCTTGGACAGCTTCTTGTCGGTCTTGACGTGCGGGATGGCCTCGCGCAGCGCTTGGAAGGCATTGTTGAGTTTGTGCATGCGCTGGCGTTCCCGCTCATTGCTCTCCAGCCTCCGGATGCTACGTTCTTTGGTGCTGGAGCCGTGCTGCCGGCGCCTCCGGCCTCCTCCCGCTCCTCCTTGCCTTTTCCCATTCCCGCCCCTCAAAGAGCCCCTCCAGGAGCCACCGATCCGGACCGAGGCCTCCGAGCCCTCCTGCTCGCTGGAGCCTGGTTCTGTGTCTGGTTCTAGGTCTGGCTCCGGGTCAGTCCAAGTCCTCCTGGATGGTTTCACCGCCTTTCCTTTGGACTTCATCCTGCTGCCTCCTCTCTTTATGATCTCACAGCTTCGATAATCCTAGAAGACAAGACAGGGACGTTAAGAACAAAAGCTGAACTTACGTTTCTTCTTTGCCGTTTCCTCTCAGCCTGGTCTAGCCTCTCTCCAATTCAAACAGCCTTGCATCCTGTAGTATCTAATCGGACTCTTGCAGTGTGAAAACTCCATGATGTTGGTCTGTTAATCTACGCCTCTCTTATCCTCACGGCTCTGAGATAATGCCCATTTCAAGGTTACGCTCACAAAAACAGAGAGAGCAGCCAGCTCCCAGCAACAGCACACATTTACCCCCACAGCTCTTCAGCCTCACTGCAAGCCTTCAAACACAGGCTCCAACTCATCAATACTTAAGTCACTTTTATTTTATATATGTTCAAATATTCTTTAGTTTTGGATCCACAAGCAATGCAATATTCTTTAAGCCATACTATCAAATACACAGTTATTAAAATTGGCACGATAAAGCTGTTTTGCATAGATTAGGGGGGGAAAAAAGTTCTGTATTTCTCCATCACCACCACCACTCTTTATTTCCCTAACCTCAGTTTAATCACCCCCGACCGTGATGTTGTAACCGAAAGTCGAACTCAATACCAGGAACCGTGGAAGTGGATGAAAGAGCGCGCGGTGGGCTGGATAAGTCTTACCTTGCAAGTTCAGCTACTTTTCCTCCCCCCGAGCTTTTCACAGAAAAAGCGTCGCCATGAAGTCGGGCATTATAAGCGCCATAAAGTCAATCAAAGAGCGGAGAGAGCGGCGGCAGCAGCAGCAGTGTGTCGCCGTGCAGCGCACATACACAGATAACTGTCACATGTGGGCTACCTGCAGCTGACTGATGTACACGTCGCGCTGCTCAGCCAATCAGAGAGGCCGGCCTCCCTCTCCTCAGTAAATGCGTTGCAAAAAAAACACACACACACACACACACACACACACACAAACGGGTTTTGAATCATAGCTAGTGGAGGAACAAGTAGTCAGCTCACTTGCATTAAAATATTACTATTTTCTTGAAAATAGTTTTTGTATTCTGTGTTATAGTAGTTAGACTTAGACTTAGACTTAGATAAACTTTATTCATCCACAAGGGAAATTGCTTTTTTTAGTTGTTGTGTGTGTCTTGTCAGTATATACTGTATGTAGCACAGTGGGACTAGGAGAAACAGTATTTCACACTGCTGTAGGATTTTATTAACACGACTTGAAGTGAGTTAAAAGCACTCTAGTACTGGAAAAATAATGTACATGAAAGTGGACTGATATTAATTAATTCAGAACGGTTCCTAGCAATGCTAAATAGTTATATGTTTTTAAAATAACTGAGAGAAATGTGCAATTACGGTGCCCTGGAAGGGACAATTAATGTCAAAGTGTAAATAACTAAACAAAAGATGTACTTCTGTGAGATATTCAGAACTATTTTAGAATTTTTTTTCTTCTTTTTAAGATAAAAACGTGGGCTGAGGGGGTTCATTTTGATAGCTCAAAACTGAATTAATTAACTCTGACGCTAACTCTAACGCTCACATTAACATTAAGCTAAGCGTAGCACAATTGTGCTACGCTTAGCTTAATTTAGCATCAGAGTTAATGTGTTATTTCTGCAGAATAAACTTGTACGAATCAGAACATCTGCCTAAAAAATATAGAAAACATGGCGAAGGTGGTCATAATTAACATAGTTGATTCTTTATCAAAGCAGGGACGCACAATTACGTTTTTGAATTCACAGAATTTAAATCTGTCAAAGTCAATTGAGCCGCAAGTAAATACAGCAAAATGAAAAACCTACGGGCCTCCAGAAATCAGTCGCATTACTCCACAAATATATTAATTAGACTTTCAAATTAACTTATAGCACAAAATGGAGTACATGTGTGTCAGAAAGTGCAGAATTTGGATTTGAAAAGAATTGAATATGAAACAAAGACAATATAAAAGAAATCAGTGGAATGAGAACCACCATGGCCCCGCGACCCTTCACAGGCCAAGCGGTTACAGAAGATGAATGAATGAATGAGAACCACCATGGATTTTTTTTTTTTTTTAATTGAAATCTTTATTACTGAAATTTATATTCACAGATTATTATGTGCAAATATTATCTTCATAAAAGTAGTTTACATTGAATTCAGTCTTTTTAAAAAATAAATAAATAAATACTTCACTTTTTGGCTTTACAGTGGATTTTCCAAACTAAAGGTAAATGTTTGCATTTCCTGGTTCTCACACTTCATTGCTCGCAAGTGTAGCAAATTTCAAGCTGACATGCAAAACACCAAGGATTTAAAGGGTAACAATAACTGAGGTGTCAATGCTCTGTTTAGACTTATTTTATGTTTCCCGTCATCCTTTTCCCAAAAGCCTTTGGTTCACTGCAAAACAGCAGAGGGGATTTGAACTTTTTCACCTAATGCAAGCAGTAAAGTTAGCTATTCCGAACAGTTAACATAATTTCCATTGTGGCTTATCAGCTGCTGCATTTGAATACAGTCCTCCAGGCTACAACTGAATGCACAGAAGCAGGTCTCATTTAAACTATGTCACAATATTTGCTTTTTCCCAGACAAACTGTTTCTAAAGTTTTTGTACAGAATTACTTCTGTAGTTAGAGAGAAATGAACTATGCAAACAGCTGGCTGACAAACAGCCTCACACCACAGTAGAACTCAACAAACATACCACACAATTAATGGTAGAAGATAGTAATTAGCCTTCTCGTATGATCACTATCACAGCTCTTCCTCGCATGGATGTGTGGATCTGCAGTAATCCCACTTTGTCTGTGTAACCCTGGCAGCCCAACACATCTGTTGGCAGTTGGGTTTATTACCTTAGATAGTGGGCCCCAGAAACTGGGAGGTGTTATGGTAATGAGATAGAGTATAATCCTCATGTAAATAAAGTCCCACAACATGCCATCTACTGTATAATCGTTACAGCCTTTTGATATATTCTAAACTATTTTACCGGCATTTACATTGCTTCCTATATCTTACATTTAAATGGAACTACTAACTTAAAGGTATCACATCAGACCCATTTTAAACAAATACTGACCGTCTCAGCCGGGTTCCAAATAGGCCATTTGTGCATCTGTACCTTTAAAAGCAATGAGCTGCTGCTGCCCACACCCCTTTTTGGTAGAGGCAAAAATAAGGCCTGACTATCAGTATAGCAATATCAGTATATTGCCTTGTGATGTTCCAAAATGTGACAGGCCTTCTTCAGGCAGGAGCTAGAGGAACTAGATCGCCGTAGCTTTGAAGGGCTCATACTGTTGTGCATTCATCTCGAAATAATTCAGAATAACTGACGCTTTCCTCTTTTACTGCAGCAAATTAAAGACACACAAATGCGTTAGCTTAAAGGACACCTATCGAATTTATAAACTTAAAATACACTTTAGAAAAAAGACAAGAAGTAATAGAAAAAATATAGTGTACAGTTAAACATAGTACATTGTCCATGAGTATGGCATGATATGATACAACAACATGTTGCTTGTGTTGGGATAGCACATAATATAGGCTAGCTACAGGCTACAGGTGGGACGCTCCCAGCTCTTGGAAGCAAACACCTTTTTGGTTTTGGTTTTCCATGTCCTTGAACAGCCTGTGAATTTTTTTGTGTGTGTGTGTGAGCATGTGTGTGGTCTTGTTTTTGGAAAACTAACATTATGGGGACATTTTGTCATCGATGGGCCCCTTGTTCTTCCCACAAATCTTTGAGATTTAAAACCTGTTAAGTCTTGGTGTTAGACTAAAGGTTACAATAAGATTATGGTTAGGGGTTAATGCATGCAGTTGAGGTGGTGCACTCATTTTGTGGGGACGAATAGCAAGTTTCCATTGCACAAATCCTAAAATTCTAGGCCAAAGACTTGGCTTGAGTTGAATTTAACCTCCTCTGAAGTGATGGAAACATGGCATGGACGTGTATGTGCTTGTGAACACCGAGACTGCTCCTGCCAGCTTTCCTTTCTTCCTCAGGTACATTGTATCTAATCAACCAAACCTCGCTGATGCTGTGCTCTGTGGAAACATTATCTATTACTTTTAGTTTGCTCAGTTTCTGCCTCCATTGGCCCTAAGGCTTAGACTGTTTATTTTGTCACAGCTGCTGATAAATTCTGAGCTGAATACACTTCGGTAATGAGGCAAGCAAACAGGACCTCCACAAGCATGCTCTGTTTGAGCAAAACAAACTGTATAAACAACGTATACTCTTTATATCTTAACATTAAGATTAGCACATCATTTGTTCTACCACAATTCAAACATAAAGTGTGATTTCAGACACAGAAATTAGTGCGTTTTGCTGATGCAAGTCGACACTATACTATTACACTAACTCTATCCCAGTTGAGGTCCAAGGACGCAACCTGGCTTTAAAAACAACATCCGGAGAGGTTTGCAGCTGGAAAGGTACCAGGACTGTTAAGCAACTATGACCACATCACAGTAAGCGATCGTGTCATACCAACAACCGTGACAGCTGAATACACTGTTGCACAGTCCTGCTCGGCTGTGATGTCATGAACGTCAAGTGCTTTGAATCCATTTGGAGCACAGAGAGAATAAAAAAGGCCATTAAAATCCCTGAGTCATCATAAAAAGGGGAGGGGGGAGGGGAGATGAGTTGGAGGTGAAGAGATGCGATCTGGACGATTACTCAGTTTTTCCATTAGACCAAGGCTGGCGGTCTGAAAGAAAAACAAGTGTGGATGTCACATTAGGCCACTGTGACAGCAAGATTGGCCTTTGGCTGAAGGCAGGCGTTGTGATAGAAGGGCTTCACTTGACCACAGCCGCATCATGGAAATCAACGCTCAGTATGTGTGCCACTCACCCTTTATCTCACAGCTCAAGGTCTGACTCTGTGACATAGGTGAGGAACAGGCAGGTTTGGGACAGACAGCAACGCTCTGGCCTGGACGGAGCCGTCCAGCTCCGTGGTGGCAGGGAAAGGGTGTCGTGCTGAAAGTGGCAGTCAGCCAAGAAGTCATCATCCCACTCCAAGCCTGTAGGCAAAACCAACCACATGTGCAACAAGTGACGATGAACTGTTAATAGCCTGCAGCCTATGGGTACAAAGCGTTAAAAAGTTTGCTAAGCCTTGTAGTGTCCCGCCCTGATCTTGTTACATTGTCACAGGCCTTTGTTTAAAGTAGATAATGTAGATAACTGATGAAGACTATATAACAGAAGGTCTGCTGCAGTGTCAATAAAATGAGAAAAAGTAGTTTGCATAATATTGGATGGTTTATGAAGTCATTAAAGGTCTTTACAACTTTGGTGCAAATGTTTTAAATATAAATGTTACATTCAAGCCTTTGACAAACGAGTTCACACATTGCTGATTAAGCTAATCAGGTCTGCATACATCTGTGAGTTACGAGGCATTCTGGGGCGTGGTCACAGGTGTTATTCCTGTCTGCCAAAGCTAAGGATGGGAACAACCATAACAAAACCAGTATCCACAAACAGTAGTTACTAATGTAACTGAGGTTCTATGATTTTGGAAATTTCCAAAGTTTCAGATAAAAAGGAAACAATATTGGGATAGCTTTTCCTCACTGAGGAGCACTGATTAAAAAGAAGGACTTGAGGGACTGTAGGTTTACGTCACATGCACAAGTGAACACTTAGTGTAATTACATCCACTGCCAGAAGGGGGACATAAAGTTCTGAAATGTAGCTTTAAGTAATTAAATGTGGATGTGTATTTTGAAGTTTATATATATATATATATATATATTTTTTTTTTTTTTTTTAAAAAAAGAAGGAAGCAAAATTGGTTGCATAGACGAAATATTACCACTGTCTTCCATTGAGACAACTGGCAGGTTGCAGGAATTGCTGCTTGGCATCGATGTGCAGGGCTCAGAGTGCAGCTCCAGAGTGGGACTCTCCTAAAATTTGGAACAGTGAAATTAGTTTAAATTAATAAAACAACTGATAAATATTTAAGTTCATTAAAATCTTATTCTCAAAACTATTTAAGAGCCTTTAAATGTCCCAGTAGGACAAAACACCCCAAACTCACCAAGCTAGAAAGTAAAACAGGAGATCAGTACCTGATCAAACAGGTAGACTGTGACATCCTCATCGAAGGACACACTCTTCCTCATTTTCAAATTTCCATCCCTTCCAGATGATCCCCCTGGATGGTTGTTGTTCTGACAGGATTTCAGAAGACTTCTCATGTTGCGTGTATTTAAATTGTCTTTAATAGCAGTTCCAATTTGATCATCTTCAGAGCTGGGGTTGGGACTAAGGGGCCACTGGTCAGTGGAGTTTTTTAAATCCATAGACATTTGACAACCAACATGCCCAATGAATGTCCCACAATCCTGAGTGGAATAATTGTCAATAAGTTGTTCTGGTATGGTGTCATCACAGAGTATAATAAACCTATTGTTGTTGTCCATTGTGATGGTATCCTGCTGGGTTGCCATGTTTAAATTTTTAACGATCAAACTGATAATGTCCCGCATGTTTAATATAAGTCTTGTCCAAGCATCCTCCTTTGAGAAATCTGTAACAAAAGGAGCTAGAGAAGTAAATGTTGATTGTTGGATAGGCTCTCTGAGAAGTGAACAGTATCGAGGAGAGAGAGAGAAGGCTGATGAGCTTGTTACCGAGCTTGATCTGCAGTCAGTGGTCCACCACGACTTTAGGGCGGCTCTTCCTCTTCGATCACGGATACAGAAGCAGATGAGCGGCCATTTCTCCTCACCAGCCTGCAGCATCTGACTGGAGGGCATCCACAAATGGAGCTCGTCATCCCTATGTCAGTGATTCACAAAGACTTAATGAGAGGGGTTTCATGTGATTCTGCTGATCATATGACTATGAACTTGTTAGGTTTTCAGTTTTGTATCCATTTTTATTTCAGTAAAAGAAGCAGCAGTGCTTTCAGTTTTACCTCTATGGTAAAATGTTGGCTTATGAACCACTGGCTTGTCAGACCACTTGTTGTCAATTACTCTGGTGACTGCAGTGTTAGTGTGCCCGATGCAAGCTGCAATAAACAAGAATTAAACTTTTGATTCTTATATTCCACAGATAACAATTAGCGAGCTATAGCTAATCTCGTAGCAGTGTACCATTATTCGATATGTCTCTCTCCCCTGGTTTATTCAACTTTGAATGCTGTTTCTATTCCCATTTTATGTTCAGCCACATGTTACTCCGTTAACACAGTAACACGTACAATGATGGACTGAGTAAACTAGCAGTAGAGGCCTAATACCGAACTCAGCTAACTTTTAGCATAGTTGCATGCAGTAGGTCTTATGGTGCCTTAACATTGGTTTGTGTTTACTGTGTTCATTAGAAGAGTTCGTTTTATATGATGTGGTATTTGCAACCTTTTGTGGCCTTCTGTAGTAGCTCATACATACCCCACCGATCAGGCATAACATTATGACCACCTGCCTAATATTGTGTAGGTGTTCTTTGTGCCTCCAAAACACTTGTGACTCATCAGAGAATGGACATGGGTCTTCTGAGGGTGTCCTGTGGTGTCTCTCAACAGAATGTTGTTAGTGGGGGAATTTGGGTCCTATGGGTTGAGGGTAGGGGCCTCTGTGGATCATCCCACAGATACTTGATCAGTTTGGGATCTAGTGAATTTGGAGGCCAGGTCAACACCTTGTGCTGTTCTTGTTCATGTTTTTTTTAGTTGTTCCTAAACCGTTTTTGTGTGTGTGCCTGTGTCAGGCTGCATCCTGCTGGGGATGGGTCATTGTTATGGGGTGGGGGCTGCCTGGTCTGGTCTAGGTGGGTGCTACATGTCTAAGTAACATCCACATGAATGGCAGGTCCAAAAGTTTCCCAGCAGAACATTGTCACAAGATGGTGAAAGCTATTTACTTCTCCTGTCCGTGGTTTTAATGTTGTGACTGATCGTGTGTAAATTGTTATTTAGTCATGAGTTTCTGTAATATTTTTATAGACCAATGCCTGAGGAATTTTTTGGATCTACGTTATTCCCACGTTATAATAGCCAGTCTTTAACTTGCTAAAGTTTTGGCCATGCGGCATCTAGACGTCGACAGTTGCCTAGCAGGGATGTTCTCTCCAATTTTTTTTAATCTCCCGATGCAATACAAGTAAGGGTTTAAATTTAAAGTATTATAATTGACAGCCACAGTCATTTACATATTTAAAGTGACTGTTTAATGCCAAAGGGCAGTTAGTTGGTGGTTTTCAAAGCCTGGTGCAGGGATGCAGCCTGCCGCCCTTGAGTTATGCAACAGGCTCAAAAAATATAGCCACCTGTTCTCAACGTGCTTCAGTAAATCTAAATTTGGGAAATTACAACAAAAATGAAACACAATGTGAGGAGCCTTCTCTTTAAATGTTATTCCTGGTCAGTGTCTGCTTTTCCTGGTTTGGTTCCAATGCACAGGCAGCCCCTCCGTGTCTGTTAACAACAGGATGTACTAAAAACTGATTCGTCAGCCGCTGTCCATTGGATGAAACGGTGCACACAAATGCACGCGTGCACACAAACACATACACTATTTGGCCACTCGCTCCCGAGCCTGAATAAATATCGGAGCCCATCCATCCGCCCGAGACAAAGACGCAATAGGAAACTTTCGTCGCTCTGCAGTAACCAGGCAACCACTGGATGAGTGACTCAGGAAAGGAAGAGAGGAGCTGACTCACAGCAGCTGTGACGTAAAGGATGTGAAAGGACACACAAACACGCACGCACTACTGTATGGGCTCACACACACATGCACACACACATGCATGCAGCAGGCCTTAAAGCCTCTAATCTGCCCCGTTTCAGGTAAATTAACACATCACTGTGTAACAGGTGAGGGGCTCTGGAATAAAACAGAATACAAGAATTTTCCAAACAGCCAGTCCACAAACACACACGCTGAAGTCTTAACACTAACACAGAGAAAGACATATCACATCTTCAGTGTTACACTCACAAACTATTAGTAATAAAAATATAAGTGATACCTTTTTGTTCTTCCTTTGTCACCACATCTCCTTTGAGAAAGCCAATTCAAACGGTCCAGAGAAATCACCAGAGTAGCTCCACCCATGAAGTATTTTGCCTCTGCAAAAACATAGAGAACTTATCAATTGATACTGATATGCGCTGCTTCGAAGTGTGCTGCACCATGACGCTGCAGAAATGTGTTGCAACATAGTCTGTCTGCATCTGCCATGAACAACACATTTCCCTTTCCTACCTTGCATCCTGCGAGCCCCAGTCATCGCCGCGCTATCACTGCGGGCAGGTTTACAGGGGACGCCGAACGAGACGAGCTGAACATATGGAGAGAGACAGAGGCAGAGGGATGCACAGAGAAGAGGGGGGTTGGTGGTGGTGGTGGTGGCGGGGGCAAACTGGGGTGTGGGGAGGGGTGAAAGAAATGGTGGAGTAGAAGAGAGGGATGAGAGGACAGGGAAAGGACGAAGAGCTCACGTGTACAGTACACTCCCCGGAGGCTGCTGACCTTCTTGCTGCAGAGTGCAAGATGGAGATCAATAACTTATCTGGTCTAATGTTGCACAGCTGCCTTACTGATGGGGAACAACAAGAGTGTAGGTGTCACCGTGATATACAGTCTGTATGGTTGCAGCAGAGTCATTCATCTTATTAATAGTCCACATCAGCGCTGTCTTGAACATTAATTTAGAAACATTAACACTAAATGATCAGACAGGGAGTTTGCATGTTCTCCCTGTGTCTGCGTGGGTTCTCTCCAGGTTCTCCAGCTTCCTCCCACCGTCCAAAGACATGCTCATTAGGTTAATTGGTGATTCTAAATTGGCCGTAGGTGTGAATGTCAGTCTGAATGGTTGTCTGTCTCTCTGTGTTAGCCCTGTGATATACTAGTGACCTGTCCAGGGTTTACCCCGCCTCTCGTCCAATGACAGCTGGGATAGGCTCCAGCTCCCCCGCGACCCTACAGAGGACAAGTGGTTACAGAAAATGAATGAATGAATGAATGAATGATCAGACAGCTTATTGGGTAACTATATGATAACACTATACTATAACTATATGTTCAAACATATACATGTCAGCAATATACAGAAATACATACATATAGATTTTATAATAATTAACAAATACAGTAGGGACTATATCAATCATCAGTAAGTTTTGCAACATTGCAAGTAAATGTATGCATTTTATTTTCTTGTAATAACTTGCTCACACTCTTGTCTCTTGGACAGAATAAATTGTTTATTATTAACGCACCCACACTGTTTTAGTGGATCAGACAGTCGACTTTACACACAAGAGGCAGTTTGTTCGTCACAGGAAGTCCCGTCTTATCTGTTTATTGCTTTAAGCTTTATGTTCAAGAAAAAAAAACTGCTAAACAAACGTGATGAGAAGAGTTTGAAAGAAACAGGCTTTCAAGGAACAGGGAGGGGCTAATGAATGACACTGCTGAGGTGCATCATGGGAAATGAGCCCGTGTTTTTCTGCATGACACTGGAAGCAGAATGTCAGAGGAATAGCTCAGCCTCTATTGATTTAGACTGTTGTTTTTAAAATTGGTCTTTTATGATTGGCTTTATAGAAGTCGAGTACTTCAATAGTGAACCACTTTTACATAATGCGCAACATTAAACTGTACATAATGCATTATGGGGTTAGAAGAAAAGCTGTCTCTTTATCTCACAGTTAACACACATTTTTCAATTGTGCTGTTTCAACTGCAGTCATTGCTATCCGGGCTCATCTTATTTTGTCTGTATTTTATATCTCTGTTAGGTTTTCAAGCTGTACAGACTTGTTGAAGGATAATTATATGCATACGGCTATGCTCAGTGTCTTTATGTGCAGTCCACAGTCCCAGGTTGCCAGGTGGTTTCAGCTGAGGGTTTACCGGATTAATGTTTCTCTCTGTTTCTTGTTCATTCGTTGGAACAAACACCACTACCCAGTAGGTTTATTTTTTCCCCAAGACAGAAACCAAAGATTGATTTTGAGGTATTTCAGTGGTGAATCCTTACGAACAGGATGAAAGTGATCAGTGTCAACGTGCAGCAGCAGCACTAATGGATGTGAGATTTATTGTCTTGATGGAGCTTTGAATTTTATTACATTAAAAAAACAAAATATAATACAGGCGAGGGTAAGTGAACCAGACATTTTTCAAAATAAGTTTAATGTTTGCAATGCAGATGGTACCATATAAAAGCCTACCAGCTCCCCCCTTCTCTCCCGTTACTCCTCGGTACAGCCTAACGGGGAAGGTGGCGGCTGCTCCAGTCCACTGGCTTCATCCTCATGTGTGCACTCCTGTGAAACCACACCAACCAGGAAGTAGACCTCAAAGAGAAGGCACCAAAATAAAAGCTCAGTGTGACAAAAAATAACTTCCCCATGTGTGTCTCTAACATCAGCGGTGGGGTTAATAATCACATTGATTAAAGACATGCAATTGCATAATCGTTGTTAATAATAATAGTAATGATGATAATAATGATGACATATGAGACAACTGCATAATGTTCAATTAAATCCTGTGGGAATGGTCTTTCAGTTTTGTCTCAACGACGAACATTATCTCCCTCTAGAGGTCAAAGGCGGAATAGCAGGCAGCAGAAGCCAACACTGAGAGGCAAAGAAACGGACTAAAAAATAGATCAAATCATAACATAATAATGAAATACAAGTCCTGAAATGCACACATTTAACCTCTTCTGTTGCTATAAGATTTAAAGACTTTTACTAAAAGATTACACATTGCTGCAGCTGCTGTATCATGGGGCTACAAATATGATTACACCTGCTATCATCCACACTGCTACTGTACGTTTTCTTTAACTTTGAGCTACAGATCAATTTCTTATCATCATGTTACTTCCACAACTCTTTTAATTTGTTGCGACTTTCCGGCAGCTTTAGTCCTCCCACTGGCAACAAAATCACTGATGCTGGAGTTCCGCTTTACACACCCAGACAGCATCAGGATGTTGTTCCCAGGAGGCGCCAGTGTCACCATTCAGTCCATCTCTGGTTCTCAAGAGAAACAAATGAAAGTGAATAGAGGAGTTTAAAAGCAAAAAAAAAAAACAATAAAATATGTAAAAAGAGACAAAGAGATGGACAGATGGTGTTTCCATTCAGAATTCCACCTTCGGCTCAATTCATCCCCGTCGCAGCCGTCCTTCTCAGGCATGGTGTCACACGGCAACCTGCACCTGTGGACCCATATCAGGTCAGCCAGTGCACCCTGAATGCTTACAGTACAGTATTTCAGTATGGTCAACGCTTTTTTCACCAGACTTAGCAGTGCATGTGAGGATGTGATACAGCCACGGAGCATAAAGCCTTCTCACTGGCACAAAATGTGAGCCTGTTCCGGTCTGTTTCACATTCTATTTTCACATTACAGCAATGATGGATGTGTCCTGCCTGAGTTTCTCAAAATCTGATAGGTCAGCAGATTCTGCATCCAAGTGTCAGATGAATGAGTGCTTTGGTTTCAGGCCTTCTGAGTGACCATGAGGAAGCTTCATAGTAAGATTCTATCAGATGCTGTAGTTTATTAAAGCAGGATAAAGCACTGAATATGCTATCTCCAATTACTTTCTTCTTTTGCCTGGTTGGTGCCATCCTGGTTTATTTGGTTTCCAAGCAGCCGGCAGACCAGCTGCACAATTCCCTGCCTCACATGGAAACCTCACTTATCAACAGGTGAGATAGAATGCATCTGCAATGGTTAAGAGGGTGAGAACAAGCAAATATTGAGGTAACACTTGTAGCTTGAAACAGCTTGAATTTTATAATTGACAGGGTTGGGATCACTGTAGCTTACTGCTCCAATTGAGTTGTAACAGTACATGCCAAAAGAACTGTGGAACTATCCTTTTACACTGTGGGAGCAGAATCATCATATCCAGACGGCAAGTGACACCAAACAATCCCTGAGAGGAGGGTAATTGGAGATCATTGGGCTTATTCTGAGCATGCCAAATACACCGTGCTCAAGGCCTGAGCAGGGACATGTGGAGCTCCGGTCTCTAAAGTCACTGTCCGACACCAGCGGAATGGGGCACGGCAAAGCACTGTGGGTAGCACGGTGAAAACGCGACGTCCACTCAGGGTGCTGGTAGGGCCGCTTGCAGTCTTTATTTGGACACGGGGGATCTCACGGCTGCAGAGGAGATAGGCAGAGAGGGAGTGAAATGTGAGACTGCGATAACAGTATAAAGAGTAGTAAATACGTCACCTTGTTGGTTTAAGGTGTAGCTTCAGCAGTAACAAAACTGTTGTTTTGCAGCAGAAGCCAGTGCTGCATCTGTTTGTGAACCATGAATTGGTAATTTGTCCCAGATTATCACTGAATGTGGCGCTCAGTAGAGAGAGATTTCTCACACTCCCTCTGTTGGGACTTTTCTCTCGTGTAGGAAATTTGAAAAGTGTTTGCTGACAGAGTCCCTTTAATATGATGACATAAACGTGTAATCCATCTCCAATCACAGGCGGAGTATTTCTGAGCCTCTGTTGACAGCAGTACACCTGCTCTTCCCCAGTCCAGACCTGGGAACACTGCCGGTCTGATCCAGCACCGCGGCTGCCAAGGGCACTGCCGTATTGGGAGAAGTGTGAGTGTGAGTTTGAATCAAAAAAGAGTAGACAGACGGATATAGGATCAGAGAGAGCTGCGTGTGGAGGGCGAGTGGGAGGATTCAGTTGGGGGGTGGTGTGTGTGTGTGTGTGTGTGACTATATTTACTCATTTTATGGTGATATAAGAAAGTGGATTATCATTAATTACACCAGCAGTCACCGCAAAAGATCCATTTCCTGACAGAGGAAGAAATGAATATGTTGCATATATGTTCACATACAAAGGTGTTTTTCTTTTTCTGTCCGTTTGGGTGTAAACCAGAACGTCATGCACAGGATGATGTGAAACTCGCACGCAGACATGGAGTACACACAGCTCATAATTTCATGGATTTTAGTTTCAGCTGTGACCTTTTGAGCGACAGTCCCCATAAAGACTGGCGGCGGAAAGAAAGCTCACTCAAGTACTAATTTAATTTCAGAATGGAGGCACATATTTCCTATTTTTGTTTTATTTCATTACACTTATGTGTCAGCCGTCAGATTGTCCAGCAACCCTGTAGATTCATTTTGGGACCCTTTAAGGGGACCAAACCCATCGGACTAAACTGTCTATCAAATGTAAGGTCCAATAACATTTAAATAATTTATTGTTATTACAGTTATGCATAAGTCATAACTGTAATAACAATAAATGACAAATTTGATAATTTAAGCACAATTTGCTAATGCTACTTCTGTAAAGTAAGATTTTAAAAGCAGGACTTTCACTTGCAGTTATTTACATTTACTTAAAGTAGAAGTATAAATACCTTCTGCAGCGCTGGCTGATTAATGTATATGATGAGTCTGACAGCAGAACATGAAAGTACCATACACCATGACGTGAAAACATTAAAAATTTCAAAATAAGTGCTTGTACCATATTTTAGAGTTGAACTTATACTTGTGAAATGTGTGTTTTATCGTAGATGACAATAAAGGAACCAAGTTTGTTGTTTTTACTGTTTCTGTCTGCTACTACAGCTGGATAGAAAAATAATAAATACACAACAGAGAACAGGAATGTTGCCATTCTGTCAGTTAAAGCTGTCTCGACAACGTTTGTCGGTGCAGCCTTGCACCACTGGATGGCAGTAGATAGATTCTTCAGTCAGGGCAGTGAGGGTTTCACACCCTAACACACACACTGTGAACCATGTTAGTAAAAGTGACGGCATTGCTGGAGCTGTGAAAAGTATTTACTTGTTCTTTCTTTTCTTTAATGTGTGTGTTTTACATTGGTACTCCTGAACACACAGCACACAGTGAGGTGGACCACATCTTTTAACACTAAACCATTTTATCAGCCTGCTACTAAAAGCTGCGGTGAAAGGCTTGCACCTGTCTGTCACTTTTCTGTATATGCCCCTGTGAATGTAAACACTTACCTCATCCTGTCCTGTAATCAGACCACAGCTAAGGGAGCAGCTAAGCTTCTGTATGTATATGATATTTCAGTAATAACACGAAGCTAACACACACAGCTGCACACATACATGTTGGGAGGAATTTAATTGAAATGCCAGGAATGCAGAAAGGTCAAAGCCGGTGGGGAAAGTGACGAAAAGCCTGAGCGTGACCTCTGACCTGTACCAACACACACACAAATGCGCACGCACTCGAGCTTGCATGGGCTGGGGCAGCTGTGGGACTCCTCGACTAGTTTGAAGTGTTTATGGAGGAGCTGAGTCTGAGCGCTCGCTGACAGAGCTCTCATTTACACATACACAGCCCTGATCAGATAAGAGCAGATCTGTTTCAGCGGCTAATCTTAAATCTGATGAGGTTTACAGAGACCTGTGGCCTTGGAATACACATAAATGTCTTTATTTGGGAATCAGGCGCTGCTGAGGGGTATATCACACTACCTCACACTATAGGAACTAGAAACAGGACCCTGTGCTTTCATCATGTCAAACCATCACTTTTATAAGGAGACTAGTTTTAGCATGTAGCTCCCAGTAACCGCCGTCCGGACTCAGTGGCAAAAAGAAAAGGTATTTCAGGAAAGGTCTTGTCAGTATATCAGCATGTATGTTTCTATGTCCTGAGTCGCTGCAGCAGCCACCCGACATCATCCTCTCTTTAGAGGCGCCTGAGGGAGTCCCTCACTCCTCCCTCCTAAACCCCTCAACCACCCGGTCCTGTCTCAGCACAGATCCTATCACTTGCATCCCTAGCTTACTGGAATTCACCAGGCCCAGATCCAGTTGCACAGCAGCAACCGCACTCGAGTCAAAAATGTGATGAGCCTGGATTGGCCCTTAGTTACAGCTCAAACATATGAGCAATAGAGTGGCCAGGAATAAGGGCATGGGAATGGTTGCATATCACTGAATTTAACATGCATTTCATCTTTGAAGTCTGCCAGGCTGAAGAGGATTATGTTTCCGCGGGCTCAGACGGACCACAACACTATTTTATTGCCGCCTTCCTATGCCAGGACAGGCGGCGCTCCTTGGACTGAGAGGTCTTACTTAAAAATATTTTATTTGCAGATTGATCAGACGTATAATAAGATAAATAAGAAGTAATACAAACTGGAAACATGTGGGTTATGTGCTGCAAGAATATTTCTTGGCTTGACCTGTTTATTTCCTTAAATCTACCTCTACTGTCCTGCATTTTGTCCTTACCAAAGTCAATCTGTCATTACCATACTCTATTTTTTAACAAACAAATAATCCTTAGTAATACTTTCTAAATTAGTCAGTTTTAGAGATGCTGACGCGCAGATTTTGTTACCTTTGAAGAGAGAGTCAACTTCCTTAGTCCACCACCCCTATTACAGTATTTATGCTAAGCTAGTTAGCACACATACAT
The DNA here is from genome assembly GCF_963514085.1 of Chelon labrosus. NCBI lineage: Eukaryota > Metazoa > Chordata > Actinopteri > Mugiliformes > Mugilidae > Chelon > Chelon labrosus. The sequence continues at coordinate 18,454,909 of NC_140352.1, forward strand.
AAGAACAGCGCCAATCTTCTACAATGGCGGCATTTTTTTTTCTTACACACCTCTGAATAGATGAAAACAATATGAAATTACGCCGTATTCACCGGTAGCCCAAACAGCAGGTAGCATAGCAAAATTTTAAAAGATAAATTGAATTTGCTCGTGTCGATATTAACAATTAATGTTTTAAGCTAAATGTTAGATGTCTGTAGTTCGGGTCGGCCTGTTTTGTTAGTGTTTATCAAATAATTGTAGTGGCGCAACAAGAGCACCGGCAGCCATCTTGAGTTGCCCGATGATGTAAACACACCAACCACTTATACTTTCCCTTCCACTTGACATGAACGTGTTTAGATTCAGATTGCACTGGACCTCATTCACCTCAAGGCTGTGAATGCGAACACTCCCGAGTCACGTTGGAGTTAGCTAGTTGCTAACTGCACCTAGCTAGCTAAGTCGGGATGCCACAAACTCATTGGCCCGTTCGTGACCGCCACATATAGCCGTCAATCAAAACGAAGTTTACAGTAAGGGGCTATCCTGGGCGTTATCTCACAGTTCACTTACAGTTCACCGTATATTACCTTACAGTATATGTTTACTGTTGAGTAATATTTACACGTCAAAGCACATTAAGGGATTCAGACCGGCAACACAACTGTGGTTTCCTCACCTCTTCTTCTTCTTTTAATTTAAATTTTTTTAGCAATTTGCTAGATTAACCAATTATGAATAAATAATTTAAGTCATTTTTAAAAAAAAACTGAAAGGCAACACACAGGGTGACACACTAAAGAGATACATACATTGACAGATAAATGGATACACTAAACAGATGCATGTACATACAGTAGATGCATGGTGTCAAAACTGATAACAGAAGAGACAGGAAACTATACAGTACATGCATATGCACAATGAAAGCCATACATTTAAGCCTGAAACAGTGCCCGTGCCAAAGGAGAGGAGTGGGACCAAACTGTAAAGACGGGGGGGATGGGCGGAGCTTAAAGGAGGGGGCGTCTTGGCCGAATTTGAGAGCGTCACTGGCATGCCCACACCACAGCTGGTCAGATAGAAATAGTCAAGGAAGAAACTGAGACCGGGAAAAAGAAGGAGCGTCCACTTTCCTTACGGATGCATGGACGGATGTCTCTCTTCTGTCTCTTGTCTGAGGACATTTCAGACACTAGCGAAGGACTTAAAGAGTCAGGTCAGCATGCAGCGGGACATTAAGTCTCAGTTGATGACGTTATTGGAATTAAAATGGCCTCCAAGATGAATAGCTGCTAAAGCGCTACACTCAGAGAGACTGGCTCTAATCTGACACATGTTGTCCAACACATCTTTTATAAGTTTTCATCGATTCTTTCCATACAGAGCAGGCCAAAGGTCACGATAACATTATGGCACATAATGTTTAATGCCATACTTACATGTATATACATTATGGAATATGTGGGGAACAAGAGAGAAATATTTTAGTTGAGATGAGAAATAAAGAATGTTCTAAATGACATTTGATACTCTTAAGCACTCTTCATGAAATTATTGAAGAATGTGCATGGTTGGAAACCCATAAACCTGTAAAGTCTCAAACTTGTGTCAGTGTGTCAAATAAACAAAGGCACCTACAAGAAACCTTAATTGATGACCACAAAGTAGTAGAGGCTATAAAAAGATATAGACGCTTGCAATTTCCACAGTGTGAAAGGTGAAGTGAGGAGTCAAGACAGGATTTGCTGGAAGGTGCAGAAAGTGTGCTTTACCAATGAACAAAACTGAAGCACAAAACTGAAACAATGCACTTTCATTGCAGGCACTCAGTATTTACAAAATGATATAATTTACTGTGACTACAGTAACACTGAACTGAAGATTGAAACAGGTATTATATAAATATATGTATATTTATTCATGCTAAAGTCAACAAGTTAAAAAAAATCTGGGCAAAATGCATTTGCCTCTTATTCTAGACATTCACAATAATAATAAAAAAAGATAATGCCACATTTCATTTACGTTTGCACCTGTATTTAAACATGAGTAAATGACTGACAGATAGACTACAGTAATTTATATGAATAAATTAACTTAAATATAAGTTGTCATGCAGGAAATTAAAAGTTAATGAAATGTAAATAATTATTGGTTTAGAGGAGTCGAAATCCTCAGTCTCAATAGCTGAATAGTTTGGGTTAAAGCAACTTATGACAGGTTTAATTACATGCCAAATGGAATCCACTTTCCCGCACTTACACTTTTTTTTTTACCTGATATGGACAAAGGCCGTCACATTGACTAACTGATGGTACAGAAGCTGTTAAAGCACTCTGTGATTCACTGTCTTGCTCAAGGACATATGTGCACGCAGAAAGGAGGAGCCCAGGTTTGAACCACCAACCCTATGAATAAATGATACCTGCTCACCTCATTCACATTCGTGAAATCAGAAAATTATGCAGTCACGTCATGTATCAATGCAATTACCGAAGCTGTAATGAACATTTTACATTTTTGAAAACTCTCATGCTGATGTTAGCCATCAAAAAACGTCCCTGTAAGACAAATCCCACACAATAAATCCCCCACTGAAGCCAGTATGTGAGAACGAGTCTATGATACATCCTGTCTAAGTGTCCTCGAGCAAATCACTGAACCTCCACAAGCTCACTCACACAGACAAGGTTCATGTCGAGTATGTAATCAGAATAAATCAAAGGCATAACCATCGTAGACACTAATTTATTTATGTATAATGTAACCCGCCATTTGTTCATGTGAAACTTACCTTTGCTGATTGTCCCTAGATTGATTTGTGAAGGATCCAGATCCCAGCCAAGTACTGACTTGTGCTGACCGTTTGCCTTGAATGTATCCCACTGCCACATCAGGCCACTCCCTGCTGAGTTTGCTGACGTGAGACAAGACTTTTTGCAGGTGCAAGAGACAAAAAATCAAAGTTTGTATCAATGCAGGAGATCTGTATTGAAGTTTTCCCCTCTACGTGTTGCTCAGACTCCCTTAACTGCCTGTCGACAAAATCCCCCAAATCTCTTACGTGCATACAACTGACACCCCATCCTTATCCATCTGTGTCTGTGTCAGTCTTTTCCTCTCTGTCCCGTCCCCCTCTTCCTCCTCTCATCCACCGCTCCATCACAAAGGAAGTCTGGTTTTCCTGAAAACAAGCCTCAGAACGTGAAAGAGGACAAGGCCGAGGGGGGTAGGTGCGTGGAGGGGAGCAGAGGATGTTTTTGTCGTTCTTCTGCCCCTCTTGTTGCAGCAGGCCCAACCGTGGTCCATCCTGAGGAAGCCGGGCTCACGTCACTCTGGCCAGGCCTTGGGCCCACACGTGCTGCCTCGCAGGGCCCGTGTGACGCAGACGCCAACAGTGCCGCAGCAGCCCCTCACACACGTGCACGGGTGAACAGACACGATTATTCAGAATTATCGGAATAGTTTCAACAGGCAGTAATGATACTAGGAGAAGTGTTTTGCCAGAACAAACTTCAAAACTTTGCCAGCTAACCACACTCGATTTCCTTTATATAATCACTGCAGACTGCCAAGCCACCTGCAAGTGTGAGAATATATTAGCATGGGGTTTTCCACAGACTCACACTGACTGATTTATAGCATAACAAAAGAAAGTGCAGATGTGCATAACACATATCAACAGTATAACACCATCAGCCCAGACTAGTGGTTTTCATTTGTCCAGTAATTCAAGTTGAACAACAATATTATTGAATGTATCCAAAGATGGATGAACGTTCTGTGGTGTCACCAAAAAGATTCCTGACCAAGTGAATAACACTGACCATCCTGTGACAATTCAACGTTTTGCTGGGAAACTTTTGGACCTGGCATTCATGTGAATGTTACTTAGACATGTACCACCCACCTGGACCAGACCAGACACCCCCACCCCATAGCAATGACACTCCTTGATGGCAGCAAGGAACAACTCAAAAAACATGAAGAACAGCACAAGGTGTTGACCTGGCCTCCAAATTCACTAGATCCCAAACTGATCGTGGGATGATCCACAGAGGCAACTCCCCTCAACCCATAGGACCCAAAGGCCCCCCACTAACAACATTCTGTTGCCAGACACCACAGGACACCCTCAGAAGGACCATGTCCATTCTCTGATGAGTCACAACTGTTTTGGAGGCATTTATTTCTGTTGTAAAGTTGGCATTTTAAGGTGGACGTCTATGGGGATTGTTTTTAGAGCAAGCCTCAAGTGACCACTCATGGAATTGCACTTCTGGGCACTTACTGTATGTATTAGTGTAGATTTTCAGCCCTGAAGGCCCCCACTAGATCAGGAGATAACTTCTTTAAAGTTTTAAACTTACTTAAAATGTAGAATTGTATTTATTAAAATTTGCCCCTCACAACGTATCCAATGTACATGTTACTATGTGCACATTGCACAGCTGAATTCACTAGCAAAACTACTGTTAGCATGCAAACATATGCAAGTGAAAAAAGTAATATGAAATATCGGTATTTAATACATCTGGCAACTTATAAAATGCAGTAAAATAATGTTTTAAAATGAGATGTTCTGTTATATATAATAAAATAACAAATTACGGAATGTAATTACCTATGATGATTTATTTTAGAATAATCTATTCTATTCTATTCTATTTTTCAAATGAACAGTCTGAAAACCAAACCAAATGTAGCATGTGGGAACAAGCTGACTGTGAGTGGAGGCAGCTCCATGGAGCACAGCCTGAAAGTGACAGAGGCCATAATAACAGGATGTTTACAGCCTGCGGAAACACTGCCAGGGACAACCACAAGCAGGCAGCAAGCATGGCTGGAAACACGACCGAAGAGGAAACGCAGGCCAGCCAGGTTTCATCCAGATGCACCAAATATAACCCCACTGGCTGCTGTTTTGTTTACAGACAGATACTACCTGCCTACGGTCTGTTATAAGTCCACGATGATCTCTGACCCCTGCAGAAAGCCATCTAGAAACCGCAGCTGTGCAACAGCGAAATCCTCCCTTTCACACGCACGTAGGCTTTGATGGCTGAAGTGGTCAGCTGCAGGTGACAGCGGACAGAAGGACACTGGTGGTTTCTGACATTGGGGGGGGGTGAAGTCTGTCCACTGTCACTGGTTGCTTCTTTCTGCCCATCAGCGGTCACATATTGCACCAGGCTGCGACATCAACTGCACAACCATGGCTCTCACTGACCTCCTAGCAGCTTCAGACATCACTTCTGCAATTAACGCATGTAAAGGTGAGTCGATGGGTGGGTTTTGAGTCTATGATCAAAATGAATGATTCAGGAGATAAGGCCTCTGATTCTGTATTTCACCGTAGTTCCACCTGGCTGTCATCTGTTGGGCATCATCATTTGAACTGACTGGATCTAATCAAGTTGTATCTGTTGTTTAATTTTCAGCAAAGGATTCCTTTAGCCCAAAGACGTTTTTCAAAACGGTGGGTTTATCCAAGAAAAGTCCGACAGAGATTGAGAGGGTCTTTAAGATTTTGGACCAGGACAAAAGTGGCTACATAGAACAGGATGAGTTACAGTTGAGTACTGCAAAAACCCTGCACACATATATATTTATATATATACAGAAGATGTTAATATTTTTATCTGCTGATTTTCTCATTTTTAATCAGACTGTTCCTGCAGAACTTCTCTAAAGGAGCGAGGCCACTGACTGCAGCCGAGACCAGAGCTTTCCTCCTGGAGGGAGACTCAGATGGTGACGGGAAGATCGGCTGGGAAGGTGAGAGGTCCGAGCCGAGATGCTGATCAAGAGTTTACATTTTATTTTCTGTTTTATCGGACCTTTGTTTGGTCTGTTGCATTACAAGAGGAGAACAGCATTTCCCAGAACGCAAACAGGAATAAGCGGTTACAGAAGATGAATGAATGAATGGATATAACTGCAAGATGCAAACATGTCGGTTATTTAGTTAGTTAGTAATTCTGTTTTGAGTGTGAAGAATAACGCACAATTATAAAGCTTACAGTGAAGGGTAGGAGAAACCTTTAAGAGATGCTCTCTGGTGATCTGCAAAACTACTTTTTTAGTTTTAAAATATTAATTTCACCAATTAAATTTATAACAGTTAAATACAGTATGTTTAGAATATAGACAGAAAAACAATTTTCTATTTGAATCCCTAATAAGTGGAAAACTAGAAAAAGAAAAACTGGGGTCGTCCTAATTTGCATTGTTTTAGTTGATGAATTATTCATCAGTAATAGTTGTGATAGTCGCTCCAAAACTCAGAAGGTCTGTGGTTACCTCTCTTAAGAGACATCTGACGCTTTTATTAAATGTAAGCTTTTTAGATCATTTGTTGCAAAGTGTAAAGAAATGATCAGAATCAATAGTAAGTCAATCAATAGTATTCCATCCATACTTACAGTGTGTGATATTACATGGTGTCTTTCTCTAATCTGAGTGTTTGTCTTTTTCCCCCAGAGTTTTCTGCACTGGTCAAGTCTGCATGATCCCTGAATGATTTCAGATGATCTCAGTGGCGGATCTCTTTTCTTAAAGATTGTATGTGTTTAGAATAATATCTGTTTAACTTTTAATGGAACGTACTAAAGCAAGTCTTGTGAAGTCTCTGCCACGTGTCTTTACCTGCCAGAAGAGTTTAGAAAGAAGCATACTTTACTCCATGTAAAGTAAAGTTCTGCTGATAACCAGCATGAGGCTTGTCGGATGATGAGCGGAAAGCTCTCTGCTGTTTTGGGGGTTATGCTGAGCGCTAGGAAACATCTAGCCCGTCCGTGTGTCGGGGGAAGGCTTTGGTTCCGCCAGTCAGCTGTGTCATTCTGGAAATGTGTTTGACGCCGCGGGGAGAGGAACTCGGCGTGAATTATATGCTTCCACTTAGACAACGTGTGCACAAGGTTCAATCCATTTTATTTCACGTACATAGTTTTGTCATTTAAAACCAAATAAATTCATCCTTTGTTCATTGTGACCTGATATGATTTTTTAAGAAGAAGCTTATTGTGTCCATAATTCTAACCGCCCGTCATGTGATTTATTTCATTGAGTGATTCCTCTCTCATGTACAGTGACACTTAGCAACATATCCTAACAATGAAATTGGTTTAAATAGTCAGGATAGTGTTGTATTATCTACAGTTGTGTGCATGTATAAGTACATATACATGTACAGTATATGTACAGGAAATCCATTGAATTGTTTAAGCTTCAGACCAAGTGTTAACAGGAAAGTTTAACTTCAGAGTTACAGGAAATGAATTTAGAACATAAATATCTACAACTGGATGCTTGAGTCACATGTTTCCAGAACTGTCTGGAATACACCAGACAGCCTGCCAGAATCTGTTAAAGAATATACAGTATCAAATATGACCAAGACTGTTTTCACATCTACTTAATTAAAAATTACAGAAGTGTTCTTGTTAATGTTCTTAAAATATAAAAAGTAGCACCACTCATTAAGCAGGACAAGGACGGCTGAGGAAAAAGTGTGTTTGACTGCTTCATAGTGTTCATAGTGTTGGGAAGTTTGGTGTAACAGCTGAATAAATGTAGTAATCTTAGCCCAAGAATTCCTTCTGACAAACAGTGGGGCAGAAACATATAAGATTTCTGTATAATATTTATTTTTATATAATACAATTAAGTAGGAGAATATGGAAATCCAATAAAGTGTCTCAAGATCGTACTCACAGTAAATACGGATGCATTTGCTCTTTTTCAAGAGGCATTGCATTTCCAGGAATCGTATGGTAATAAAAATCTTCGAGATTCACTGGAACAGTACCAGTCACCGTGCGGCTTTTTGGCAACCTGGTCTTAACCAGCACAGAGTGGAAATGTTTAATGGTGTGAACTGCAGATCGAGGTTCGCAGGCAGGACGCAGTTGGACTAGAGGCAGCTGCTCTCTGGGTGAGGACTCGCAGAGCTCCTGCAGTTCTGCTCCAGGCAGAGAGATCGCTTGAAGTGCGCCAGTAGAGAAACTCTGGGACAGGATCAAGTTTCTGCTCCAGGACTTCTGTCAATGAGGCACATTTATTTGCAACTTTCTCTCAGATGGCGAGTCACTCCTGCCTGCCTGACAGAGGAGAGTGACAGAGAATATGGGTCACTTCTATTTCTGCTGCAGCATGAGGGAACAAACCTCTGCTCTCAGGTGGAGATTTAGACAAACATGGATCATTTCTAGCTGAAGGCGAAATATCTGGAGCAACCTGAGGCTTCTTAGTTCTTTCTTTTCATCCTAAAATGTAAATTTAATGCAAATTCATTGTGTTTACAAGCCCTAGATATTCCACTTAGACAAATATGTGGATCTGAGGATCCATCTTTCCAGATGTCTCACAAATAAACTGTGAAGTCAAATATCATTTTCAGATCAAGATGGGGGATGTTTCTATGCGGTCTCGCGTTCACCGTCTTGCTGCTGTGAGATATTTGTAATGTAAGCCTGATATTGAAGAAGGGCAGGAATAGTTTCAGTATCTAGGGCTGTGTCGCTTGAGGTGAGAGACCTCAGTTGACCACAGCAAATGCTAAAGGCCAGCGATCAGTTTTACGGAGCTCTTAAGAAGATTTAAAAGGAACAAGAAGTAGAAGTACACACATATATGTAAACGCATAAGAGATGACAAGTACACCTGAACTCACTGACGAAAAGTGACAAAATTAGAAGATGCTATGAAGCAGGAGTTAAACTATGATTGGTACATGCAAAATGTATGTTATTTCTGTGTTAAATGTATTCCCAGTAGTCTCAGAAACATCTCAATACTGCCACCTGATGTACAACAAGAATGTGACAGCCAGCGCTGGACATCAGAGCATAAAAGGCAAATAAGCCACCAAAGAACTAGCTCCTCATTTACATTCATTGTTTGGATAGGGGTGAGAAATCATTAGGCAACCCTACTGCACGTTTAGGATGATGATGGTAATGGCCACGGTTATGATACAGATTATATCAGCTATTCCCGAAATAGCACCGCAAATAGTTTCATCACCATAAGTAGAAATTGTCCGAAAATAAGGTCTGGCAAACAGCCACCAGCTAGATGATGTACTATTAAATCAGAGCATTCTCAATTCATCCCTGTGGCTTATCATCTCCTCCTTCATTCATCAAGATAGTTCACACTAAACCTATTACAGTGCTATTAAGTGTTGATATTGTCTACAACTCATTAGGCCGTGAAGCCTAGTGACATGGTTTTAAGGCCTGGTGTATGTTTTATTTGGTTTGCGTGATCTGCCAAGTCTTCTATTTGACTGTGACTAAATAGCTAATCTTGAACCGGTGCCCAGTTTCTATAGCTATAATTATAATTTATTTTCTCACTGGGTAAGGCGAGGTGTAAACAGTATAGTTTGCACAATACTGCTGATATCGAATGGCTGAAACACACTGAAAGAGTTAATTCTTGAATACATTCCTGTAAATAAACTAAAAATCTAAACACATTAAGACATGAACGTCTGAACACGTGTTTTTAGACTCTGTTCATCTTATTTGATCATAGTACCACTGCCTGCGATAATCAATCATAGCAACTAGACTTTTATGGAATGCCAACAAAGGCATTGTAGACACACAGTGTTACGCATGCTAAGTACACACAGGCTCATTTTCACCAAAGCTGATGCTTTTCAGCACAGCTAACAGTAACCCTAACCCTAACCCCCTGACTCCCTAACCCTTAAATTCCCTAAACACCTAACCCAATAACCCCTAACTCCTAATCCCTAACCCTAACCCTTGACCTAAACCCAACCCCAATTCTGGATCCGGACCCGTATCCTGACTGTGCTTTATCCTGAGCCCTAGCAGCAATTGCAAAGTTTGACCCAAATCTTAACCTGTGCTGTCATCTGGATACCTAACCCCAATTCTGACCCTTATCCTAGCCTTGCTTTCACCTCGACCCTAACTTTGTTCTTGTTCTTGCCTTCTTGAGAAAAAGATTTTTGCAGAGTATGTAACAACGTTAACCCCAATTCAGGATGCGTACCTTAACCCTAACCACAGGTTAGGGTTAGGGTCGAGATGAAAGCACTTTTGGGATTTGGGTCAGAACTTGGATTAGGGATAGGGTCCAGATGACAGCACAGGTCAGGGTTAGGGTCAGAATCCGAGTAAGGACTAGAGTCAAGGTGAAAGCACGGTTAGGATAAGGATCAGACTCCAGAATTGGGGTTAGGGTTGACATGAAATCATGTTTAGGATTATGGTCAAGATACAGAATTGTGGTGAGGGTCGAAGATAAAGCACGGTTAGGGTTAGGATACGGATCATGATCTGGAATTGGGGATAGGGTCGAGGATAAAGCACTGTTAGGATTAGGGTCGCGATCTGGAATTGGGGTTAGGGTCAGGGTCAAGATGAAAGCATGATTAGGATAACATCAGAAGTGGGGAATGATTTGGGTCCAGACATTTTATTTATACTATTTCACATATTTAAGGAAGTCTTTCAGTGTTCATTTAGGAGAAAGTCTTGTTCACTAAGGGTACATGTAAACTGCTCTATTAACACATCAGAGGTGCATTTTAGAGACTTTACCTTCACTACAGTGTGAAAGTTACACATTTTGGGCTTGCTTTAATTAAACCAAAAATATTAGTCACCAATAAATCACAAAAGTACGAGATAAAAGATGACGATTAAACAAAGCTACAAGATTCCGTAATAATTCACAATCTATACTATAAACCTGCTAGAGCTTTCTGATAACTTGTCACACACAATATAAGAGTTTACCTCATTCTTCACTCTGTGCTGCTCTGCACCGTAGTACCGGCTACAGAGTACGTTTCACCTCAATCAGCAGTGTATATTATTAGCCTTGTGCAATATCAAGCACTTTTCACATGGGTCCACACTTAGCCTACCATTTAAGCATCTTCATTTATGTACATATAAATAGAACAGCTCTGTCTACTGGACACATTTTTTTGACCGACTGCTTTGACTGCTTTGCGGGCAGTGTGTATTACATAGCCTATGCATCATATTTCGGGACAGTGGAAGTATATAAGCTCGTGAGAGTCGCTCAGGGCTTCACTGCAGTCAGCAGATTCATCTGAGCGAATCCTCTCTAGCCTTAGACATAACCCTAAGGTGAGTTGCACTGAGGAGCCGCAGACGTGCAGGCAAGACTACTTCCTGACTCAGAGAGAGTTACAGGGCTTCAACTTCATGCACTGCACTGGGATATAAATCGAGCAAAGGGCCACACAGGTCCAGATTCTGAACACCAGAAGCCCAGATTTTGGCTTTGGACTAACAAAGGAACCAAATGGGGGAGAAAAAAAAAAATCTGCCAACCACAGCTGCAAAGGAGATTTGATCTTTTGCCTTGGAGGGCTTGGTTTTGGAAAATTTGGACTACTTTTTTGTGATCATTTGTGCCTTGGAATACGCACAGAGAGGAACTATAAAATATACTGCATGGCATTATGAAGATTACATGTAGCTCTGTTACTTTGAATTGTGTGTTTTAGTCCAGCAGATAGACTCAGAGAGTACATTCAGATTCAGAGTAAAACAGTTTCTTCCTGTCTGACTTCTGCTACAGCCGAACTGATGAACTGACTTGTCCTCTGCTCTCCTCCCTCAGTTAAAAATGGCATTCGCCGGAATCCTGAGTGACGCTGACATCACTGCAGCCCTTGCAGCATGCCAAGGTAAACCCCACGATGAAAATGTCTCAGCATGCAGTGTTTTCACCTGAGAAAACCCAAATCAGATACTGAAGGACCTTACCTTAATTTGATTCATACTTTGCTTAAATGTAGCTACATCTTATACTGCAGAACTTGCAGGCTAATGAAGAGCAGTTCCAGCTACTCATAACCTGCATTGATTTTAAACACATCTTGGGTCCAGATCATTAGCACAGCAAGCTTGCAGATTGCAACTTGGTGTGATATGTATCAGTTATCAGCAGCTACTCTAAGTAAGTCAAGCTATAAGTTAAAGTACAAGGCAAAAATTGTGGATGAATAGCAACCAACTCCCAGGCCTCATAAACTGCTACCTGTGCATCTGCACAATAGGCTTTATTTTTTTATCCTCAGTTTCTGATATGATCTTCTCTCTGTCTCCTCGCAGCTGCCGACTCTTTCAAGTACAAGGATTTCTTTGCTAAGGTCGGCCTGGCTGCCAAGTCCGCCGATGACATCAAGAAGGCCTTCGCCGTCATTGACCAGGACAAGAGTGGCTTCATTGAGGAGGATGAGCTGAAGTAGGCACCCTCTCTTAGATTTCATCTCGAGCTCTCAGGAGCTCTTGCAGCTCAGGGATCGCCTTTCTTTGGCCCACTGCGAATTCAGAATGATGTCAGAGCCTCAAAGCATCTGAGAAGCTCTCCTCCGCAGTAACTCTATCCAAGCTCTCTCCTCTGGTGTCTCATATGCTAGGGTGACCTGGAGCAGATGGAAAAGCATAGCCTTCCTTAAAATTTGGGGTCAAATCAAATGCTTTTTAGACTAGGACAGTGAGAAGACAAGCTACAGTGAGAAGAAGTCAGTGAAGGAACTATAATAGGCTTTGGAGGCTGTCTGAAAGATGAGCTCCATTTGGAATTGATTTAGCGCAAAAACAAAAATGCTTAGCAATCAAGTAGAGGAGATATTTCCGGGGAAGATTCAATTTCTAAAACTGCAGATTCATCATAACACTCAGTATTTGTTTCCGATCGTCCTCTCCAGACTGTTCCTGCAGAACTTCTCTGCCGGTGCCAGAGCTCTGACCGACGCCGAGACCAAGGCGTTTCTCAAGGCTGGTGACTCTGATGGTGACGGCAAGATCGGAGTTGATGGTGAGGAAACGACCACTAGAAGCACAAAGCCTTCCAAAGATCTTGAAACGGCACTCAGAATTCTTTCTTTCTTTCTCCCCCTGCAGAGTTCGCTTCCATGGTCAAGGCTTAAATGGATAAACAGACCAACACCTGACTACTAAAGGAACAACTTGAGCCAAGACAGAGCCTACTCTTCACTTCTTCTCCTCTTCCCTCTCACTCTTTCTCTACTCTGCTCTCCACATCACTTTTATACACTTGACCTTTCACCCCCGACTGTAGACAAACCGCTCCCCCTCTCTCTCTTTCTCTGACCGTGCTCACCCCAGTGCTGTCCACGATGAATGTACCTGACTAAGTTTATAGCGTGGTTGACTTGTGTCTTTCTCTCTCTCTCTCACTTCTGTTGTCGTTTTACTGTGTGAGTTTTGCCTACTGTGAGATCAGTGATGATGCACTTTTGTGGGAAACGGACGGACAATGAGAAAACAATAAAGGTTCTTTTTCAGTAACACAAGCCTGGCCTTGGTCTTCAATGCTCGAATGAATGAGTGGATCGGTGATTAATAAAAATGTTGGAACAGATGTCTGACAAGGGATTGGTCCCAACTGCAATGAAAATGATTTACAGGAAGAATCTCAGAAACAAACAAAGCTAAAAATAACAATTTCATTTAGATCGCATGGGGCACACCACCACCACCAGGACAGGCAATCCAAGTAATTGTTTGGGTCCTATGTTGCTACGGCAACCACAACCCTCTTAAACCTATGAAGGTCCTACGGTGGATGGGCAATACTCCACAACCTTCTAACCTCGCCACTTTTAAATTAGCAAAATGCTGCAAATGCAACCTCGGTGCAAGTGCAAAATTCAACATTCACCTAAAGTTGTGAGATGTGGCTTTAGAAGCATAACCCTTCATGCACAGTTGCACAACACCACATTTTATTTCACATGAGTTCCAATATCCTCCTTCTAAGAGGAAGAAACATTTAGTTCTTCTTATAAAAGATAAGTAATTGCACGTTTAACAATGATCTTCATGGGAAGTCCCAGCCAGATGTGGAGACATGATACTAGTATAACTCACTAAATCCAGTTTCAACACACACACACACACACCTGCCTCTGCCTTAAATCATCCATCTCTTATCTTGTACAGTTTGTGGTGAGGCTTTGCTTCCCTCTTGTGTTCCTGTAAACAACCACTAGATGACGCAAATGAGTCACAATGACTTCACAAGCTTCACATTGCAAATTTGGAAGCTCCCAAAAAACAATAGATGTTCAGTTTCCTCAGCTTCAGATGAGTGCCCTTTTTTTTATTCTAAGAATCAGCTGCGAGATATACAAAAAACCCACTACAGCCAAAGTGCTGAGTCAGATCTCCACATCAATGAAACTTGAAAAAATAATGAGATTTATTCCCCTGGTTCTCGTTACAAGAAGCATCCCTCCCTGCCCCCACTCTGCTAATGCCATTAGTGCTGACTGGATTCACCAGAGACGCTGCTGTGTCAGAGGGTTTCATGGACTTCCCCTAGTAGCAGGCGACAAACTCATCAGTTTGGAGTGGTCGGTTGCCACGGTTACCAGGTGCAAAACCTGCCTGAAACAGGTAGCTCGGGTACATGAGTGAGTGAGTTTCAAATTGTTGGTTGTATTGCTTTCAGCTGCAAAGAGAGACAAAGGTGTCTCTGCAGGTCAATAAAAAGCACAATGTACAATGTCCTTAAAACTATATGCTGCTGCAACACTGCAAACTTTCCTGCTGTGGGATAAATAAAAGATTATCTTATGTTAACTTAGTTCAGACACATGGCGGCTGCTTAAGGTTAATCTTACATATGTTTTTATTTCGCAGCAGAAATAAGTAGAAGCAGTAAAATACACCAGCAACAAACAGAGAGGTTTTGACTTCCTAACTTTCTCTAACAAAGTGTCCTATCAGTGTGATACATAACATAACATTATTATGATTTATGACCTGCTGCTTGATGTTGTCACTAGAATTTAAGAGATTTCTCACTAAACCAAAGAGACAAAAAGGGGGACTGATTAAATTTGAAATATGCACCTGCAGAGAGAGAGAGAGACAGAGAGAGAGAGAGAGAGAGAGAGAGAGAGAGAGAGACAGAAAGACAGACCGGGAGGATAAGGGTAGAGGGGAGGGGAGAGAGGCAGCAATGTAACACAGGGAAAAAGTTGATTGGATGAAAACCACGCACTGCTATGACAGCAAGAGAGAGAGAAAGAGCAGTGAGCAGCGGATATAAACAGTAAAGGTTAATTGGACAGGTGAGCAGGTGAGGAACTTGAGAAGAAGGAAATCAGCCGAGGGAAAATTTGATCCTCGGACAGGTTGGAAACTCAAGCATCCTTCAGCGCGTCCAGCCCAGCGTATATAATACAGGACCGGCTGTCAGTGGCCACCGTGAAGCCTTATCTGCTGCTGCTTTGGACCTGAACCGAGAGGAAAGAGAACCAACAGCGGTGAGTCCCACAGCTGCACAGGGAGCTTCTATAAAGGTGTTGGCCAGGTGGTACCTGTCTGCTAGGTGAAGCAGTCGAACCACAGCTTCTCTTTAAGAAGTTTTATTTCTCACTTTTGCAAGGGTTTACACACCTTTTGTCATAGCTAGCCTTGACTGAAGTTCTTTGTTAACCTGCCAATAAGAATTAACATAAATTCTACTGACTGAAAAGGTCCTAAAAAATAGTGTTAAGCTGCTAGGACAGTAACAAAAGAGTTCTTAGAAAACCGAACATTTCTTTGAGCTAATTCCCGCAAATAGATAATATCTGAACTCCTCACTCTTGTATTAAAATAATTTTAAGGAAGCAGGAGGTCATAGAACTTATGTACGTTCTCCTCTAACAAGGTCAGAGAGACTGTGTTTTTCTTGTTTTATATATTTTTTATTATAAAGTTGATATATCTTCAGGTGAGTTCACTCATACATCGTAGAGTGGCTGTAGTTTCACAGTTTCTCTAAGGCCAGGGTCAAAAAACTTGAACCCAGTGAAGGGCTTGCTTATTTTTTTTGTATGTGATATAGAATAAACACATATGGTTTTGCCCCCCTCCTTCCCCCAAATAGTTTTGTACAGTCCCTAAGTGCCAATTACTATGTGGGGACCATCCAACCCAATTACGAAGTTCAAGGGGAGTAAATAGTCTCTGTAATTAACAGAGGCTGTCAGGGGAAATCCAATCAAAAAGCTCAAGAATCAGGCAGCAAGCCAGCAATTATGGATCTTTAATACAGAAGACGTTTCTTTTCAAACTTGTTTCATTTCACGTTTCGAAAACCCCAGCATATCTGCTAAATAATCGCCACTGGAGTTTTGATGGGATCATGATATTAAGCCACATTCACAAGAAAAGCCAAAAAAAAAAAAAAGTTAATCCAGTGTGACACGACAAGGGGCCGAGCGCAAACCGCAAAGCCTGGGTGCAGTTGAATGAGATGTGTGTCTGGAAGAAAAAGAGAGGGAAAGTTTGTGCGTGCCTGTTTGTTAATTATTCATTCTTGTACCTCACAGGATCAACATGTCGCTCACCTCCATTCTTTCAGCTGAGGCCATTGAAAATGCCGTCAAGGACTGTTCAGGTAGCGTCTCAACACACATGCTGGACAGCTCATCCTGATTCCGTTAAATATCAGCAACCGAAAATCATGTCACTCATTCATGCATTAAGTATAGATTTCTGATAACCTCACCAGTTAAAAAAAACTAAATTCACTCTTTATCATGATAAAATGTACCTTAGTCTTGGTCCACAGTTGACATGTGGACCTGCTCTTAATCTTGCCTCAGTCACATTCAGATCTTCAAAACCCTCTTCTACAGAAAGGTGCATAATCTTCTCCACGTTGTTTTCAGTACTGTACTCTCCGCTAAAGTCATATGCAGCTTTAAATCTGAATTTGAAAAAAGGTTTTTAATCATCCTGGCGGTTTTAGAGGAGGCATGTGTGTGTCGGTTTTAAAAGAAAATCTCCCATCGGGACAGCAGCCGCATGCTGTTTTAATCTCCACATCCCGACCTGCTAAACCTCGAGCCTCTAAACCTCTGTAGTCCATCTTCAACATTTTGTGTGTGTGTTTGCAGCTCCGGACTCATTCTGCTACAAGAAGTTCTTCCAGCTGTGCGGCCTGTCCTCAAAGACGCCCCAGGAGGTGAAAAATGTCTTCCAGATCCTCGATGAGGACAACAGCGGCTACATCGAGGAATCTGAGCTCAAGTGTGTAAAATGATAGCTGGGGTGTCTGATGTATGCTGCAGCAGTCCACTTATGAGAAATGTCAATAAGACCCTGAGACAAGACCCTGAAACTTTCCCGACCTCTCTTCTTTTCTTGCATCTACAGTATTCTTTCATAATAACTCTGCTGTCATTCTTTGTACACCTTCAATTTCAAAAGTTTTTTGTGTTTGCGTATCTGACAGAAAGAGAAAAGAGATAAATATGTTAAATCACACAGTTGTATTGCATTTTTGTGATGGCACCATTAAGCTGTCTCCTAATAATCCACTGTGTTATTACTGTATTAGTGTTATATAATTCACCTTTGCGTGAGGATAGCTGAGGCTTGACTGCAGCTGTGCAATTTGGGAATTGGTGTGTCAAACGTATCTGGATGTGTCGGATTATCCATACTTAGTTACTTTCTTTGTGTGTGTGTGTGCGTGTCTGTGTGTGTGTTTTTAGGTTTTTCCTGCAGCGGTTTGTCCCTGGGGCACGGACACTGACTGAAGCGGAAACCAAGAGCTTCATCTCGGCGGCCGACGACGACAGTGACGGCAAAATTGGAGCAGAGGGTCAGTTTATGATTTCTTACGCTGTTTCCGTATAAAATCACGATGCAGACAGAAACGGTTGGATTGAATCTTGCAGGGTGGAGAGGTCTGACAGCAAGAGAAATAAGAATATTGATTCTTGAAACAGAATACACGTGCATCCGTGAAAGTGTTTCCTCATTAAGTCTGCAAAGGTAGACTAGTAACTCAGTTAACAGAGACCTGACCTCCAAATGCTGGATGTAAAGGATTTAGACAATCCATGGCAGAGTATAGTCTGCTTTTGTTTTTATTTTTCAGTACCTGCTCCATCATTCTCATAGAGATCATTCATAAGGTTGTAATTCACTTGATTTTGTGATGTGGCAGATTCATATTGACAACAATGTTCAGCATTTCAAAGATGCTTTTCTTTTCTCCAGAATTCCAGACTATGGTCCTGTCCTGAGTTTTGCAGATGTAAGGAGCTACGGTCTTCAGGTTTTCGGTCATTTCCCTCACCTGTGGAGTCTCCTGATCTCATCCTCCATTCGACTGGATTTAATTTGTTTTGCTACTTGATTAAAATAAAAGAAAGCTTTTAAATGACCTTCTGTCATTTTGAAGAAAGCAGCTTGGAACATGTCTTCTCACCATGTTTTTATTGCCTGTGCACCTCTGACAGTGAATGACATAAATAAACATGTTTAAACATACAATTGTGAATGGACTCTGTGTATTTTAAACTAACACGTCAGTATCCATGAATGGCAGCAGTTTCATGTCTGTGTTTCTGTCTGACTTTGAAGCCATTGTGCAATATTTAATTCTCAACCTTAAAAACAGCTGTTTTCTAATTAAGTATGTAGCGCATCTTAATGTACAAATACAAGCACGCAAGAAAAGTTGCATTGGACACACAATTGAAAAAAAAAAATACATTTACAGTCAAAAATGTTTGCTGACTAATGTAGCTCATGTATTATCCTCGACAACTGATATTCTTGGTTAAATAAACAGATATTAGGCGAGTCACTGGATAAACCACAAAGGGATATTTTATAATAAATAAATACATTTGCTCAAAATGTTCTCCTTGAATGAAAATAACAACTCAAACATCTGCATCTGTTAAGCAGGTTAAACACACACTGTCATCCAGTGCTAAGCACAAACTAAATATTATTGTTTGAGCGAGCTGTACCTTTGTATAGTAGTATGCTTGCTCAGGAAAATGTGTGGGCCATTTAACATCCAGAATATCCAGTATCTGTTGCACCGACGTCGTTCCAGTTAGGGTCTAGGAACCTTTATTTTGTTCGAAACAGATTGTACCCGAGCAGTTGAACTTGTGACACCGCGCTGTCAAAAGCAGGAAGTTAAGAATGTAAAGTATAATGCGAGCGGCATATCTTCTCATTGATCTCATTTCCTCATTTTTTTGCTTTTATTCGCAAAATTCTTAACCACGAGCACATGAACGTATTGTGTTTATGCTTTATGTAAGGTGAGTGTTAGCGTCGTCTTAGCCTTTTACCGTCATGGCTCACTGAGGTTGTTCTCCGGCTGGATCACTGCGAACGCAAGTCTGCTGCTAGCAGAGCGCAGCTAGCCAACTAGCTAACCAAATTAATGTCGACTGGTTCCTGGCTGAGCAACAGTTAATGTTAAGTAGCTGCACTTAAGTTGTACACACAACACAAACGTTACCCTGTGCGTTCAATTCATTTTGTAGTAATTTAATAGCCGGTGTGCAAAGATATCTACGCTACCAGAGACTTCGCCGGCTAAAGGAGAGCAGGAACGTTTCTAATTTTACAGTACCGCATATGTACACAGTGACAACCCGTTAAACAATTAGCAAACAAGCGTACCTCCTAGATGCAGAGGAGAAAAGTTTTCAACACGCTGAGCTAAGAGTAAATACACTTAACTTTTCCTCCAGGACATCTATCAGCTGTTTGCTAACTTTATGCAAGTTGAGATTTAAACCGTCCGTTCAGTAGTTAGAGAGGACGCCACCTTACAAGGACATTGACAGTCTGCTTAATAAGTATTGGTTTTGTAATAAGGAGAGGTCGTCTGACCTCCAACTTTGACCCCTTGCACATCAACTGTACTATGCGTGGGGCCACTAGTTACAAGTTAATGATTGTTATTTCTGGATTTGTCACGCTATGCTATGTGATGTTTGTGTTCGTCCTGCAGGCACACGGCATGCTAACCAAACTGTCACTGGAGCAAAGGAAATCCACACACAATTTCCACTAATGCTGATGATTAGGTAAAGTCTACACAAGGCTGACTTTGGTGTGACCTGAATGAAATCTTGAAGTGCTTATCTGTGTGTGAGCTTTCTCTCTGTGTCTGTTGCAGTCCCAGGATGGCCTCAGGAATGCAAGAGAAACAGTACACACCATCTCTGCTCAATTTTTTCGTTTATAATCCTACATTTGGACCACGGGAGGGAGAGGTGAGCGTGTCTCCCTGAGTGAATCGTTTTCATGCACATGTCTTACTCCAGAATCATTTGACTTTTTACCGTGTCACTGATGCAACGTTCCTTTTGTTTGTTTTTAGGAAGAGAAGAAGATTTTGTTTTACCACCCCAGTGATGTTGAGAAGAATGAGAAGATCCGCAATGTGGGTCTTTGTGAAGCCATTGTACAGTTCACCAGGTACAAATCTGACTACAGCAGTGGGGTGTATTTGTTAAGCCAAATAATGTCTATCACTAGTTAAATGTTTGTGTTTGAGAAGCTGCGTTAAAGAAAACCACAAGTAAGGTGACATTTCTTTGAGTCTGAAGTGTAACAGAAAAGGGAAATGTTGCAATGAGGGGTCAAGCATTAATTGACACAAATTGAATGTTAGTGAAAACACAAAGTGAAGATCTTTCTTTAAGTGTGTCTCCTGTCCTCACGGCCATGTCTTCTTTGTTCCAGGACGTTCTGTCCAACAAAACCAGCTAAATCCCTGCACACGCAGAAGAACCGGCAGTTTTTCTTTGAGCCCGAGGACAATTTTTGGATAGTAATGGTAACTAACAGACTACTACGTAATCTTTCAGCATTTGCTTTGTTTGCCCAGACTTTTCAACTCCACTTGAAATGTATTTTCGCCTCACCTTTCTAATCCCTTTATGTTTGCTTTGTTTTTTTTCCCACCAGGTTGTTCGAAACCCAATGGTTGAGAAACCAAACAAAGATGGTAAACCTCCCACGGTAGAATATCAGGAAGAGGAAATACTTGTGAGTACGGATGCATACCTAAAGATGTTTTTTTAATTTTTTTTGCAAATCATTTAGGCCTAGAATTGGAAATTGTACAAAGATGACAAATCACATGTTGAAACTGACAAATTAAATTGTTATGCTCATTTTGAATTTCATAACAGGAATACTTTTCAAATTGGCGCAACAGGCAGCGTCTTTTTCAGGAAAGGTCTCGCTGAAATAAGCAAGCCACATGCTGCATAAAATGGCTCCTATCCTATGTGTCATGATCAAAATCAGAATGATCATATATGTTTCTAAAGCCTTTCTCGGTTTGATATGTTGCCTTTGTGCCATTTTTCTATTAAATATATTATTGCACTCTGATTTCATTTACATTAACACAGCATGCCAACCGTTTTTGGAAACTGGATTGTATAATAATATTGGCACATTGACTTCTGTACCTTCTTGCCTTTGTAGGATACTGTTTATGGTGCAGTGGTAAGGCAGTGCTACAGTATGTACAAGGTGAGTACTCGAATATGTTTTAGAATCTGTCCTGCTTTTCCCATAGGTAAAGTGTTTGTAGCTTTTTTCTGCATATGTTTTACTGCATCAGGGCCATACATGAATAAAAATACCTCGGCTCTTTATAGTGATATGATGGCCCTCTTACAGTTCATTACACTACCACTTAATAATGCAAAATAAATCAGCTTGTAACAATGATTGTTTTCCTTTTTGCTGTAGCTCTTCAATGGCACTTTTGGTAGAGCAATGGAAGCCGGTGGAGTGGAGCTGCTCATTCAGAAGCTTGAAAAGTTCTTCTACCGGGTAAATATAGTTCATGTTTGTTCATAAAAACACTGTTGCTAGGTGGATATGTTGACAGCATGAATCCTTTTAATTTCGTAATCCCGCACAGTTATTTAGACAAAGTCAGTCGAGCCTGCCCGTCTGTGTTTTCACAAGGGCTGTCCTCCGCTCATGATGTTTGGACACAGCAACTGTATTTGTTTCTCGCTGAAAGCTCATGTTACTCTTGGAAAGCCGTAAGATGTTTGCAGTCATGCCTGATTTCGTGATTGTTATCTGCCTGTGTTAGCTGTCCTCTTTTCACACGGCTGTCAGCTCACCAGAAACAATACAGCTCTCTATAGAAACACTCACACAAATGTTTTAAATATTAATTTCTAATTAGGGACTACCCTTCTTAAGTTAACGTGGGCTTCCCTCCCCGGCATGTAACCTAAAGACAGAGTGAGAATGTGGTGTGCTTATCAGAGGTTGAATGTCAGTGCTTCTCTTCCCCTGGGTGATGCAAGAGTCTGCACAGAGCCTCAGTGAGCGTCTGATTCCACTTTCTGCATCGCACTGTAAGCCAGCACTTGTATGCAGGTAAACTAAACCCCTTTCTCCTTTGCTTCTCCTGTGTCTGTCTATGTTCACGGTGGGGTTTCCAGTATCTGCAGACTCTCCACTTGCAGTCCTGCGACCTGCTGGATGTATTTGGAGGCATCAGCTTCTTCCCACTGGACAAGATGACCTACCTGAAGATCCAGTCGTTTGTGAACAGAGTGGAGGAGAGCCTCAGTCTGATCAAATACACAGCCTTCCTGTACAACGACCAACTCATCTGGTACAGACTGAACACTTGTTCAAACTGTGTGTGCTAGTCCCTAAAATCATGTCAAATTTGACAGCTCACGTAGCCATATGCACCACGACTCATATTTGCAAACATATACCAAGGGAAATCTCAGCGTTGTCATCAGCAAACACACAACGGCATGCTGGATAAACAGAGGTAGTTTTAACCTCTAATCCTCTTTGCGATTTATGCTCCCCGACATGTCACTTGCCTTTAATTGCGCTGTCAGCCGTCTGGCTCAGGGTGTAAGCACAAGAGAGGGATAACATGATTGCTAATGAAATGACTAGAGAGCAGTGTGATCTTTTCAGTGTGAACTGTCAATAGACAAACAGTGAAGAGCTGTTTAATTACTGTCCAAATTAAGTGGCTGCATTGTGTGCTTCCATGCCCTGCTCTGGAGTATTCATTCACATCCGTTGTTGAGCAGTAATTAGCACCAGGAGACCATTTGTTGTAACATGTAGTACACTGACAGTACCCTGACAAATACACAGCCAGACATTTTATTTTATTTTTTTCATTATAGCAGTGGTTGTTGTGAAGGTTATAGGGTGTAATTTTGTTATCATGACTCTACCTGCAGGAGTGGACTGGAACAAGATGACATGAGGATCCTGTACAAGTACCTGACCACCTCGCTGTTCCCCAGACACTCTGAACCAGAGGTAGGTGGGGAAGGGATAGATGAAATGAGTAGCTGAATGAATAAGGGAGATTTATTGGTTGAAATAAGTAAAGGGTTAATGGAGGAATGATCAAAGGAAATGTGAGGACTGAATTAAAGAATGATTAAAGAGACAGGAGGTAAAATATCCCACTTTCAGGCACAGGCTAAACTGAGGGCAACACAGAGTGGCAGCCTTAAATAAGTGTGGATTTCATTTGAAGTTCTTTTAGTGGCCCCAGAATATAAATATACTGCTACAAACAAGTGTAATAAACCCCCTTTAAAGAATTCAGACTAGGCTAAGTCCCACATATTCACTCACACAACATTTTTCCTTATTTTCTTTATTAATGAGTTGTCTTTTCTTGTCTTAGTTGGCTGGGAGGGACTCTCCTCTGAGGCCAGAAGTTGCAGGGAATCTGTTGCACTATGGGAGGTAAGCAGCTCACATTCTGCAGAGGTTCAGTCAGTAGAGTAGTGTCAGTAATGTGGCAATTTATCCCAGACACGTCAAAAACTACAGTTTTTGTGTGCACATTAATGTCTAAGTCTGGCTATAAACTATTTGGATCTGGATATGGATCTGAACATTAGTGCACTTATCTGTGTGTCAGCAGCATGTCATTTTCGACAGTCTGTCCACTTCTCTGTCGAACAGGAGAGCGCAGTGGTGGAGGGAGCGTCAGTGTGATTGAAGAGCTGTTTTAGTGAGAACAAAGTAGCATATGACAAAAAGTCTTCCCAACTTCTCAACCCACGGAATTCAGACCATTAAAGGCTCATTTAGGGTACTGCGGGACATAGACACCGTAGCGTAGGCACGTAGCCGAGGGCAGTGCGCTCATCAGTTTGACTCGCTCTGTGAAACACTAGTCGTCTTTTTTTGCCAGTCAGGTTAAGTTTTGTTTCTACTTCCTGCTTCCGGCTCAAACTTTCGCCGAAATTTCACGGCAGTGTCGCTGACTCTATGCAGACCCTGCGGAGACCCTAGCGTTGTAACTGACATGCACCTCCCCAGAACTGTATACGTATATATCTACACGCCGCGCCGACGCAGACCGCAAGACCTGTGATTGGTCCGCTTGGTTGTTGCGTGTTTCCGCTTTAGCATTTTCGGCTGCTTCTCCATCTGAGTCGCCATTGTTGAAAGTGAGGGAGGAAGTAGAAACAAACTAGCGCTTGGGTGGTGTTTTTATTCAACGAGCCAGACTGACGAGCGCACAAGTATAAATGGCTCGCACCGGCGCAGGCTATATGTGTAACTACGACGTCTAGGTCCCTCAGTACCTTAAAAGAGGCTTTAGTGTCGGCTTAGGTATGCATGCTGCTTGAAATAACTAGCAGTGTGTGTGAAGGTGCAACTGCAGTAGTCATAGTTTAAATGCCAGTGCTCTATGTTGGGACAGGATTTCACAAAGGACACTAAGATTCTTTGCTAAGGCCAAATAGTTGCATTAAATATAGTTATAGAGGGATAAATATAGTCTCAGAGATGTGTGTAGGCAAAGGTACACAAGAGAGCACGTTTCACTGCGTTCCACGTGGTAGGAAGGCAGTGAAATGTGCTGGTATCTTTAAAATCCAGCCTGTTAAAAAAGTAACTGTGAATTCTTTGTTCAGTTTGTGGTCTTATCCTCTGGATTAGTCATGAAAAAAATGAGAGGTTGAACATCTCCTGATCTATTTCAGAACTGGAACCTAAGAATGATCTCATTTATAACTATTTTACTGATTGCTGATTAGGTCTGGTTCAGTCTGTCACACTTGTATCCCACCAGTTATTCTATTAAATGTCCTGCTACCCAGAGGATGAAACATATTTGTAAACCACTGAGCCTTCCTCCAGTGAAGTCAGACTGAAACATTCCTCCTTGAACATTACTCGGGTGCATTTCACGGCACTTTAAAAAATGATTAAAAAATCCTCCAGCATGTTGTTGAACTTCAGGATGCCCTGAGGATGAAGGCTTATCCTTTCTCAAATTAGCTCTTAACAAGAACAGTAAAGTATAGCTGGGCATGATGAGAGTAATATTAGTTTCATAAATATTAGTTCATAAAATATTGGACAACCAAAAACGTTGAGAAGATGAACCCTTCCAGTTTTGGAAACTCCATAAGCTTTCTTTATTTTCCACAAAATAGCTACATATTGCTGAAAGTATCCAAGATGCCAGGAGGATAAACGCTTCTTTTCAATCAACCTTTCATTCAACACTGAAAAAGTTAAGGTTCTTTTCTTTTTACAGTGTTGCAGGTCTGTAGGGACCAAGTTAGTGTTTAGTGTAACAGTTTTGTTTCCTTTAGAGTCACTTGGCCACCAGTTTTCATTTTCATTATCATAAATATCAACCCACCTGCGCTACCATCTGTTCTCTCAGGTTTTTGACAGGACCAGCCAATCTTAAAGATCCAGATGCCAAATTCCGATTTCCAAAAATATTTGTGAGTGCCAAGGACGGGTATGAGGAGCTGCATCTCATAGTTTACAAGGTACGGTTGATATGTTAAATATATATATAAATGCGATCTTTTGATTCATTCATATGCATGCAGGAGTTCTTGATTTCTATTAAAATAACGGGGCGGAGATGTTATTCATTTTTAGGATGATTCTGATAATCTGCAACTGGAGGATTTGACTTTTTGTTTATGAATAGTAGATTTAGGGTAAAATATTCCCACTGCTCTATTAAACGATATGGACTTCTGGGATTACACAGTCGAATTTTAAAATGATGAAGTACATCCCACAATGCTTATCATCATGTTAATGTCATTTCTAATCCGCTTGACCTTGACTCTGCGTTTAACCTGCACTGATCTGCTCTTTTTCAGGCAATGAGCGCTGCAGCTTGTTTTATGATCAGCGGTAAGTGTATACCCACCCACTTAAATTATTGCAATTACAGTATTTCCTCAGGTAGAGACCCAGACTTTTATTTCAATCTGGCTTGTATTACAGACTTCTTTACTTCTGAATCCTTCTATTTGACAAGTATTATAGTAATGTGTTGTCATATTTGAGGCCATTTAATTAATAAAAATTTAGCACTTCCTGTAACTGTCATATTAAAAGCCATGTCTCAATGGCTGACTTGACTGGCTGAAATGATTTGAATTGAATGGCTTATATGAGGAAGTATAGTAACTTCCATTGCTTTTGTTGATTGAGTTCCTAAAATATGATTTATTTCCTCATGTAAAGATAAAATATGTACATATTCCTCATCTCATGTCTGTTGTCTCTTGTCTCCTGTCTCTTCCCAGCCTCTGTGGAGCTCACGAGGGAGTTCTGTGAGCAGCTGGATGCCTTGGTGGGCCCTCAGCTTACTTTGCTGGCCTCTGACATATGTGAACAGTTCACCATTAACCGCAGGATATCAGGGTTAGTTGAGAAGCCATGTGAAGATGGGTTGCTGTTGTTTTAGTCTCTGTTACATGCTGATGCTACTGATGCGACCCGTCATTGTGTCACGAATTTCGGGAGCATGTCAGTAATCTCACAGAATGAGGTGAGGTGCATAACCCTGTGCACTGCGTCACCTCAGTTTCATTGGTTTGTGTACAGCTGCATGCATGCATGGACAAATTACAGATGTCGATTTTGAAAATGAAAAGCAGCAGATACAACCCCTGCACAGGACTTTAAAATCAGCCTTTCTGCCAATGTTAATTCACTGTTTTGTGACGTTTTAAAAAAAAAAAACTCTCCGTCTAACTTCCAGCTAATTCCAGCTAGAGGATTGAGGATGAGTAGAGTAGAGGTGGGCGGGAGACACATGGGCAGATAATTGGCAACCTGTCAGGGACACACCTGCCAACCAAAGTAGCCCTAGATGAGTTACATAGTCCTAATTTACCAAACTTACATTAGAAGAGCGTTTTACTTTATCTGTCCACAGCACTCAGGCCTCATCCAGATGTTTCGTTAGGTGTTGTCTTTGGGTGTTGCCTTTTGTGGCGAGTTCATAGACTGATGAGACTTATGCGTGGGCCCTCCTTGTGCATCAGTGTTTCTCAGTGAAGGGGTGCTCCAGCACACCTTTGGCAGCAAACTTTTCCTGCAGCTCTGCAATCATTTCAGGGTTTGGTTTTTCTTTTTTGCCCAATTTATCTGAATCATCACATTTCCCCTTAGCTTCCATTTATTACACTTCAGACTTTTCCCTGCTTTTCTCTGCTTTATTATCATGACAACAAGTGACATATTCACATTCTTTACAGTTGATTGCCTTTTCTTTTCAACACTATTTAGTGCAGAAAACAATATACTACATATGCATACTACATAGACTATTAAAAAGAATCAGAAAGGAATTAAAGTACAGCACAGTAGAAACCAGTAAAGCAAACATGCTATTGAATGTTGACTTACGTGTAGCAGCAGAAACAACCAGCATAAAGCCACAAGGGGTCTTGAAAGTATAGTTATTGCTGAAATAATGCTAAACATTCGATAATTTCTGCTTAGTAGCTTGTCAGCTTTAGTAGAAAGTTCTGTGTGTGCTTGGTGATTACAGTAGTCATCTCGTTTGTCATCAGTTTGCAGTCAGTCCTTTGTATTAACTCTACCTGACTGGCAGAGGTACACGACGCTCTAATATCACTGGATATCATGATGGCACTACTTAGGGGTAACTCAAGCAGGTCAGCTTTAAGGACTGGCATCCTGGTCTGCGCTCCTTTAACCCAAGCAGTTAGCTTCAGATACGTCCTGGCCTGTAATCCAAGACTCTTTGGGTCAGACAATTTGATGGGCTCCTTTTTTAATCAACCTAGTGAAGAATCCACTGAATAAATAATGCCGTCCCAAATTCCTCAGCTGGCATTCAGGTCCGTGTCCTGATTTGGCCCGGTAGAACGGTAAATAATCACACGTGATAGATAAAAATCAGTCATACAGCTGTTGTCAGGTGATCTGTGGTTGCAACTGTGTGTCCTCAGCTTGCCTTAACCAGGGTGGACAATGCAGTAGGCTTAATTAAAATGTTGATTTGCACAGAAACTATAGCTCCAGTTTTAAAGCAAAGAAGCAATGTGCTGCTTTGCTTTAGTGCCATAAGAAATGAGAAGAACCCCTTGCAGAGCCTGTTGAGTATCATCTTAAATTCTTGGATTACAGTTTTTTAAATAAGAACTATGCAACTCCAAAAACTTTCAAGCTTTGGCTTACTTCACTTTTTCACATGTATGTTCTTCTTTTTTTTGTTTGTCCCTCCAGACCAGAGAAAGAGCCCCAGTTTAAGTTCATCTACTTCAACCACATGAACCTAGCAGAGAAGAGCACCATCCATATGAGGAAGACGGCCAGTGTTTGTCTCACCTCTGTCCACCCTGACCTCATGAAGATCCTGGGAGACATCAACTGTGACTTTGCCAGGTGAAGCAGAGAACACTGTTTTTAAATGTAGCCTTACGCATCTACAGTTATGTCCATGTATGTTTCAAAGCTGACACAATATCTGTTATTTAGCTGAACATATTGAATACACATGCACTCTGATGTATTGTTTTTGCAACTTAAGGATAGCTTGTTTCATTTGCAATGATGTTGTGAGATCATAGCAGCAGTTTCCAAATGCCACACTCCGGACTTTTTACCTGCTTAATTAATGAGAGATAATGAATAGCACCCCTTGTCTATCCATTAAACGACTTTTAATCACTTCTAGTTCTCTGAAAATAGGCAACTATGTAAAAAATAGTTCATTTTCTATTTCTCCAATATGGATGTGAATACCCTCAAATTAAAGTCTCCCTTTAAACTATATTATATAATACTTTACAATTGTGTCAGTGTCTAAACATAAATGAACCTAACTGTGCACTGTTTACTAAACACCTCTAGACATTGGTTAAGAAGTTTTTCTTTCCACTAAATGACTGCAAATCAGCTTGGAGGCTTTACTGGCCTACCAATTAGAAACGTGCAAAGAGAAGATAGGATTGATTACTTTCAGACACTTTAGCTTTAATGTCTGTGTCAGTAAAGGGCCGACGTCATAAAAAGAGCTGAACAGCATTAGGAATGTGTAAAACAATTGATCTTTTCTTCTCGGTTTTGGCACAGCTGGGTCATTTTTATTTCTGGTGTGATGCTCCTAGGATCTCTGTGAACTCACTTTCTTTTGAACAGTCATGAGACTCTAGTCATGTGAAAGTCCCATTTCCAGTCTGTGGCACACACAGGGGCACAGCATTCATAGCAATTGTTATAGTATGAATATCACTTCCTCATTGTTGCAGATGTTACGCAGATGCTACTTGTCAGTTCACTAAAACATTCTTCTAATAGCTGTCTGTTATTACATATTGATAACTCCTAGCATTTACAAAATAATAATATTCTTTTAAACAACTTTGTGTAATTTGCATCAGTAAATGCATGATCTTAAAATCAAAAAGAGATGACATGCAGAAAGCAACTAACTGTAAATGTGATAAATGCTTTTACTTCATTAGTTGTCTGTGTTTGTCTCCCAGGGTTGATGAAGATGAGGAAATCATCGTAAAAGCTATGACAGACTACTGGGTAGTCGGCAAGAAGTCAGACCAGAGAGAACTGTACGTGATCCTGAATCAGAAGAACGCCAATCTGATCGAAGTAAACGGTATGTCTCCACCTCTTGGCAATGAATTCATCCGTGGGATTCCCTTCAAAATATGCAACCTTCATCAATACTTGATGTCAGTTAAACCCCTGATGTGCATTTGTTCTTTTTCTGCAACAGAGGAGGTTAAGAGGCTTTGTGCGACGCAGTTCAACAACATATTCTTCTTGGACTAATGGACCAGACAAATAGAGACGGGTTTCACCACACTAAAAAACTGTCGCAGGGTATCTTGACAGCATCAGCGTAATGCAATAATTGCATTGTAAAATAAAAAAACAATAATGAAAAGCTTTCTCACCAAGTTTTTTTTTTTTTATTTAACATAAAAATGTATTTTTCTCTTGTAATTAAGTGTAAAAATCCAGATTTTGACTGTACATGAACTTTCTTTCACTTGCTTTGTACATACTTGTAGGATTTTGTTTCATTTTTTAATATTTGTCTTTAAAATTACACTTTTTTTTTTTTCTGTTTCATAATGAACGCATTATGTCTCATAATGTCTCAAATTAATTTAAAAACTGACATCTCCCAACAGTTTACTCCAGTTTCATTTGCTGATCAGTGGCGGTTTCACAGTGTCATCAAAAGTTTTCCTTGGTTTGTAAACAACTGTGCTACCTTTAAATAAATTAAGAAGTAATTTTACTGGGTTTGTTAAATAATATTTTTTTTAGTTTTCAGCTTTATGTTCATTTTAATTTAGATTCACAACATTACATTAATATGTGAAGAATTGTCAGGTGTGACTTTTGGGTATTTATTGATCGCAATTAAGGATGTGTGACCTGTTTTTGTTGATATTGGTTGAGAGAAGGTATGTGTTCATGAGGATTATTTCCATCTATAGGAAGACGACTGTCAGTCAGACTCAGGCGAGGATTAACCTGTGCTGACCTGCAGCACTATTGATTTATCAGGGATTATAGATATCTTCAGTTTCAGGACCGTTGTTGAATTAGGAATCAGGAATCAGGAATTTGTAGCACCGGTGCCACTCTAATCTTTTGATATCTGTTTATGATGGCAGTATACAGTTAGAGCAATAATACTAAAAAACTAAATTAATTTTTACTGCACCAGGTTGCCTGTGACAGTTTGCTTCAATATGTCCCATCCCTTTTGTCAAGACAGAATAAAGAACAAATGTGTGATCAGATATTATGTGTATCTATGGAAATGCCGAGTTCTTTAGACAGGACAGAAACACTTGACACATTTTGCACAGCAGAAAGACAACAAAACAGAGTAAGAGGTGTTGGTGGCAACATTTCATTATGTGAGGATTTAAAAAAAAAAAAAAAAGTTTTTATGAATAATTAATTAAAAGTACCCTTCAAGTCCAAAGATTGCTTTCATTTGCTTGGCTGGGAAGTTTGACTGTGGTATCCACTATAAAGCATGATTTATAAATCTTACATTCATAGCAAAAAATTCTACCCTGTTAACCGGATTTTTTAATTTTATAACACGGAATAATACATTTTTATAGCTTTTCTGGAGAGAATGCATCTTATTCACGCCTCAGACTGTTCCAAATAATGTGTGAGTGTCATTGACGTTGCTGCTACCAGCGCCTGGCTACTACAAAAAAATAGTCTGAAGAAGAAGAAGAAAAAGAGCCAATCAGAGCCCACCGTTCCTGTTGACTCGCAGCCAATCGGCGTCAACTCTGACGATTTTCAAAAACTCGCCCGCGATGGTTGTTTGTGTTTTTAGACTGAGATGTATGACCGTTGTGTAGTCAAGTCTTTTTAGTGGCTGTTATTTCTTTTAAAAAAAGGTATTTTAGTGATTTTTTTCTTTTTTGTGGGGGAAGAACAAGGTAAGTTAAATATGTAATTACATCTAATTTATTTATTTTCGGGCATTGGTTGCTAACGGAACAATTAGCTTAGTTTGAAGCTTCTCGTGAACAGTAGGTGTGGAGTTAGCTAGTAGCTAGAGAGCTAGCTTTGGAACTACCTTTTGCCTATTTCAATGGCTCTCTTGTGAATAGTCTATTTTGTCCTAATTACACGTATTGTTATTTGCACTGGCATGATGGTTAACGACAGGAAGCAATTTACTGCTAGCAGACATACCTTTTAAACGACCACTGCGTTAACGTTGACCTAAAATGTTATGTGCATTTTCCAGGAAATGTCTTTATCGTCGAAAGATGAGGTGAAACAATGTGTGGGGCCAACTTTCAGCCTTTTGTGTCATTCCTTGTACTAATATTTGATTTATGCAACGTTCATCGCTTTTTAACGTTTACTTTTACGTATTGGCGTCAACGTTTTAGGTAACTGCTTAAGTGAAGCAAAGCCAGTTTACACATGTTCCTGTAACTATGCTGAATCCACGCAGTTTTGTGTGTGAATGTCGACTGAATGCGGAAAAACCAGAGCTAGCTTTGCAGTCATACCAGATAAATAACACAGGATAGCTGCGTTTGTTATGCTGTGTAATTGTTAACAAATGTTAACAAGTGGAGCCATTATACAGAGTTGCTCGTAACCCAGTGGGAGAGGTATTTTTAATAACAAAGAAGAACGTCGTTTAGATATGTGACCAAAAGTTTATTTATTTATGCTTTTGAAAGAGATCACCCTGTTCCGTGCCACTCTTGGTGGTCACAAGATAGCTGTTAAGTTGCTATAGCTGACCACAGCACAAAACTGATTTTGTCACTCAGTCAATTCTATTTCATCTTTCTCCTTTTAATTTAGACCTTATTTATTCTTTGATATTAATTGAAACTATTTTCGCCAGCTGCAGGTGTCTCTAACATGTTTCTCAATGCCTCCAGTAACTGTCATATGTAGTGTACCTATATTGTCTTCTTCTCTTCTTCCCAATTCCTCCAGATCCGTGAACATGGACACTCGATTTGCAAACCTGCGACAGCGGGATGCCAGTGTGTCGATGCTAAGGGTAAAAATGTCCCGTAGAAGGTCTCAGTCCCAGAAGGAAAATCGAGAGCGGGTCTTGAACACACGCAGGCAACTAGAAAAGCTCCAGGAGATGGAGATGTCTTCTCTGGATGCCTCCATCGCAGTGCCCAACATGTCAGTCATTCAGGAGAAGACGCAGAAGAAAGGAAAATCTGCAACAAGTATGGCTTAAGTTCACTTCACCTCTACAACTCAAACTTACTTCACTGTTCACATGTACAATGGTGTCTTTTCAATGCTTGTTGATGTACATTAAATTCTGGGATCATCATACACCACTGCCTTTTCTGTGCCCATCATTCAGCTAATTTTTGCTCTGTCCCACACTTGTCTCTTGTAGCCACAGCCGTGGAGGAGAGGCTGAAACAGCTTGAGCGCTGGAAAGAGCGGAAGGCTCTGGAAAAGGAGAAGGAAAAGAGAGACAAGGAGCGTAAAGGGGTATTCAAGACTGGCCTTTATCATCCAAAGGAAACCCTTACCATTGCGTCACTACCTGTTATTCCAGCTGCTCCTGCCAAATCTAAGGAGGTAAGGGTGGACAAATGTTTGTGAAATACACCTCTCCCATTGTTTCTTTTGTTCTCTTTAGATATCATGACAGGGGTTATAACAGAGGGATAGCTCTTTGTGTTTTGATACAGTGATGAATGACTGTAACGAGTAGTTTTTGTTTGTCTTTCAGAAAACGACGGCTTCATCTGAGAATGCCAGAGTCACCCGTTCGATGAAACAGCAGCAGAAAGTACTATTATACTATCTTAGATCTCCATAATTTTTTTTGCCTGTTTTTAAAGGAAAAGCTAACCATACTTTTTTTTTTTTTCTACAGCCTCTGAAGATGCATGATCCAAATGCTGGGGCAAAGAAAGGTATAACACCTGGATGTCTCTTTATTTAAAATGGAGCGTGTGATCTGTTGCAGCCTAGTGTGTTTTAAGATATGATTTTCCATTCTTCCTTTAGTACAACCCGCTGTGGAAAGATCAACCAGAACCCGGTCAGCTGCTGTCAAGCCTGCACCAGCACCAGCTACGGCAAAGACCAAAGTTTGTGCAGGTAATTAACAATCCTCACACATAACGAGACATTTAGACGAGCTGTTGTGTTGGTTTCACCCCATTGCTCTTCTGTGTTGCTCTGAATTTCTTGCATCTCATTCTGTGTCTCTGTGTCATGACATGTTACCATAGTGGAGCCAGTTGTACGGGCTTTGTCAACCAGATCAGCCAACAGGCTTCCTGTTACAGCAACTTCTGTGGTGAAAGATAAACCCAAGGACAAGGCTGCAGGTACACACTCAACCAATGTTGCTTTGGTTTGTTACACTCATAATTGTTTGGTATAGAGACCGTAATGTACAAACAAAGACAGAAAGATTTCTTCTAGAAAACTGAAATCATGTTAAATGTCTCTCTTTGCCCTCAGATGTAAGAACCACAAGGAGCAGAGCAATTGTTAACCCTGTGGCCCCCTCATCTGGCAGAGAAAGGAACTGTAAAGGTATTGTCAAATTGAACGCA
This sequence comes from Chelon labrosus, assembly GCF_963514085.1. Taxonomy (NCBI): domain Eukaryota; kingdom Metazoa; phylum Chordata; class Actinopteri; order Mugiliformes; family Mugilidae; genus Chelon; species Chelon labrosus. The sequence goes on from NC_140352.1 coordinate 18,489,122, forward strand.
AGACTGTTGATCAGCCTTAAAATGTTACTTAAAATTCTTTTTAGTTCTTACACCATATTTTTGTATCTCTCCTTTTAATATTACAGTAAATGTCAACAACACCGTCCACCCTGCTGTTGTAAAGGTAGGCGTTTCTGTGTGTCACAAATATGCTAGACCTGCGATTAGGTTTTAAATAACCAGTGGATCATTTAGTTGGTTATTTCTGTCTTGTGTAGGAGTCCGAACTGAACGAGCCTCGGACACAGGAGCCAGAGGAAAAACCCTGCCCTCTCAGGTCAATGCCCTGCTCTAAGGAGGAAGACGACATGGTGGTGGATCAAGCTCCAGAAGAATCTGTTCCTGCTGTGGATCCTACCGAGCCTCAGTCCTCTTTGTCTTCATTTGCTCCAGACGGTTTTGTCTTCCAGGCTCCTGCTGGCTTGTCCAACTTCAAGTTTGAACCTCTCACTCCTCGCTCAGCAGATGCCTTCCTTACACCCAGGTCTGTTTGTTATTCATCTCATCTGTTGTTTAAAACACTGGAATGCTTTAATATTGTTATATTGTAGTATAGAGATGTTTGCATTTAGCTCCTCTAAAAAAAATGTTTGTTCTAAATGTTGTGACTTGTCCCGCCCAGCTCCAGCTTTAATATCCCACCGGCCCCCGCATTGAGTGCAGAGCCTCAAGATGAGTCAAGTGACCCCCTTTCCCTTAAATCCCCTCATCGCTCTCCTCCACATGCGTCTCCTGCAGTAGCCTCTCCAACTCCAGGCAGTCCCCAGGAACCCAAGCACGATGTACCATACTTCAGGTGGAATACCCTTTTAAATCCTTTTATTCACCCTTTGTATAGTTTTTAATAATTAATCATAATAATTCAGTGCTTCTTGCTTGTTAATTATTCAGATCGGAAATTGCCAATGAGACAAACCGGCTGATGGATCTATCTCTCCAGTGGGAGTCTAAAGTGGAGGATGAGTCCATCCCGGAAGAGAGTGAGTTTGTCTTCTTTATGAGCGGCAGATAGATTAATTAATTTGGTTCTTTAGAAAGTGATCAGCATGTAATGGTGGAAATTACGCATTTCTCTGACTGTACCTTTCTAATTCAGTGTCATTCTTATCTGTTAAGTGCGAGACAGTATGCGTACAGTGATTGGCCAAGCAAGGCTGCTGATGAAAGAACGCTTTAAGCAGTTCAGCGGTCTGGTGGATGACTGTGAGCTGGGCCGAGGGGAGAAGATCACCACCTGCACTGACCTGCAGGGATTCTGGGACATGGTCTATTACCAGGTGAGTGTCTCATAGGAAAGGCAGCATAGTTTCAGGCACAAAACACATGAGGAAAAGAAGATGCGATATACGGTATATCTTTTGCTGCCTTTCAGGTGGAGGACGTCAACAACAAGTTTGACGCTCTCAAAGGAGCAGAGGGCCGAGGCTGGGTGGAGGAGCACAAACCCCCTCCGCGACAGAGGAAAATAGTGAAGGTGCAGACACTAGAATTTAGACTATGTCTTTTTTTTGTTCATGCCTTTGTAGACAGAATCTGCAAATTTGGAGACAGATTATCACTCTAACTACAAATATTTCTGGTTGCCCTTAAATATCTGTTTAAGAAAGTAGCTTTCTTGTTTTGAAGGGTTGTTTAACCAGTTACACTCTGATTGACAGAAACCGTCGGCTGCACCTGTTAAGCCGACGGGAACGAAAGCAGCAGCCAAATCTCGCCTGGCTGCTGTGAAAGCAGCCATGAAAGCCAAGCAGCAGGCAGCTGAAGCAGAGAAAGCAGCCAAGGATGTTGGTAACACTGAGGAAGATGCCATCCTGATCTCTCAGGAACCACAACCTCAAGCAGGAGCCCAGACGTTGGACGCGGTGGTCTTTGATGGAGGCTTCTTCAAGGTGGAGAGTCCAGCCAAACCATTAGGTGAGAGGGAAGATATCTGACAGAGACCTTGCTTTTCATCTCATGTGCTTGTGTGGTCTTTCCCTGCTGCTATAACCATACGTTTGGTCTAATAACTATGGCGTACATCTATGTACTATGTGTGCAGGTTCAGTTAGGAGATCCAGTCGTCTGAGTGCTGCTGTGCTGCCGCAGGCCTCTCCCTGCTCCACGTATCTCTCACCTAGAAGAGTCACTCGGCGGTCTCTTGCATTGGCACAGACTCCTGCTCAGCCTGTCCACACTCCCGTACACCTCCGCCTTACCCTCGAACAAACCCCAGCACCTCCTCAGCCTTCCCAGAACAAGAGGGAAGCTGTCAACGTCTCTCTTTGTTTTTCACCTGTCAGGGAAGTGCTTACAGATGACACCCGGCCGGAAGGATGCCTTGATGTAATGGCCTCTACACAGGAGGCTACTGCTTCCGTTCCTATATTGGGCACACCCAAACCTTTGCCTCCAGCCATTTCTGTAGTCGAGGAGAATGACAAGCCAGCTGAAGGCCCCAGTGCTGAGCTCCCTCTGTCATTGTGCAAAATACCTCCTCATGTCTCCCAGACTCCTGAGCCCTCATCAGCCTTGAGTTTCATACTGTCCCCTAATGTAACTCCTAGCCAGCCTTGCATCTCCTCTACTGCTGTGCAGGACCAACAGTCTGTGTGTCACACACCAGACAGCTCGATTGTTGAGGTAAATGCTTCTTCAGACTTTACCCATTTGAATTCTTTTTCTGTAATGACAAATCTCAGTCTCGTAGGCGTACCATTTTCTGTAGCTATGCAATGAAAAAAATTTCATTTGTGATTTCAGGAAATTCTTGGGTTGGACTTTGAACGTTACCTCCAGCCGTCACAGAGATGCAGTTTGTCACCGATGGATACTGTTACCAAAGAGATGTCACCCATGGCAGTAGATTTAGAGATGGAGAGTCCCAGAGTTCAGCCAGAGGATCTGCTTGCTCAGCAAGAACCAGGTATAACTGATGCTCATAGGCACTGTGCATGTACATACTGCACACCTGTGTTTGGTAACTATTATGTTAATTATGTTAATAAATTCTACATCGATCAGGCATAAGATTATGACCACCTTCCTAGTATTGTGTAGGTCTCCCTTGTGCCTCCAAAACAGTTCTGACTTATCAGATAATGGACATGGGCCTTCTGTGGTTGCCAGACACCACAGGACACCTTTGGGTCCTATGGTTTGAGGGGAGGGGCCTCTGTGGATCAGGCTTGTTTCAGTGCATCCCACAGATACCTGATCAGTTTGGGATCTAGTGAATTTGAAGGCCAGGTCAACACCTTGTGCTGTTTGAGTTGTTTTGGGTGTGTCTGTGTCAGGCTGCATCCTGCTGGAGTGTCCTTGCTATGGGGTGGGGGTGCCTGGTCTGGTCTAGGTGGGTGGTACATGTCTAAGTAACATCCACATAAATGCCAGGTCCAAAGGTTTCCAAGCGCAACATTGAATTGTCACAAGATGATATTTACTTCTCCTGTCAGTGGTTTTAATGTTGTGGCTGATCGGTGTATATTGAAATGAGTTTTAAGTGAGGAAAAGTAGAAATTATACACTGCTCTTAAATAACTATTTTTCTGTTCACATGGGCATAACTGCACTGTTACAAGCTGCATGTTAATGTGTTTGCTCACTCTCATCACAGCACTGCCAGCGGTGTCTCCCCTGTTATCTCTTCAATCACCACAGGTCAAAAGTCACTTTTCACTTTTCCTCTAAATATAATTTCTTTTCCTCTAAATATTGACTTTTAAATCTAAGTGGAGCTATTCACTCTAGTCTTAACTGTCACTTTATCATTGCTGATTATTAATAAATTTTCTCTGTAATGTTTTGGTCCAGGTGACAGAGTCTGCCCTGCTTCTCTTCACCCCAGACCCGAAGGACAGGATACGCCAGTCTGTCTGCCCAAGTGACCTTATGGTCTTCACCCCTCCTAACATGTAACATGTATCAGATTGTGTTTGATGTTGATGTGGATCGACTTTTCTTTTTTTAACTCTTTGTTTTTATTAAAAAAAGACGTTGACTTTTAGATTACTAGAAAATAATTTTATCCTACAAAAAGTTCTAATTAAAGCTTTAGTTATAACCAGAAAATTGCTGATTCTCTTTATTTATATCGTAAATAATCAGAGCACCTCATGCTTTTATTACTGACTGTATTTGAAAAAGAAGCATTTTTATGCTGCCTTAATTGTAGAACTAGAGAACACTTGGTTTCATCCTGTGTTCATCAAGTTTCTTTGATGCTCATGTTACTCCATTTTGTGTCCTTCGTCTGCTTCATAATGCCCCTTTGACCTGCAACACAAAACAGAACAACACTGTTTATGCCAAACAGTTTACAAAGGTATAAAATACACTACAATACTGATATACTAACTTACTCATTCACTTCATCATACTTTAATCTGACCCAATAGAAACAAATGAATCTTGGCTACAAGTGTACCTTTACTGGGTCTTATCCAGAGATATGTGTCTTTGGGCCTCCTGGGGTTGCTTCTCTTCCTTCATCTTTCTGGTCACTAACTGGTGATGGTCATATGCTGGTAAAAGAAGGTGATTAAAGAATTGATGGATTGTCTGGCTCCTCTGTTCCAGATTCAGATTCTGGTCTTTGGCCTCCATGCCACTGGTTTGCACACCCTTTCCTTCGTCTCTATGCTCTTCTGTGTGTTCTAGAGGAAATACAACTGGTTTAATATGAGTTGGAACATGATCTTTGACTTGTGATTACAATAGTGGATTTAATGACCTTTTACTTTCTGAACATAGCATATATAAAACTGCATTTGAAATGAGATCAAACCTGCAGATTGAGGTGTCTCATTGACTTCGGTCTTGACATGTTGACTCTCCACATCCTGATCATCAGAATTCCCAGTCTGTGATAAAACATGTTGACGCTAAAGATTTCAGAAAAGTCACTGTAGTTAAAAGTATGTTTCATTAATATCAATAACGGATTTGTTGTTAATAATCTCATATTAAGATAAAACATTGAGATGATCATGTGAAATAATTGCATAGGTGCGGAACGTCACAGGAAGTTTGAGAAAATATCTGACCGATGGGGAAGAGCCGTCTGTAGTCTGCATTATTTCCTCTCTGGCGTCTGCCTCGGTTAAATCCGTTCTGGCCTCAGTGTCAGAACCAGATCGAGGCCGGTCCTCCTCCTCCTCCTGCTGCCACGTTACTTCAGCACAACCCAGAAGTGCTTCAAAAAACTCCAGGAATGTTATCTGGAACAGAAAGAATGGGAAGACAAGTTATGACAACAGAGCACTGAAAAATAATGGATTACTTGACATGTGAAAACTCTCCAGGCAGACCTCCAGATCCACACAGGAGCACGGGTCGTTGCCACGGTTCTCTGCATTAGCGATCTCCAATAACCTCAGAGTGGTCAACTTATGGTCCAGCAGGTGTAGATCCTAGCAAAGGTTGCAATACATTAATCAACACAATGTCTTAGGCGATGTGTGTTTGTTTCATGTTAGTTGATGGTTAAGTGAGATCCTTGTAGGTGAGACATACATTAAACTTGACCTCCAAATTAGCTGTGAGGGAATGGTTCGGTCGCTTTTCAGAAGAAAACAATTAATTTATCTGACGGATGTTATTTTTGTTTTTGAGTTCAATATGAAAAATGAACCAGAAGCAGATGATATGCATGCTGCTCCCCATGTTACAGTTTGTTGTACCCTGAACATCCACAGCAGTTCTTGGCAGGTCATGGTCCGGTCATCTCGGCGTGGTGCGTTGTCCCTGCAGTACGCCTGATAGACTTCCCAGCACCTCTTCCTGTAGTTCATAGCCACCACTGCAAACTCAGGCTGCCTGAACAGGAAGCCTGGATCAACACAGGTGTAGTTATTAAGCTAAGCAAGGAAGCTCAGAAAGAGTGTCTAGTTATAAGATATCAGTTTCTGTGGGAGTGTCATATCTGGAAAAATGTGGAAAACCATCAGACAAAGGAGGAACCTGCACATTGTCATTGACCTAATTGACTATTTTACTATTCATTTTTAACAATATTTTCCACAAATTGTTAAATAACTATTTTTTTCTTGTGACACATGCACCTGCAGTATGATGTGAGCACCTTTTACATTCTTAGCATTTGGAAGGACGTCATCCGTCATCAGTTTGGTTAAGCAGGCTGCCAGAAGGTCTTTTTGTGACCTGCACATAGAGGAGACATAATGCTCTACTTTAAATTATTTTATCAAGGAAACAAAAGTGACACAGCTCTAAATTAATTTCCCTCAAGTGAATAATTCTGACTGGCTTCTCATGCATTGGCACAGATACACTGATCACCCAGAACATTAAAACCACCAACCCGTGAAGGACTGATGATCTCATTACAATGTAGTCTTCTTCTGGGAAACCTGGGTCCTTGAACATTGTGCCCATTTTTCCTGCTTCTTATACTTAAACTCTGCCTCTCGCTGCCTAATAAATCCCACTCACTAAAAGGTGCCAACATAATGAGATAATCAGTGTCATTCACTTGACCAGTAGTAATAATATTATTGCTGACAGGTGTACAAGCTTATACATCTTCTCTGAATCCTTACACCATGTCTTTACTGTAGATGTGGTAGGCCACAATCACCAGACAGCTGAGGAATTGCCGAAACAGGTAAGTAGTGAAGGGAGAGTGAACCTCGGCTGAGTTTGCACAATCTGTAACACACAGAAAATGAAAAGCATTATTGTGTCCAAAACTTCAAATCAGTGGCAACTGCCTTTGTCCCATCCTGTATGAGAGCTGAATTATTAATATTATTATTAGATGCTGAATCACAGTCCCTCTAACCTCTGATGAAATGGTCTATCTGTGTCAGAGTAATGCCGTGATGATGGATGTTACAGTCTTTGAGCAGGCGCCAGAACTGCATGCGGGACAGCAGGAAGGTGTTATCTGAAGAATGGGCCCGGCCGAGGCGGCTGTAGAAACTATAGACAGACCTCAGCTCCACGTCCTGCCTCAGCACCACAAACTCCACCTGTAGCCACAGCATCAAGGCAAGAACACACGTGAAAGTAAGGACATGGGGAGGAAAAAAAATAAATCACGAGTTCAGTTTGCAGTGAGACCAGACCTGTTTGCGCTCAGTGTCATGCCTTCTCTCAGGGATTTTGTCCAGAAGGCAGTCAATGTTCAGAGCCATGTGAGGTCCAAGTGAAGGAAATGTACCTGTAGCAAGATACAAAAGCAATTCAAACCGCAACTCTGAAGCAGACCAAGCATTTATTTTATTTTTTTATATTTGCCTACAAATACTGTTTTTACCGAGAGGAGTGGGAGTTCTTTTTTCATTCGAGTTGGGTGTCATCATCTGATCGTCCACGAATTCTCCTTCAAATACACGCCCGTCCGTGAAAGTGAATTTGCCCTTCAGACCACATATTAGAAACTTTTTTTTAAGGATTCTTGTGAAAGGTGACAAAAAGAGAAATGGTTTATCTGAATCCAACAGGCGCAAACATTCTCTGCCACTCAACTTCAGTTTAACCTTATATCATCGTCGATGATGTGTCATTAATTAACCTGCCCATCTTTCTTATTATTCTTCCATTCTCCTTCGTAGATGGCGCCGCCGGCATAGTAAAAGGTTCCCAGTCCGTGCCTCTGACCCCGACTGAAATCCCCCTTGTACCGATTGCTCTGGGAATACTGGGACCCATCCGCTCGCCTCAAGATCCACACATAGGTGCCTTGCCCGTGCTGCCAGAGAACAGAGCTCATGTGATTAACAACAAAGAAAAGAACAAAACAGAAAAGAAGATATTGTGGATGTCTGCAGTCCCAGAAGAAACAGCACTAAACTCTGCTGTGCTTTGATACCTGAACTCCATCGTGCCATTTCCCAACATACTCCTGCCCCAGGCTGGGCCACCTCATCGTGCCCTCTCCATGTCTCAGGTTGTTCCTCCACTCACCAGAGTAAATGGCACCAGAAGGGTAGCTGTAGAGGAACAGATCTTAACTCTGGGCAGATCAAATGCAATTCAAGCTACAGATTAGAATGTGTATCTACTCCATACATACCATCTCACGCCCCATCCCTCTCTCTTGTTCATCACCCAATCTCCTTTGTACCAAGAGGTCTTTTCCGCGTTATAATACACTGTACCCTAACACAGACACAACCAGTTAAAGAAATACAACCATAAAATAATAATTAAAAAAAAACAACCTGTTAAAAATGACTGATCATACCTTTCCATGCCTCTTGTCCTGATGCCACTGTCCATTGTAGGTCATACCATTAATGGCACTTTCAAAGGTTCCTGTCCCATGTCGTATGCCATTGTAGACTTCCCCCCTATACAAGCTACCATCTGACCAGGTGTACGTGCCCTGACCCATGGGAATGTTGCACACAAATTCTCCCTGTTGGATAAAAAATGGAAACACACATACAATTTTGCTGAGAGCATCTATTCCCCCTATCAAACACTATTTTATTATATTTTACCTTGCTCAGCTATATGTTATTCTGTCTGTATATAGAATACATGTCTAGAAATGCTACACACATTACATGGGTATTAGTAAAACACTTCTCAATAGAGGATGAATAAAGTGTAAGGTAGTTACAGTTACCATAATATAACATTACTGTACCCCACCTCATATTTAAGTCCAGTTGCAAGTGTGAAGACACCAGGTCCATCCATGAGTCCACTGGAAAACATTCCCTTCACACACACACACACACACACACACACACACACACACACACACACACACACACACACACACACACACACACACACACAGCAGGGACATATCATTTTCATAATTTTAGGTATCTGATATTGCATTTGAAGAAAAGTCTAAATGTTTTTGTATTACGCAAGAGAGCACAGGTTTCATGCAGTTTAATCATACCTGCTCACTGAATCACCTTTGCATAATTTTACAAACATAAATCAACTTCAAGCTTGAACACCACATTTCCTGACACTACAGGCGAATAGTGTAAAGATTTGAAATAATAGATACCACCCTAATTTATTTATTTTTTTCACTTGATTGCCTACATTCCAAAATCTACTCTTTGTTTTACGGGTTTTCTAAATCTTTTTTAGTTGATTTAGACAATTATGCACTAATTGCATGCATTTCTGTGACATGTGAAAATTGGCTAAAGGAAGGGAAATATCCCTTTGCCTTGTTTTTAGGTATATTATATGAATTAGGCTGTAGAAAGATGAAGATATGTGAAAACACTGTTTATGGTTAATAAATACAACCGTGAAACTTCACCAGTTAAAGGAATTAGTTTCTAAAATTGTAAGTTTAAGTATTGACATGAAAGATGATCTAATATGTTAGCATAACTGTGTAGTGGAAGAAATAAATGTGTATTTTGGACGTTTTTATTCCACTAGACCAGAAGATATATCATGGAGAAAAACATTTAAAAGTTAACCAAAGCATGGGCCTATAAGGTTTTAGCCTATAGTGTCTTCTCTTAAGTAAATTATTTTGGCAATAAATTATGCAATTACTATATGGCAAAATAAAAATATCCGTTATAACATAAATAAATAACAGTTGTACCTTATACATATGGCCTCCTTCAAAACAAGCAACACCTTCTCCATGAAACTGCCCTTCACTGGTTTCTCCATGGTATCTAACAGAGAGACAACAGATTTACATGTCTTCCTGCTTTACCAGATTTGGAAATAATTATTAATATTAAGATAAGTAATTTACCTCTGTATAATTAAGACCAGAAAAGGGGGAAGTACATAGATGGCGTCCTTCTCGGACTGCTCATCTCTCTCTGCCTCGCACGGCTGTTTGCTTCGGTCGGCTGAAGTTGAAGGATTTAAACTTGGAGAGCAGCTCGACAACTTTTTAGTTTTTCTTTCCTCCGCCTTTTTTAGCATTTCCGCGAGTCCTGGCGTCTTCCTATTTGTCAGTTTTTAATCACTGTCTTCTCCTTTTCTTTTGTCCTTTATCAATTTCTCGCTATGCGCACAAGCCAGGAGTAGAAGGGTCGCCATGGTAACGGCGAAGGACGCTTACAACTACGGCACCGCGACCAGGTCAAAAAGCGAACTACAATAACTAAATGAGTGACTTAAATCAAACAATACAACACACGTACTGCGAAAAATACATTTTATTCCAAAAATATTTGAACCCACAGTTAAAAAATTAAATAAAAATATGATGCAGATTTTTTGTGAAATCAGAACATATCAGTATTATCCAGAGAAACATTAAGACAAAAAACAGGAATTTTAACCATACAAATGGTATGGATGACTGGTTTACTATTACCAAAGGTGATGTTTGACAGGATTAAACTGGAGTGAAATTCCAGTTATACTGAGCCAAGTATGAATCTCAGACTGGGTCAGTCTTGTGAGATGATGTCCAGGTTGGCGAGGTGTCTCATGGTGGGCCTGCCGTGAGGACAGTTCCACGGATGCTCGATTTCCCCCATGTGAACCACGAGCTTCTTCATCTCACTGACGCTCAAAGCAGTGCCAATCATCACCTGAGGAAGGACAGGAGAAAAAAAACTATTGTAACACATTAATGTAACTGATTGAATTAAATCACAATTAAATACATTGGAAAATTAATTAAAAAATCCCAAAGTTATCCTGTAACCCAAAAAAAAAACTGAAGAGGTTTCATTACGACTACTGACTCCAAAAGTCCACACTCAGTGCAAGTAAAAACTCACAGATTTACGGCAAGCTCTAGAGGCGAACATCTGCCTGACTCTGGATGGTCGGCACATGACCCCCGGGCTGTCACTCAACATGAAGATCAGCTCTTCGATGTCAGACGGACCAAATGTCCAGTTCTTACTGGTGGGAAGTGACACTAGCTTAACTCTCTCCATCACCTGAGCTGCAGTCACAGTGAAAATGTTGGTTTAGTATTTGGAATCATCAAAATGGGAATTCATTTGTTTTGGAAAAGAATAAAAAAAAATCGACTCGTATTTAATGGTTAAATTGTCATACCTTCCTCATCAATAAGAAACTCAAAGCCATTCTTTCTGAAAATCTCAATGTTCTCTATCAGCACATTCTCACTGACCGCAGTGAGGTGAAGTTTCTGTGGGCTGCAAATATAAAGGACAAAAACACAAGATCATTTACCAGTAAAGACGGACACACTCTGCAATCCAAAATAGGTTTTCTATACAGATTTAGATTCTTACACGATGAGTTTCTGTCCTTGGAGCACGGTGTGCTGCTGCAGCATCTCGAAGTTGTATTTCTCATCCGTGGCATGCTGATCAATCATGAAGATGTCTGTGTTGAATTTGGTGATAATGAAGCCCAGGTTGAACTGACCGATGATCTCCATTTCTTTAAACATTTCTTTACTGTAGGGAAGAAAGGTCACATACGGGTTTGTCTGTGATTCTCAGTCATCCAGGTCATGGTATATTCAAAAAACAAAGGTAACTGGACTTCCTTGAGTTTTCGTTAAACTGTTTCACCACTCATCCAAGTGGTTTCTTCGGTTCTAAATGACTGGTGAGTTTAGTTTTTTATTTGGAACATCTGTGGGTAGTGCACACCTGAATCTCACGGCTATGACTAGGGCTCCTGTAATCTACAAGTATTTAAAGAAAACTCAAACAAGTCCAGTTGCCTTTGTGTTGAATTTGTTTTTTTGATTTTCTATTTTGAATATTAACACCGCAATGCCGATAGGTTGAGTTATAGTTGCAGAAGTAAAATCCTACCTGATCTCTTTCTTGAGCTCTTCCTCTGCGCTTTGGTTTTCTCCAGGGTTGATCTTAGCTCTGAAGCGTCGGTAGCATAGCTCCATGCTATCCCTCTGTTTCTGCCTATCCTGCAACCTTCTGATCTTCTCCGTCAGCTCTTGTAAAGAGAACTGGAGAGACGCTGTCCTCTTCTGTCGGTGGACTGGAGCATCCACCGTAGAGGAAGAGTTCTCAAAACAGCTTGAAAAAGTTTCAGATATTTGTTCCGAAGGGAAATGTGAAGTCTCTATCCTGGGCCTCTTAGCCTCTGGGCTCCCAGCAGAGACCTCATTAGAAGTGAATGCTTCAGCTTGTAACTCCTGGTCTTCAGAAACAGTGTCAATATTTTCTGATGTATCTTCGACTGCTTCATCTTTTACACTCGTCATGTCAGTCACCGTTTCAGGAGAGTCCAGTCCAGAACACTGAACATCTGGTGTTGCCACAGTGAGATCACAACCGGACCCTTCACTGTTCTTTTCAGACTCAGTATTACTGCATGACATCTTTCCATACCTAAACCCATCTAACACAGACCTTCCCCCTGTGGAGCATTTAGCTAGTTCTCTAGTGGACTCTAGTGGCAGGGAAGGAGATTTGACGCTTGGGCTGCAGGCTGAACCCTTAAAAAAAGACTGCAGAGTCTTCTGTGTTGAGCCACAGTTGGATGCTTTTCCCATACTTGACTTGTTCCCAGAATTGGAGCTGTAATGATTTGAAAAGGCAGCTTTTAGGCCTCCCAGGTTTATATGTGTCCTTGGAATAACTTTTGTTTGGATGTCCTCTCCAGGGTCTGGCTTTATCTCATTAGACAAAATGACTTTTTCAGAAGATGTTGCATCTAGACACAAGTGCAAACACATATTCTTAAAAACATCTCAGTTATGTAATTCCACTATGATATCAATATACACATGTCTCAACTGTTGATATGAAAGCTAAATGCAAAGATTACTTACTGGTGCTGGCTGTAAGTGTATGGTTTAGGCTGATCTTATTAACGCCAGCCTCATACATAGTGATAAGAGAGGTCTTTAGAACAGCCAGCAAGAGTTTCTCCTCCTGTAGGAAAATCTGCCGTTTGTCTGGGGTTACATTCACATCCACACACTCTGAAAAACACAAAAACACTCACATAGAACAAAAAAAACAAGTGTGTTTGAGAAATAAGGACAGTTTGATTAATGGGGATCGTCTCACCTGAGGCAACAGCTATGTTCAAGGCAACAAACGGATACTGATGTCTGTTGTACATGTGATATACTTCATTGACAAGCTTGGTTACCTGCAAGGTGGGAATGACAAGAGGTTAACTGGAAAATACGAATGCACAAATTTTCCAAATAAATCCACCCAACGTGAATTACCTTAAGAGGGTCACACGGTCGGTTGTTAATAAAAAAGAACTGCCTGTCTGTGGCGCTTCTTCCAACACCATGATCACCCCGAGACACAAACCCTGTGATGCTGTCAATGAAGACATTTTAAAAAACATCAACAACAAAAACTGTGCTTAGAGAAGGCTTATGAGACTTGGATTAAATAGAGCCACTCACGTAAAAAGTTGTTTGGGTAGATCTGCTTCCTTGAGTCCATATTCATCTATGATATTCTCTGAAGGAGACACTTGCTGGAAAGATAGAAGACTCTGTAGCTGCGGAACAAACAGTATAATATTTAATCACAAAAAAGGAAAAAAATAGTAATTGAAAATAAAAACACATGAAGTAACTGCAATAGCATGATTTTCAGTTCGAATATCGTCATGTTATGCGGATTTGCGTGGAAAATAAGGACAAAAAGAGGATTTTACAGAAAAATGTGAAACCAATAACCTGTTTTGGTCCAAATATGGCCCCAATGTTGTCTCTCATACACTGGCTGCCGCTGGTGCTGAGGACCGTGTTGCGCTTTCCTTGCCCATTCTGGTTGGAGCAGGTAATACGCACTCCCGTGGAGATGATACAGTACGACTGCAGCACATGTATCATTTTTGCATACTCCTGCAAGGCACAACGATTAAATATTAATATAATATTAATTATTCTCATCTATTATTATATAGAGCCTATGGGAAGCCTAAAACATGCAGAACAAAGAAAAGAAATACAGTTCTTTAATATCTGACCTTCTTAATGTTGCGCTGGAACTCCTTGTGTCTAACAGGTAGGGTGTTGAAGAGCTGCTGCAGGCTGACTGTGGTGCCTTGCTGCCGGGGATGAGGTACCTTCTGCACTAGGTGGCCTTTGTGGTCAAATACCAGTTTGGTGCCCACCTGGCTGGACTCGTGGCACGTCACTACGCTCAGGTCACTGCAGTAAGCAGTCGGAGGTTTATTATATTTATAGACAGTTAAGCTTACACACAGAATAAATGTGTCAAATGGAGAGTTTTACCTCAGAGCACATAAAGAGCTGAGGGCTTCACCTCTGAAGCCAAATGTTTCCACATGGATGAGGTCGGAGAAATCCCTTATCTTTGACGTGTGATGCTTCAGTGCTGCGGGACACACAGAGGAAATTTACCTTAACCATAAAACTTAGACAGGCTTTGTTAAACGACCAGCTACTCATAACTGACACTTACTCAGTCCTTCAAAGTTAGCCTCCTCTACACCTTTGCCATTGTCTGACACTTCCAGCTGTTCGGCTCCACACTCCTTCAGCTTGACATCTGGATGAGAAGTAAACATACAGATTGTTTTCCTTCGTACCGTATTTTGCTGATGAGTCCATTACAATTCAGTGAGTAACAAATTGCTCCATCTGTTTAAGCTTTGTAAAAAAAAGACGAGGGAAGGGTGAGCAATACATCTTTCCTTACCAATGTTTGTGGCTCCTGCATCAATGCTGTTCTCCACCAGCTCTTTGACAGCGGTGGCCAAGGTCAGCACCACTTGTCCTGAGCAGATTTGATGCACTGAGTGCTTGTCAATAGCCCTGATGGCTACAGCAGGCTCAGAGGTGCTGAAAAGAAAACCAATACTCAGTGACACTGATGGCTAAATTTAGACTGCATGTCTAAGCATGTGCATCCATTACATAGTGAACAGTGAACTTAAGCTTGACTTTAAGACATATATTGGAAGAATTGTAGCAAATTGCTTTATGCTAACTCTATTAAGACTTCTGACAACTTCATAAAAGAGAAAACTTGAAGGTGTAAAAGGGTTTTTACAAAAATATTTCAACTTTTTATTTTTAAATAATATGAAAACAGAGTCTGTGCCGTAATAAATATTCAACATTTAAGATTTGCATAGAGCCAAAACAACAATATCCGCACGCAGGTACACTACATTTTCTGGAGGCTAGCTTACCAAGCATCAGACATTTTGAAGAGAGGGTGGCTTGATAGTTTGATATCCGTCCCTATCTGAAACACTAAAGGGACGAGACGCCTGCTTTTAACTCATCATTGACAAATGTTGCGAATTTGTTTTCACTGAGGAAGAATCCGCTTCTGGAGCAGACATCAGGTTGTAAACACAAACGTGAAGCGATCCCGCGCGGTGTGCGCATAGGTTTCGCGAGCGTCACACGTGCACATAATTGCGCATCTTACTATTAAAAGCATAGAAAGCACTAATATAGAATATGTTAAATGATCGAGTAAGAACGCGACCTCAAACGAGACACGTGAAATATAAGGCCGGTAAAAATGTAAAAAAAAGATGTCAGTACAGTAAATAAGTGTTTTCAATACGGTTGCCTCAACCTTTGAAGAATTTCATCACCAAACACACGCTGAGGCGTTAGGACGCATGTGCAATTATTTCATATTGTTAAAAACGAATAAAAAACTTTTTGCTGAAGGGTTATTATTAATATTTTTAAACTGGATATTGTTATTTCTATTAAAATACAATGTATGTCTATATTTGTAATAAAGTAATAAACATATTTATTTCATGTAATCTAAATTTAACAATGAACGTACATTGTCAGACGGTCCCTGCGCGACTGACTGTAGGTGTAGGAGAGTCATGGCTGGTCGTTGACATGGCGGACTGTGAGGGACTTTTGAGAAAGATTTCTTTCTCCCAGTGTAAATACAGGCAGGTCGGGATGTAGCGAGTAATTTGCCGCACCTCGCAGCAGATATGGGGTAGCTCTTGTGAATTGGGAAGCGTTTTTTTTTTAATGTGAAATAACAAAATCGTTTTGTCAAGTCATCATTCTGAACCAAAAAAAATGTACAGTTCAACATCCGACACCGGGCTCCTGCTGGCGGAAGAATGTTCTGGCAACGGCAGCAACATTTTGGTCAGCCACAGTCTTAAACCCATCAGCAGACAGCAGGTAGAGAATAACTTGAGCCTGTTAAGTTTGGCAAGCGAAGAGGATGATGACGTCCAGTTTGACAGTAAGCTGCTTTCTACTTTTACTTTATTTACAAAGCTGCCATACGTAACCTGTTTACCCAGTTCTTTTAAGTAGATATTGATAGCTGGGTAGTAGTTTGTTAATGTGGGTCGCTGAGAATGTAAATGGATATAGCTGATTTTATAATGTAACAGGGACGTAGTTAAGAAGTTATAGGTCGTGTGAGGGACAACGTGACTCCCCCCTTCCCCTCCTCCTTAAAGGTGCAGTGAAGTGTACATCACTACTGTGGCTTTGAAAAACATCCATGTTGACAGTCTTCAGCTATATTTCATCAGCAGGGAAATGTTCTTTTTTTTTTTTTACCTGGAAAACGTCTCCTATGCTGGTCTTTATCAAGAGAACAAATACTAAAGGCTAGAATTGTAAAGTATAACAGCACAAGTTGTAGATCAGTATCTGCTTGAAAATGAAATAACATGCTTACCTGATCAGCTCATAGAGAGAGAATATGTAACCTTCAGCATCACAATAAGAATGGTTATTATGTAAAAAGGCATGCATAAACAACGATGCTGGATTCATAATGCCTAATCGGTTGAAAAGCTGCAGACAGGGGTCCGACTATAGTGCTAGCGGTGCAGAACGCATCCCAACAACTAGGACCACAGACGCTCACAGACGGCCTTTCAGCTTGGTGTTTCTTGACCTTTAGAAGAATATAAGGTGTCACAGGACCCAATGTCAATCTCTGATCCACTTCAGAAGGTGGTGGGAATGTGCTTTTGTTCAGCCACTATTACATCATTGCAGCTCCTAATACTAAACGTCACAAAGTGATAAAAATAATGCAAATACAGTCATTATTGTACATCTGACAATTGCCGATTGTCAGACTGTTTTACATGTCAGTTCCTATTGTTTATATGGTGGAGCACATCAATAGACAAAATGTGTTGAATGAAGTTTTTATTTATGTATTTACGTGATATCCATTCTGATAAACTGTGTGATGTGTGTTGTTAAAGAATAAGCTTCAGTTCTCCAATGTGAACCTGTGTGTTCTTCTTAATCCAAGAGAAAATGTTTTCATTTTGTATGGACAGCCCAGTTCTATTGTCACTTTTGTGGAGAGGAGTTAAAAAAGATGTGTAATGTCATTTGTACATGCACAATGACCGATAATACAGTTATCTGTCATCTGAAGATGAAACTACTAGTCTGAACATACGTTTGACCTGTGGTAGTATTGATATTTGAAGTCAGTTAATGTGATATATTTCCATAAGGCTCTAAATTTCACACTTTCTGTGAGAAAGTTTTGGAACTATTTATATAAGGTCATATCTTCGGTTGAGCATTTCCTTTCTGCTTTATAACACGTCATGCCTTGCCTCTCTACACAGCCTGCGAAATGATGAAATGAGAGTCAAGAAAATCCCCTGTTGGGTCCCGTGGTCATAAGAGGGTGCGGGTGTGTAGTGGACATGGCAGATAAGCATTACTGCTGTGCACGCCCCCTTATGTAAAAACAAGATGAGCTCACATTTTTTGTTCAAGAAGTTGAACAGGATAATCAGTAGCATAGCTCTTAGTGTTTAATACTGCATCTAACGGATTTTTATACACAAAATGGACCTAGGAGAAAAAAACATAGTTGAAATGATAGCCAAAGTTATTGAAGAAGGTAAGACGGCTGTGCTTTTGTACAATAGAAATATTGTCTAATCTGAACCATTTTGTGCAACAAAATTTAACAGTAACAACAACTTCTTCTTGTTTTTAATTTTTCTGTATTTTTAATTTTATCAGCTTCAGACACAGATGACAACCGCGAGGTGCTTATGGCTGGTAAGCATTATCCATCCATACAAGAGTTTGCCTCAGCCATCCCCAACCACCTCCTCCTGGGGTCTCTGCTGGAGCACCTGTGCTTCGTCTACGAGAGCAATCCAGCTCGCTCACGTATGCTGTTTAAAGGTATTTACTGACCTGTTCTGTTGAAAATTGACTTCTTATTCAATATAACGTCAACACAGTACGTGATTGGCATAGCTGTGCCTACTTCAGTCACGGTGAAGTAATGATTAATTTAGTTTCCAATGATTTTGTTGCTCCTCTGATAGTCATTGGCCAGCGTTTAGCTGCTATGAACCTCCTCTCACCTTTGGCCATAAGTGATGAGTTCAGCACCGTCAGACTCCAGCACAACAGAGCCTTCACTGAGCTGCTTAATGCCGCCAGCTCCTCACTGTATCCACAGGTAATTACACATATCGCCAAGGTGATTGTTGTAGTGGACATGCTGTCGGTGATTGTAGAAGCATTTCAGCATTTCCTGAACCAAACTATGTGCATTTTATAAATGAGGCGTTTAATTACTTACTTATCCAGTTTATTCTGTCAGTGTGACCATTGTCTTATTTTGCAGGGCCAACATCTGGGCACAAACACACACAACTCTGATCTAAGGTAGTGTGCTCGTGGTGCTTTTTGATGCCGTGTTGCTTACAAAGATTATTTAAGCATGCTGTTTTTACCTTCCCACAGACCCAAGGAGGGACTGTTTCAAGCACAGACGTCCCGGTATCTCAGTGAGTTTGAGGAAGTCTGCAGGCTTGGAAAGGGGTCATATGGAAATGTTTTTACGGTATTTTACTCCGTTCTAATCTATACTGTTCTGCTCTGTTCTTTAGCAAACTCTTCTGAGACATTGATTTTATCTTTGACATCATTTTCAAGGTTTTGAACAAACTGGATGGTCAGTATTACGCTGTGAAGAAAATTCTCATCAGAAATGTCTCAAAGGAAGACTGTATGAAGGTGAGCAATCAGCACTTTCCTAATCTGTAGATATGTCCAAATACCAGACACCAACAGCAGCTAATCTGAATGTTTGGTTTGCTCCAGGTCCTTAGGGAAGTCAAAGTGTTGTCCAGCCTGCAACATATAAATGTTGTGGGCTATCACACTGCATGGATGGAACATGTTCAGCCCACCACACGTGAGTGTTTAACTGCTGTCCCGCAGCATGTTTTCTTGGGTGGTGTTCACAGAGATTTTTGAATGATCACTAGAAAAGCTTTGTGTGTAAACTTGTTGCAGGTCCTGAGTCTCTCCTTCCTGCACTGGAGTCTCCTGGGCAACATGACAGGTAGAATTTGTGCCATTAATTTATCAGTTACTTTTTTTAAATTTCCCCCATTTTCTGTCATGGTGTAAACCAACCATTAACATAAAATGTTTTTTTTTATGAACTACTGGTAGGTTAATGAGTAAACTTTATTGTTGACTACAGATATTAACATTAGAAGTGGGTTAAACATTTATGTTGTGTAATAAAAGTAATATTTCTAGTTCTGTATATATATTTCTAGAAAAAGTTTGCTCTACATTATTTATTTTAAGGCACGGACATGGCACGTATGTTTCTCCAAAAACACTAAATCTGTCTCGCCTCTTTCATTCGTAGTTCTGACGAGAGCCTTGACAGCAGTAGCATTGGCTCCTCTATAGTTTTTCAAAGCCACAGTGGGGCACCGACAGACGCTGCTTCGAGTGCCAAATTACCATCAAGAGAGACCCAGCCTGTAAAAGCATTAGTTTCAGCCCAGGAGGGCCAGGTGGTGTGTCCAAAGACGATGCGGCGCATTCCAGAGAACTACGTCCCCTGTGTCTTCCTAGGACAGCGAGGTCCTGTACAGAGCTCCAAATGTCCTGCCATGGGTTGGGATGGTTCAGGACTATTAGAGGAGGAGTCCAGCAGGAGTAGCATTGAATTGAATAACAACTCCTGCATTGACAAGCAGCAGTGGTCTGACAAACGGAAAACAAAGTCTTCTAAAGAGGTAAGTGGTTAAAGAAGCTTTCAGGGATTAGGATAATTACAAGCATGATAAAGATTTCTATATTTTCCTGATCATGGGGAAGTAAAAACGCTGTAAATTTTCATTCATGGTTTCTCTGTATCTGCAGGTCCATTTCCACCTGATGCTGTACATCCAGATGCAGCTGTGTGAACGCTCACTAAAGGACTGGATCTCCAAGAGGAACACCAAACCCAAAGGACAAACCTCAGGTTGTAATTATTTGACACATAATTCAGGATTATTTTGTTATTTTGTTTCAGTATAGATTGCATGTCTTATTGTATTTTCATTGCCTAGTTTCTCATCATTTATAGAAAAAAAAAATGATGCCGATGATTATTTTTACATGTATTCTGAAATATACATTTTTGGTAAATAAATAAATTGTGTGTTTGTATTTACAGATCCTTATGATTGTGTAGACACTGAACACACACTGAGCCTGCTAAAACACATACTTGAAGGGGTGGACTACATTCACTCCAGGGGGATTATGCACAGAGACCTGAAGGTAAGGGTGATAGCTTTTATTATTTGATGTGTACACGTTTAAATGTGCTCAATGCACATTTTTACAGCTGTGTAGTATAAGTGTCCGTGAGGTGTCTGCTAGGAGTATTATCAAATACACTCTTCTCCATCTGTCACAAAGGAGATGTTGTGTGTATTCTCCCAGTGGTTGAAGACAAAGTCATATAGCCTCTTAGGCAGGACCTCTCTCAGTTCCTCTGTTTTGCCTTCAACATGTCTCAGATAAATGTTATTCTTACAAATATCCTGAAGTCTTTTTGGCTGCTGAACGAGTTTCAGTAGTTGGTCTCTCTCTTTAAAGAAACACGGCAGTGTCAAAGTCAAGGGTAGGTGGCCGTTCTGGTTGTAGATGGTGAGTGGGGAAGTCAGGTTGAGGAGTTTCACCAGCAGAGAGCTGTTATTTAAGTTAGCCCTGTGGTTCAGGAACAGGAACAGACAGTTCTCCCCTGCTTGGCTCAGCTTATTGATGTCGGCTCCGTACCTCAGCAGCAGGTCCACGAGCTGCTTGTTGCCCATGCTGCATGCCTCCTGTAAAGGTGTCATTCCAGCCGCGTTTGCTATGTTGGGCTGGGCCCCCCACTCGATCAACTCAGTGATACAGCTGATATCATCTTCTAGGATTCTGGTGCTCTTCATAGCCACTGCCCCGACAGCTAGGTGCAGAGGAGTATTTCCAGAGTGCTGCGACCCCTTAAAAAAGAACCCACATTTCAGTGTGAATATTACATTTGTCTTGTCTGCAGCCTAAAACAACATTTCCAAACAGTTAATACATGCCAGAATCGCAGGTATTTTTACTGCCCATAAAAACAGTAATAAAGCCCAGTTGATGCTGTAAAAACACAAACCATGTTAACATCTGCTCCCTGCCTCATCAGGCTGACTGTAATATCCTTATGGAGGACTCCAGCAGCCATATGAAGGGCTGTCATCCCGCTGCCGTTTACTGCATTCACATCAGCACCGTAGCTGGACAGAATCGGGATAGCAAACAGAGCCTTGTAGCGTACTGACATGTGGAGCGCTGTCTGCTCACCTTTTCCCTCCTGCTAGAGAGGAACGACAAAAAAATACACATTAGTTAAGATATTTCATGAGCAATTTCATTTCAGAAATCTGTACCCTTTCTGTTATTTATATTGAAGAGACACTAGATAAGAAGTCATAACCTCTGCATTGATGTTAGCGCCGTGCTCACAGAGGACACGTAAACAGGCTTCTGCCTGTCTACACATGCCGATCATAGCTGTCTGAAACTTGGATTCTGCCTTAGGCCGGTAGGGTAGTGTGCTCTGCCAGCAGCTTATCAGCAAGTGTAGCGGGGTCCGATCAAGCTGGTCCCTGTGAAAGAGGTAGAGACAATGAAAGCAGGGAAAATAGAGAACTGACTAGTAGTGATTAAAGGAACCTGGTGCTATATTTGAGTTCCTTTTAAACAGGAAGTGTCAACATTAAAACTGAAAATGGCGTTTTGTTCTGATCGGTCTGCCTGCCAAATTTAACATGGTTGCTAAGGTTACACACTAGTCTTTCATCAGTTTCCAGGTTTATATATAGTTACCCACCTCCTTACCTACAGTTGTTGAACGTAAATATGCTATGTTTTTATTGAAAAACTATAGATAATAATAATAATATAATATACAATATATATGTCCAGACCTTATTTCAGTGTCTACTCCTGCTGAAAGTAGACTCTGCATGCTCTTTAGTCTCCTGTAAGAGACAGCCACATGGAGGGGATGGGTTGCAGCGCCCTAAAGCAAGACAAGCGAAGACAAGACAAACTGGAATTTGGCAAAAATACCAGTATTGTTGTTCAGTGTTATAAGAAGTTCCTTATAATTCAAAGCACTTTGTAAACGCTGTTTTTAAAGGTGCTATATAAATAAAGGTATTATTATTATTATTATTATTATTATTATATCTTTAATTTCAAAAGTTGTATGATGTGTTGGCGCATATACACTTGACAGTTGTTTGTTAGTCATTAAGCATCGTCTAATTATTTTTATTCGTGTGTTAGTTAATTTTTATATAAATAATTTTCTTCTTACAAGTAATTTGAAAAAAGAAATAAATTAATTTTAAAAAATGGTAGCATTGATGCATTTACCTTCCATGGAACTTCTCCAGATGCAACGCCTTGAATCTCAAAGTCGTTCCCATACTTCTTTAGCATGTCCTTTATGCGACTCAAATCTTCATCCATAATCGCAGAGTAGAATTCATTCTTACACAACCTGAAATCGTTACCTTTCTTGTCCATATTTTCTTTTTGCTCCTTCAACATGAGCAGGCATCGTAGTTTGACAGCTTTCTGTGTTCAGTACTCCTGAAGATGTGTGGTGGTTTGAATCTGGTTAGTCAGGTTTCTTGAAGCAAGCACACATTTCCGAGAGGATTGTCCGTTATTATAGCGCTCAAAGGTGGAATAATCCAAATTTGTGTGGGCTTCTTCTCTTCTCTGTTTTTTGGTGTTTTCAGCAGCCACTTCTGTTTTTGGTGTTTGGTTTTTCTGGGCGGTTTCCTCTCGTAGGCTTGAGAGCTAGGTGTCTAACTTTGATGTACAGCCTTCCTGTCACGACTGATAACTTCTTGCTACATGCGGGGCCCTTTATGGGGTTATGAGGTTGCTACTAGTTAACTAAAACTAAATGTGAACAAAGTTTTGAGCTAACACAAATTAAAAACAAATTTAACAAAACTAAATAAAATAAAATAAAGATACAGGAAATGTCACTTTGGTCAGATTTCAACACAGCAAGAATAAGGAAACACTGGTGCACATGTTAAGTCAGCGTGTCAGTTACCAAATGAAACTAAAGTGAAGTGACAAAATTAAAACTAACGAACATATACCAGGCTGCCGAGACACACTTGGACTTAACCGGAAGTTAACTGGTTGTTCAACTGTTTGTGTCACTACACTGTTTCACTTTTAGGGAAGCAGAACAGTTATTGCATTATAACAACATGCTTTTGTTATTTAATGGCAGGAAATGGAGTAGAGTATTTCCTGATTTCAGAGGGGTTGTTTCTGTGTTCTTCTTTAAAAAGGCTGAATCAACTCTACATTGTAAAGTTGCTTCATACAGAATTTACATGCATGACAGTCGTGTAGTAACTATCTTCCTATTGGAAGCCGAATCATATTCAGTCCATCTAATATTATGTGAATGTGATTGATTTCTGCACTAAAAATGTTGCATGAATCACATGTACCCGTAGTCCTATAATGATGAATTGTAATGCCCTTGTTTATTTCCACAGCCAAGGAACATTTTCCTTCATGGTCATGACTGCCATGTTCGGATCGGGGACTTTGGTTTGGCCTGCAGGGATATGATAGTGGAAAGCCATAAAAGCACCTCCTCTGCTGGCAGTGGTAACGGAGTACTCTCTTGTCTAGTTGTTGTTGTTTTCATAACATGCTGTGTCTAAGAATCATCAATAGATGGCGCCATTTGCTTTGCGGTGACACCTCTTGTGTGTTTTGCAGATTCTGCTCATACTTCAGGTGTCGGCACCTTTGTGTACGCTGCACCGGAACAACTGGAAGGATCCTATTATGATTCAAAGGTAAATATACTGATAGTACAACAAGTTCATTATTATGGATTTGTTTATTAATTTTTCATGTAACATGGTTTAATCACACACGCTGTGGTCATTTTATCATTAAACATTATAATCAGTATGTGTATTACTATTGCTCTACCAGTCAGACATGTACAGCATCGGAATTCTGGCTCTTGAGCTGTTCCAACCCTTTGGGACAGAGATGGAGCGGGTCCGAACACTTGGAGACCTGAGAGAAGGGAAGATCTCAGACTCCTTCCGCCAAAAATGGCCAGTTCTGACCAAGTACATCATGCGGCTGACGAGTAAAGAGCCCAGTGTTCGTCCCACAGCCAGCCAGCTTCTACAGAGTGAACTCTTCTGCAGTAAAGACAAGGTATTTTGGATAGCTCTAAATAAAAAGTAGTTGGGATTACTTATCTAAAATATACAAAGTCTGAAAACAAATATAGATTTAATTTGAGATTACAAACCGTCAGTGCCTTCTGTTTCACTATTGGCGTCACTTTGTTGTGTGTCCTATTAGAAAGTGCTCTCCGTAGGTTCCAGAAAGACTTCTTTCACTGAATGCAAGCAAGTCAAACCAGTTTTAAGAATGTCTCTCCCCATCAGGTGATCCACGGATTGCAGAGGAGGGTTGAAGCGCAGGAGGAAGAGATTATGCAGCTGAGGAGACAGATCAGCAGGCTTCAGAGCTCACAAGTCACAGTTCGCTTCTCGGAGCTGGATGACACTTGAGCCTCAAACATCTCAACAGACTGTCAAACGTTATTTATTCAATCACTGCTGTACTTTGTTTTGCTGACTTGGTACAGATGGCAGAGGGTGTGTGTGGGTGTGTGTGAACATTTATGTGTGTGTTGCACACCTGGATATAGGGGTGCAATATTTTTCTGCTTGCGAATGTTCAATAAAACCTTTTTCTGATATATGTGGTGGCATTTGTAATAATATGTGACTGCTAATTGAGGTGTTTGTAACAGGATGAAAAGGTGACATACAAGCAGCAATGAAAACATGTTTTATGATTTTGTGCAGCTTTTTAATACCAGGGAATTAAGTTGCCTGATGTCAGCTAACTGTGGACACGGTAAGCCTTCTTATTTTTTACCAATATATTTTATGCATTGATGCTCAAACTTAGTTTTCTGACCTGCACATCTAACTGAGGATATTTTAAATTTGACCAGTCACAAGGAATGCCCATTCTTTTATTTTAAGAACTTATGAAGTGTAAAATGCTGTGAGTAATCCATTTAGAGAGGGCATTTTAGCACAGATATTGTAGCAGTAACATAAATTTCACTGTCTTGTTATTGCCAAATAATTATTGCATTTGATTCTAACGGTATAAAGTGTATATAATGTGTTGTACATAATGTACACAAAGGTCAGAGGTGTACATGCGACGGATCTTCCCGAAACACGTTCCTCCCAGAGAAACAGTCAAATGAACCAATCAGAGGCTTCGTTTCATTGCAGGTACCCGGATGTACCCGTGGGGCAATTAGCTACGTCATTGTTCACCGCCGGACACCCGCTGGAAATAAGGAATGGATTTACAACCTATATTAACGTATTCATAACAGATTCCAGGTGAGTGATTTTATTCTTTTAGGCTAAAGTGTCACCTTAACTGTGCAGTCGTGATATTTTGGTAGCTCTGCGTCGCTTGGATTTGCTGTAGTAGTCTTACACCGGTTCTCTATGTCATGTCGGCGAGAGCGGCGCATTGAGTACACTCAGCCGCCGGTGTCGAGCCCCTCCTTTCTCATCTAGCCAGACGCCCCGTTACTTAGGCCGACATATTTTAAATAAAACATATTTTAAAGTGGAACCAGGAAACCACTCTTCGACGTCCTAGCCCATATCTGTGTTTCTGTCCGCCATGTCAGGCAACGTCCATCGTGCCGAGCTAGCTAGCTAGCTAGCCGCATTAGCAACAATATTGCCGCACGAGCGCCACCGCACGTAACGTTAGCTGCGTTCGGTAGCTCTGTGTTTCGTTAGCCGTTTCCATGGTGTTGGTGGCTTTGCGAACGGTTCTTTCCTCGTCACTCATTGTGTTCTGGTATTCGAGAAGAAATGTGACGTTCTAATCGGTACTCCGTCTCCCACGGTAAATAACGAAGGCTTTAAAGCGTGTTTTATTGTGGTTTAGCGGCGCTGCGTGTTAAAGGCCTAGCTGGTGTCTGCTAGCCAATGTGAGCCCGTCTGTCGGAGCAGGTGGGAGGGCACAGCTGCTGTTGTAAACGTGCTTCCGACCAGGAAATTTCCCCTTGTCTGGTTGTTCAACTGGTAACGCTGTGACTTTTGCCCCGCTAAATAATTTAAAGCCCTTCAGGCCACATTCGTGGGGAGATTTGAACATTTTCAAATTAGACATTTGCTTGTGCCTTAATAAGTTTTTGTATTTAAATACATCACTAAGGACTGATCCCACAAGTCAATTTGAATGTTTAAAAGAAATGCCGAAGATGAATGACATATATATGAATGACATATATTTTGTTCGGACCATGAAATATCATAAAATAAATCATTCAGATCAGCACCGGATGCAAATATACTGTTTCCTAAAGGTGTAGTGTAGAGGTGGCAATTTGGGCTATTACTGTGCGTTTGTCTGGACATACACTGCTTGGCCAAAAAAAATGTCTCCAACAAAAAGGTCACACACTCAAGATTTATTTCCATCCAGTGTTGCATTCGTTTTTCACCAAGATCTTGTATTGATGATGGGAGAGTCTGACCACTGCGCAAAGCCTTCTCCAGCACATCCCAAAGATTTTCAATGGGGTTAAGGTCTGGACTCTGTGGTGGCCAATCCATGTGTGAAAATGATGTCTCATGCTCCCTGAACCACTCTTTCACACTTTTAGCCTGATGAATCCTGACATTATCATGTTGGAATATGCCCGTGCCATCAGGGAAGAAAAAATCCATTGATGGAATAACCTGGTTATTCAGGATATTCAGGTAGTCAGCTGACCTCATTCTTTGGGCAACATAATGTTGCTGAACCTAGACCTGAGCAACTGCAGCAACCCCAGATCATAGCACTGGCTACAGGCTTACACTTTAAGCTGCTCACTTGTGCCTTAAATTGCCTCCCGGTGACAAATAAAGTTTTCTGAATCTGAACAGGGTAAATCTGGACTCCTCAGACCACATGACCTTCTTCCATTGCTCCAGAGTCCAATCTGTATGCTCCCTAGCAAATTGAAGCCTTTTTTTTCCAGTTAGCCTCACTGATTAGTGGTTTTCTTAAGGCTACACAGCTGTTCCAGTCCCTTCAGTTCCCTTCGTATTGTACGTGTGGAAATGCTCTTACTTTCACTTTTAAGCATAGCCCTGAGTTCTACTCCTGTTTTTCTGCCATTTGATTTCACCAAACGTTTAAGTGATCAGCGATAACGATCAATCAGGATTTTTTTCCAACCACATTTCTTCCTCAAAGACAATGGATCCCCAGTGTCCTTCCAGTTTTTAATAATGAGTTGGACATCTATTAACCCAATTTTAGTAGTTTCTTCAATCACCTTAGATGTTTTCTCTGCTTGATGCATGCCAATGATTTGATCCTTCTCAAACAGACTAACATCTTTTCCATGACCACGGGATGTGTCTTTCAACATGGTTGTTTAAGAAATGAGAAGCTACTCATTGCATCAGTTGGGGTTAAATAACTTGTTGCCAGCTGAAAGATAATCACTCATGCAGTAATTATCTTAGTTAAATTCAGATGGCGGCTTTTTTTTTGGCCAGGCAGTGTAATAATGTGATATTTTGACTATGGCGTTTAGTTGTTGTAACGTAAATGTCCTGTACAGTTATACAAACTAGTGGTGTGAGATATGTTACTACAACTTTCGATGTGCATAGACTCACCGGGCACTTTATTAGGTACACTTCTGACTAAGCTGTCCATCTATCTATAACAGCTCTACACTAAATCCAGATTTATAAATGTTACAATGTTCAAGCAGTGTACTAGAGGTAGTAATTCCATGTTATGGTCATTTTTAATAGTTTGTGATGTTGTTACACTGTACTGAATTATACACAAAAGTGTTGCTGTTATTAAGCCTAGCACATGGGCAGATTAATTCAATAACACCACAAACCACTGCCTCTAAAATGAAAACACAGCTAAATCAACAACTCCCACCATAATTTGTCATAAAGCTATGGTTTAGTGCAGGGCTGTTTTATTACAATACACTTATTTGAACTAGTGTACCTAATGAAGTGGCAGGTGTGTATAACTATAACAGAAATGAGAAATGCCAGAGCTTGGCATTATTTCCTGTTCTCTGTAGCTCATAAAGTTGTATGCATCTGTCTTTGTTCCTGATACAGCTATGAACAATGACCATAGTTGACAGAGCTTCAGAGAAGTCTGACCACGAGTCAGTCGGGTGTAACCGATCCTCCTTCACCAGTGGAGACGTGGGGATGGATGGCAGTTGTTCCAGCAGCTGGGCAGTGGGCCCCTCCATGCCCAATGATTCTCCAAGGTTGAAGGCTCCAGGAGGCTGCCTGGGCCCAACGCCTGGAGCTGCTGTCTACAACAGTACACCCTCTTCTGTGGACCGGCCCAAGGAGCAAGGTAGGAGCAAGGGCTTTTGTCGGATTAGCTTTTAATGCAAGTGTCTTGAAAGCTTGGATGAAACTATTAAGAATGATGGCTAATTCCACTGTGATCCTGGCTCAGCCAAGTGGTGCTCTACGTCTTTATCCCTCACACAATAGACACATTGACAGGTTTCCTAACTTACAGTGTTTTATCACGCTGTGCGACTATTGTGTGGTTATTTCTTCCCCACCTATGTTGGAAATGCTGATGTAGATGTACTTTTTAAAGCTATTTCTTACAAGTTTTTACATCCTGCTGATATATTTTTTTTATTTAAGTAACATACTCTTGTAAGCCTACTGAGAACTATTATATGTGTTGTATTGTAAATAATACTATGCTGCACTAATGAAGCTAAGGTTTCTGCTACTGTTTATGCACAAGAGTGTGACACAACTCTTTGTGGGTGTGCTGCTGCTTCCTCTGTACTTTCATTCATCCAGTTATATAACCCAACCAGTTTTGAAGGAAAAGCATGATCAGTCTCCTGAGCTTTTGACACTGTTTTGATATAAAGACCAGCAGCCCAATTTGTTTAACAGAAACAAAAGAGAAAGCAAATCCTCTTTTGTGTTCTTCAGCCTGCCATGTTATATAACTCTGTACGCTATTAGCCTTTAGGTCCTAATGTGCCTTTAGTGGTTGGCCGGTATGTAAGCAATATAGTCCATTGTCGATACGTGTTTATATGATGGATCTTTGTTCTCAATCTAATTTAGTTATAATTCTGGCTCTGTGTATGTAGTGATAAGCAGTGGAGATGGAATTGACTTGCCCCAGAAGGTCCTGTTCTCTCCAGAGCGGCTTGTCCTAAAGTGGGGAAATGTTCACCGCATTGGTGCAGGCCTACAGAACATGGGGAACACCTGCTTCCTCAACTCAGCCCTGCAGTGTCTTACCTACACCCCTCCGTTAGCAAACTACATGCTAACACGTGAACACTCTAAAACTTGTAAGTTTTACTTTTGCAACCAAAAAGCTCTTTGTAAAGTACAGTCACAGTAATTATCCTGACTAGTTTGGCAGTATCTATGAGCTGCTTTCTCCTTTGAATCATGTTTTACTCAAGTGTGGATCTGTCCCTGTTGCAGGTCACGAGCCAGGGTTCTGTATGATGTGCACCATGCAAAACCACATCATTCAAGTTTTTGCCAACTCTGGGAATGTCATTAAGCCCATCGGTGTGCTCAATGAGCTCAAAAGTAAGTGGATATCTCTAAAGCAAGAATATTGAAAGTGTGCCCTATACAAAATGTTTACCTGAAACAAATGGTAGGAGGCGCTGTGACACTGTTTACCTTTACATTTTGGAGGGAAATCCTCTTCTGGGAGTTTGCTGTCTGTTTTTTTGGAGAAGTTTAATTTTAAATTTAACTCCAATATCCTCTACCACACTCTTGTATCTCCCTGATTTAATTATTTTTTCCTCACACAGGGATTGCAAAACACTTTCGCTATGGAAGCCAGGAGGATGCACATGAGTTCTTGCGGTACACAGTGGATGCTATGCAAAAGTCCTGCTTACCTGGAACCAAGTAAGTCATAACACACAGTCATGTTTACTTAAATTGACAATCATCTTGTTCTACATTTATTAGATATTAGTTATGAAATATAAAGAGGTGAAGAGGTCACTCCATGACGGCAGGTTAATAAGTTGTTGCAGTGGTCTTCTAAGATAAATCAATGTCCACCACTTCTCCGTGACTGTTGAGTATTCTTACAGCCGGTATGTTAGCTTGGTTTGGTAAGTGGCCTTGGAAAGATCAGAAGCGGCTTAACAGGGTTATTCAACAGACGTCGAGGATTATAGTCACAGTGGCTATACCTGGAAGAAACCTATATTTGAAACTTAAGGAAGAGGGGACAGGGTATGGTCAAGCCTCCCAGATCATCACTTATTCACACTGGTAGAGTCAGGATGACGTTACTGTAGGAACAAAACTGTTTGGCCCAGAGACTTTTTTTTTTATCCAAAGGCACTAACACTGTGTAATAGTTGAACCAAATATTTGTGCACGTAAGACAATTTTGAACTTGCACAACAAGCTGCAGCTCTCTGTATTTTGCTCTGTGTATGTGAAATCTCTGTTTCAGCCACTGGTTACTACTTATCCTGTAGTAATCAGAATCAGAATACTTTATTAATCCTTCAAAGAAATTGTTTTGTTGCTGTTGCTCCCATAAAGTGACAAAAATATATAAAAAATAAGTAAGATGCATTTAAAGTAAAGGAACAATATTGCACAAGTAACAGGTGGCTTCTCAAATAATTACGATTACTCTAATTCCTCCCTTTCTCACACCTGTATCTTGAGATATAATATTTTCTAATTTGTTAGTTCTTTTAATTATTTTTTTCCTCTACCAATGCAACCATAAGTTGTTGGATTCATAAGACAACCATTGAATTGTGTCACTGTTGTTGTTAGTTTTTAATTCTCATCTTTATTGTTGTGACAGATTGGACAGGCAAACGCAGGCAACAACTTTCATCCATCAAGTATTTGGCGGGTACCTAAGATCCAGAGGTAATTTATTGTTGATTTTTTTCTCTTCAGTAGCGTTTTTATGTCCTGCATCTTTGCTTTACTAACAACTTGATACAAATTTGTCTTTTTCAGTTAAATGTTTAAACTGCAAAGCAGTCTCTGACACATTTGATCCTTTTCTGGATATTACCCTGGAAATTAAGGTATTTTAACAACAGTCTTGTTGTCAATACAGTCTTTGCATTGTCTGTATTACGGCAAATGTATATATGTGTAACATTTTGTAAGTTCTTAAAAACAGTAATGGACCTTAAAATGAATTTTCTCTCCATGCAGACGGCTCCCAGTGTCTCTAAGGCTCTGGAGCAGTTTGTCAAGCCAGAACAGCTGGACGGTGAAAATGCCTACAAATGCACCAAGTAAGTCACAAAGATGACAAGCAAGTGTCTGTTTTCTTTTTTTTGTTGACTTTTTATCAGTTTGCTAACTTGAATATCAAACAATTGTTTCCTTCAGGTGCAAAAAAATGGTCACAGCCTCAAAGAGATTCACAATCCACCGCAGTTCAAACGTGCTCACCCTCTCACTGAAACGCTTTGCAAACTTCACTGGAGGCAAAATAACAAAGGTACTTTAACGTAGGAGACACGGACATAGGACAGCTACCTAACACATTGCTTTTATTAACCGGATATTTGGCTGTGATACTGAAATTAATCAGCTGTTTTGTGTTCATCAGGATGTGAAATATCCAGAGTACCTGGACCTGCAGCCCTTCATGTCTCAGTCCCAAGGGGAGTCCCAGGTCTACGGGCTGTATGCTGTACTGGTTCACTCTGGATTCAGCTGTCATGCTGGACACTACTTCTGCTATATTAAGGTACTGGCAGTGCTACAAACTACAGTCCTAATCTATGTGGATGCTGCTGTTGCACATTTACCTCAACCACTCTCTTCAGCAGAGATAGATACAGAGCTTGTACATGCATGTACGTGACCTTTATATTGCTGAGTTATAATTTCAGTGACAACGCTCTTATATGTAGTGATATTTGTTCTTCTGTTTAATCGTTTGTCCAGTTGGGAAACTGAGTCCGCTGTGTAAAAACCTGCCACCTCTTTTGTTGTCTCGCAGGCCAGCAATGGTCAGTGGTATCAGATGAACGACTCCTCTGTGTCTGTCAGTGACATCAGGTCTGTCCTCAACCAACAGGCCTATGTTCTTTTCTACATCAAGTGAGTAAACCTGAATTTAGAATCTGACACTTTTTTTATTGTGAGCTTCAAATATTGTTTCCAGTATCAGTGAAAATGTTACTGTATTAAAATATATTTGATAATATATCCTTAACAATTCTATGGTGTAATTAGGTCGACTGATGTGAAAAAAACTGGGGACTACAGCCACTTGAGTCATAACCCAGGCATCTCTGGTCAGTCTTCTCCACGACCTGTGGTGATACCACGGATCAACACCACCGTCCACCATAACAACATTGGCTTCATAGGTCCCCAGCTCCCACCACACATGACCAAGGTATAGCCAAACCCTTTCACAGTAGTGCTTACATAAACAACATAAACATGGCTGGTAATGTTTTTTGAATGCTAGAATTTCAAGTATGTAGCCAATCTTTGACTGTTTGACCTCAAAGCATGTTCTTGTTTGTTTCCTCCTCAGAGCAATCTCCATGTTAATGGGAATGGATCACTGAGGGACTATCCCAACAGCTCCAAGCCCAGCACCAGCAGCAGCGTGGTAGGAAAACCAGGCCACGGGCTGGCTTCTTGTTCCATCTCCCACTCAATCAGCCGGCCCACAATGATCCCAGACCACGACAAACGGCAGAAGCTTTCCTTTTATATTGGACAAGGCAAACAGAACAGGCCATCCTCCGCTTCTTCCTCTTACAGCCAGACTTCCTCTGCCAGCAGCTCCTCCTCCAGCTCTCTATCCTCTTCACAGTCTACCTCAGACGTCCGCCCAGACGTTCGCTTTGTTCCACGTCAAATCAACCATGTTAATGGCACGTCTTGCAGTAATGGAGATCACCACACAGGAGGGAATGGAGCATCGTTTTTAGTGCCGTACAGTCAAGAATCGTCAGAGGAATCGGACCAGGAGAACGGTGGCACTCTGGATAATGGCTCTTTATCCAAGACTCGCGCAAAGGGAAAGAACGGCACAGCGGATGTCTTAAACAGTTCTCCTAAAACCACCAATGGAGATTCGGGAGTGCACCATAACGGCAACGGAATAAATGGCGTCTCAAAATCGAACCAAAATGGACACCATTATGCCCACCACAAAGTTAATGGACATAACGCTCCTGACAAGGCAAATGATGTTTACTCTTTACAATTTCTAGATACTCTCCTGTAAGTATAGTTTGATGACTACATTAATAATCATATATTTTGTGCTCTTTAGGTGTCAGGCAGTAATCATGGCAGTTCATCCTCTGTGGCTGCTGTTGCTAATGGATTAGGCAGTGACCATAGTCCACCAAGGTAAGGTTTATAGTCCACCACTGAGCTCCGACAGTTATTGCTTTGTCAATCATTTTAGGAGTTCCCTTCAGCTCTTCTTGAAGTAAGAAGTAAAAAAAAACCAAAAAAACACCAGAAATCATTAATCATAATTTATATATAACCCTACTTTGTTGACATTTGCATTGCTACTCTCACAATGTTACACTCTGTCCACATGTTGCACCTAAGGAATGTGATATAAATCATTGCTCACATGTTTATTTTTTTTGTTTTACCAGCAAAGAGGCACACAGTCCGTCTTCATCCCAGGCCAGTTCTTCTCAGACCAGTCATACCGCGGCTAACGAAAGCCAGCACTACTCCACTCCTGACACAAGGGCTAAACCTCTGTCTGAACCCCTGCATCACCATACAGCATCCTCTGCTGTTAACTGTCCACCTCCAGCCACTGCTACAAACGCCTCTTCTGTTGCATCTAGGGAATCTACTGCTTCTCCCTCTTCTTCTAATGGCAACCCTGCGGCCTTATCCACCCAGCCAGACTGCTCTCAAAGCACCAGTGAAACATCTGCAGCTCCACAGAAAGATAGCAAAGAAGGTGAAGCCAAGAGTCTACCACAAACGAATGGTATATCAGCAGGGACTGATGTACGCACGGATACTAAGGAGCATTACCAGTCCAAGTCCAGTTCTAGAGGCAATGAAAGACAATCTTCCCGGGACAGACTGCACTCTGACGGTGGTAGAGAAAGAGAGAGACACTACAGAGACAGGAGTCAGGAGCGAGACAGTGACGGTGATCGCCATCGGTACAGAAGAGACCACCGAGATCACCGCTACTATCGCTCCAACAGGGATTGTTTGCCTCATTCTGAACGCCACTACAGGGACAAGGAGCGCGACCGTCACCGGGAGTGGAGTCCCCAACACTCCAGGGAGCGCAACCGTGACAGGCACTCTTATCATCACCGCTACCACCGATCCAGAGATGATGGGGACCGTGAGCAAAGGGGATACCGACACACCCACCACGAGGAGTCTCACAGCCGTCGAAGGTGGCAGCAGGAGAGCAGAGAATCTCGGGCGGTGAAGGACTATTGCCCTTCCACAGAGCGGACTTCCTCGCCAGCTGCAGACACAAACAGGTCCAAGGGCTCCCCGTCGCATCCAAACGAGGAGGATCAAAATTACAAGAGGGCTGCTGAGTATCTGAGTAAGGAGAGGGATGACAGCTCTGAGGCTCGTCGGTCCAAAAAACACAAAAAGAGCAAGAAAAAGAAGAAGTCAAAGGATAAAGACAGGCACCGTGAGAGCAGGTGAGAGCACTTAGAAAGATGTTTAGCTAAATGTTAGTTTACTTGGATACCCACCTGGGTTTACATATAGCCATAAAACCGAATATCTTCAGTTTTATTGTTTAAAATTTGAAATAATAGGTCATGATTTAATGAATTGTCAACAAAATATTGCGTCTCCTGTCCCTCCCTAGAAGCTCTGACGTGGATTCCGACCCCACCCCTGAAACGAAAAAGAAAAAGAAGAAAAAGAGGCGGCACCACGACAGCGATCCTGAGCAGCACAGCCCGAGTGCAGCTCTTAGCCACAAGAGCAGAAGCAGTGAGGAAAGAGAGAGACGCAAGCGACGGTACTCCGACTTTAAGGACTCTAAACATGAAAACGGTTTCTCACCAGAAAAACGCCGCCGCACAGACACCGCTGACGCCAGCAGTGACCATCTACCCCGCTCCCATCATACCTCCCCTACAAACGGTTCAACTTACCACCACCTCAATGGATACACAGGTATCACGCCTTTTTCACTGTCGTTCAGATTCACCGTGATGCTGAAGTAAATGCTGCAGTAGAGTGAGTCGATTTAAAAGTGTCGGTCTGATTTTGTAGGAAATGGTTACAGCCGAACCAACGGCAACTCCCACAGCAGTGAGCCGAAACACCGACTAGGTGAGTGTGCATGTAATGATGACGACACTGTTATCAGGCTAGTCTGATTAAAATCACTAACGTTTAAGATCCTCACTCTACTTTCCTCTCGTTTCAGATGCATCAACAACATTTTAACAACAGCAGAGGAATGAAGACAACTTTTTGACGTGGTGCTTCTTCATTGGGAATATATTGTATTTTTACCACAACTATAGTGTTTTAAACGTAAAAAAAATAATTTGCTTTTAGTTTTTTCTTTTTTCTGAGCGGCCCTGTTGACTAATCTGCCGTTATTCTCCTAATTAAGGTTATAAAAACAAACTTTCACATGTTGAACATTTATGATGAGAAATATTAATATATACTTGTACGGACACAAAGCCTGGAGCTTAAACATCTCTGCTGCTCAGTGGAACTCAGGACTTGAAAACTTGTCAACATCCATCACAGATATCCACCTGCTTCAAATAAGAACGAAACAAAAGGGAAAGCGTAACGCCTAAGAGAAGAACTGTAAGGCACCGGGTTGCAAGTTTAAGATGTCACCATATCTACAGAGCTGCAATGTTTTTTTTTTTGTTTTTTGTTTTTTGTTTTTTCTTGATCCCACTGAGAGTGGTCAAACTAACGGAGGGAGATCTTTATGCATGAGACGGATGAGTGGGAACAAGCAAAGCTTCGCTGACTGATACCTCCATGTTAACCCTGGACAGACTTGAGAACATTTCCCAGCTTTTGTTTGTCTAAGCCTAAGATTCACTGTAATTTTTAAACTCCTTCACAAGATGCAGAGATTTCCTCTCTGGATCACGCCTCTCTCTTTTCTCTCCGGTCATTCTTTTATTTTTTTATTTTTAAACATTCAAAAAGAAAAGCATCACAACTTTGTAATCATGGCCGTGGACCATCTGTGTTAGCTTTTTAATGAAAACTACAGTTTGTGTATTCTAGCGTCATAAAAAAAAATACTGTGAATTTAATTTTGAACTGTACTATCAGTTATTTTTATACGTTTAAAGAAAAATCCTGTATCAGGATTCTCAAATGTTTTGTTTTGCTTTGTTTTTAGAAAAACTTGTGATTTTGACCATGTTCTCTGGACAACAGTCAGTAATGAGTATGGTTTGCTTTGGGGTTAATTTTCTTTCTTTTCAAATTTAGACACGTTGGAAAAAAAAAAACCTGCTGTTATACCTTTTTAGTTAAGCATGTCAGAATTTATACATTGTATAAGGTAAAAGCCTTAAAATACATTTGTTAATGTCAGAAATTGTAATTTGTTCTCGGACTTTGTTTACAAGCTGCATTGAAATGAATGAAAATTGCTGATTGAGATGGCTGATGAGTTGACAGGAACAAGCTGTCTGCCTTTGTATTATATAGAATAGATTGTATTCGAGCCTCATGTTGAACAAACGTTCCACCACAGTTAGATTATAATGTAGATCCATTTACTGACTGCACTCTTCTGTATTCAGGTTTTGTTAAACACTCACACTTTTCTAACTATTTGGATCAGCGAGATGGCACAGCTCATTTATTCACTGTTTCCATGTTTGAAATAACCAAAGACCTGGTAAGTTTGGCGAGACGGAAGCGCTTGCCGCTGAATTCGCATGCACACACACACACGGATCGTTTTCTGATCAGTATTTTTATTCAAATTCTACATCGAAGTATTGGGGAGCAGCTTTCCCAAACGGAGATCAAACCGTGATTAAACCTCAAAGCTTCATCTAGTGAGGACATTTTTCTTCAGGTTGGTTTGATCCATCTGGGAAAAACTCGTCCATAGATTCCAGTTTTTCTTTTCGTCCTGCACTCTTGTTATTCTGTCATTTAGCATCATGTATTATCTGATCCTCAGTAATAACACAGTGTGAGGAGGTTTCACTGCTCCACAGAGAGCCGCACAACGTCCCTCTTCCACTATTGTAAACTGTTAGCTGTCAAACTATAAAAAAAAAAAGAAAGAAAAGTGAACGGGTATAGGCTTCAGCCACTATGCTATACACACTACATGAACACAAAGAAAAAAAAATAACAGTATGTACATTATATACTATACATGCATAATGTAAGTCGGGGATGCCTCTTTTGTGAAACAAAATAAATACAAAAAAAAATGATCACAAAAGTGAATCTTCAATACATAAAATACTTATGACAATATATGCATTATAGCTTTTTAAAACTGTGGCCACTTAAAAGGTGTCAATACACTTAATATATGCTCTCATCAAACCTGTTTCCATTTCTTTGCCTTCATTGAGGAAATAATAGGGCGTACTGTAAATGAAGTATATGAGTTTAAAGTTTCTACATTAAATCAGTGTGTTTGCATATACATATACAGTCACTTAAGGGCTACCAATCAGACCAGCTGACCGATGAGCTTGAGGCTTCCTGTAGTCGCATGTCGCTACAGAATATTGTTGGCAGTTGTCAAAGGAGGTGAAGGTGAATAAATGGCATCTGGGAGTCTTGCCGACAACCAGGCGAGCTGGCCTGCGCGACAGGAATGCAATGTGGCAATGGTTTCAGATCCTCAACTGTGAATTTGTAGTGCACCGGATTCAGTTCCTTACATGTCCAGCAGAGGGCGATCTCTTCATAATGCGCATCATGATCTTGTGATTACAGCCATGGCTTTCTCCCCAGTAGTCCCTGTGCTGTTCTCCATTATCACCGTCCAGCTTTTAGTAAACGGTTCCTTCCTCTTCTGCTTCGCATCAGTGTGTAACACCTGTGCCAAATTAAATAAAATCTTCACCCAAGAACGGAGGTGCAGACAATCGTTTTAGTCCCACCTCCTGCGTGTCCTCCATCCCTGAAAGAACGAATGGGAGGCCTTCATGACTCCCATGAGTAATACACACACACAGACAGACACACACACGGACTCCTGGTCACGGAAATGCTGGTGACACAGATGTAGCTGAATGTGGGTGGTCATCATTTCTTGTTGGCTATCCTCCTCTTCCTGGTGGCCAGCATGTCGTAGAAAGGATCCCTGCTGATGCTCGCTCTGTGGAAGAGGACAGGAAGGGACTGATTAAACCACAGCAAGGACTGATTAATCAAGGAGGTGAACCACATCTATTCATAAGACCTTAATCGGCACATCTTTCCCAAATCATATCCCACTATGTTGTGGTGGTTTTTACCAAGAAATCATTCACCAGGCTTCAATTCTGAGTCATCAGCCAAACATTTATGCTGATTTGTAACAAAACTGAAACCTGTTCTTCAGACGAACTCCACTTCCTGCTACAAATATCTCAACAATTAAATGTTTATGTTATGAAACCTTGATTAAAGCAAATTATCATCAGAATATTAAGATCGTCCCTTTAATAAAAAGGACTCTTGACGAAGTTAGGTTCAATATTCATTCTCTCTTTGCTCTGTTTTGGTCTGCTCCACCAAGGTTATCAGCTAGTTGCTACATTTGCCTTGCACGCTGTGTTGGGTGGGAAGTTTACCATAGATCTATCAGACTTTTATTAGGATTTTATCAATAGCTTCCCACAAGGGAGAGAAAAATGGTGTGAGGGAGATGAGACTGGGGGCTATAAAACCAAAACAATAAGCTACAAGAGGCACAGAGTTAACAAAAAGAGACTACACAGATTGGTGATTACTAGTCGTGGGATTTATCTGGAAGCTCGTCACTACCATGAACTATGCATGAAGATGGAATAATTATCTGTGACGTCAAGAGCTAGGATTCCTGAAGGCCGGTTTTGAGGCTCAACGTGGCTCCGGTTATCCCCATCTTGGAGTGTGACTCACTACCTGACTAGCTAATCCAAAAATATGAGTGGAGCTGAGGAGGTTGGGTGACGTCAATGCAGGCAGCGAGCAGCACGAAGCACCACCCACGTCTCATTTAAAGATGCCACGCCCTCAACAATGCATAACTTTTAAGCCTTGATATAATTTAAACTGATGAGTTAGGGAAAGATTCAAACTCTCTTTATCATCAGTGGGGAAGTTGGCTACAAGAACCAAACGCATGTCTTTGAACGACGCTGTTTAATTCTGCTGTGAAGTTGGACATTAGTGGCCATTGTAGGAACTATTTTTAGCATCAAGTTGCTTTTATTTTGTAACAGTAGACGTTGCTGCTTGGTCATTACAGACACATTTCACCATAAAAGAACCTGACAGCGGCTGTTTTAAGTTGTTAAAGTGCTAATGCTTGCTTCCTTCAGAAGAGTCAAAGCTCTGTGTCCTGATGCGCTGTCAGTGTGACACACCGAATATTGGAAAAATGCTGAGTAATTAAGTGCTTCCCAGTAGTTGACCTGCGGAGACACCCTGCCCTGTGTGTGTGTGTGTGTGAGAGTTTGCAAAGAGCGGTGACCACAACAGCAATTTCCAGTTTGCGGATGAGTCAGGTGTGCGTGTGCGCGTGCGTGTGTGCGCATTCGCACTTGTGTGTGAAATCTGCTGACCACAGGACAGTCTGCCGCCTCACCAGCCGAGTCGAGAGACAGAGTGCTGTTGCTGTAGCACAGCTCTGTCCTGCTGAGTCCAATCTGTGATCATTATTATTCCAGCAGTGTGACACGTTGTGATGTGCAACCGACCTGAACCGCAACAAGTCAACACTCCTGCTGCAGACCTGTGCTCTTTCACTGTGAAGCCTCTGACAGGGATGTAGGATGTTTAATGCACTGTGTCATCTGAAGGTCAGCTCACTCTAAATCTCCCGCTCTCCTCTTTCCAATCTCTTTTACTGTCCGTGAAGCAGCCTTGCCCGAACAGTAACTTACCCTTTCATTCAACATGTGCACATCTGTCAATGCTAAGTGGATTTTTAGCATCATTAGAGCGTGGATGCATTGAGTAATATAATTTTCTGCCCTGGTATTGATCAAATTTGCCAGTGAAGCTGCAGATGAGTGGATAATAACCAGCAAGCAGATCAATTACCCACTGGGTCCAATTTCCAGCAGCACCTCTATTCTCTTCACTGGTTAACAAGGCAGCACTTGGATGTGAGGTGTAAATGCTGCCAAAAAGTGTGCAGCAAGTGTCAGGCAGGACTGTGTGTGTGTGTGTGTTTCTTTCAAAGGGAGGCGAGCTTATCCAGCAGAGCAGAAATCACCTCTGAGTGTTATCTACATGAAGGTGTGAGAAACGGAGTCACATTTAGTCACCAGCCTGAATGTGTGTGTGTACTTGGTCTGGTCTGTGCATTTGTGATTAGGCTCACACAGCTACGTGTGTGTGTGCCGGTTTCTCACTGTCAAGGTCAGACATGAGAAAGTCCCACATGGGAGCAGGCTGGCGTTGGCTAAGTGCCCTCTCAGTGTAAATGGATCCACACTAACACGACGCCTCTTACTTGATGGATTTGATCCACTCCTCCTTCTCCTCCGGAGTGGGGGCCGATATCCTGTACACCACGTGGTTGCCCTCGACGACCCGCCCGTCCGCCTCTGTCTTGCAGGCCTTGATCACCTGACCTTTGTGATTGGGGTTGTAGAGCTCAAAACAGTTCTGGGGAAATAAGAGATGT
This sequence comes from Chelon labrosus, assembly GCF_963514085.1. Taxonomy (NCBI): domain Eukaryota; kingdom Metazoa; phylum Chordata; class Actinopteri; order Mugiliformes; family Mugilidae; genus Chelon; species Chelon labrosus. Next base: position 18,530,250 of record NC_140352.1, read on the forward strand.
GCACGATGGCAAAATGTGAGAACATTTTAGTTTTTGGATTCAGAGGACGGAAGAGGTGACAGATTTGGTCCTTACGGGTTTTCTTGGCTCGTCCACTTCTCTGATACTGAGGTTTTCCAGAGGAATAATCCCACGAGGCTCTTTATCCTGAAGACACATAGAAAACGTGCATCATTACTCATCCATTCAGTATCCGTTTAACAAATCCTCTTTATCTAAGATCAGCACAATGATCTGGGTATGAAGAGAGAGCAGTGGAATAAATGACCAAAGGCTCCAGCCCAGATTATTGCTCCTTCACTGACACAGCTTCGTTCACTCCGTAAAGAACATGACGGCTAGTGTTTTCACAGTTTTCCACACTTTCTGAAGTCTGAGGAGAGAACTTGATGTTTTCACTTTTTACCTATCCATCCATTTGGACCTATCCATCCACTTTTAACGTGTCCAATCATAGTTTGCAAACGTTAGCATGCTAACTCGCTAAGCCAAGGCGACTAGCATTAAACCCGCTAAACATTAGCATTTTAGCTTGAAAATGCGTTAGCGGTCTGATTTAGCTCAGATTAAAGATTAAGCAAAGCCTCACAGAGCCGCTGGCAGACTCTTCTTGGTGGATTAGAGTGCACAGGAGAGGCAGGACACAAGTGTTACTATCGTTTATTGTTAAAATATGCTGTAAGGCTGAATTCTCCATTTGTCCACCTCTTTCACAGGCAGCTGTAATTGTTTCCTCTCAGTGTGATTCACAGTCTATTTCTCTAGTAAGGTTCTTTTTAATCAAAGCAGTAGAACTTTTTGTTTATGTCTAAAGTGCCATTTCACATTACACTGAGCCTGACAGCAACTGAGTAAAAATCAGGGTGTAATTAAAGAACACTGGAGGTTTTTATTCATCCTGGTCATGCAGGGGACACCGCCCGAGGGAGACGTAACCCTACACCCTGCATCCTCCAGCGCTTGCTATTGCGCCTGCAGGGCCAGATGTGTCGGGGGGGGGGGGCACCTTGAGGAACACCCCCTCACCCCGTGCCATGCTTGTCATCTTCCTTCTAATGAGGGAGCGCAGCCGAGGGGGAGGAAATGCTCAGGGACAGCGGCTCACAGCTGGCTCCCTGTGCGCCTTTTTTTTTTTTTTTTTGAGAGCGCGTGCCCCCTGCGTATTATGCGCTTGCCTGCTCTGAGGGACACGTGCTTGTGGGGTCGGGGGAGGCACTTGGCCTACAGCTTAGCGGGGCCAGATGTGTGCTGTAGACCTTGCAGATGTTTCCCATGATGCCTCATGTTAATTGCTGGGGTGAGGTTCATTTAGGTCAAAGGGGCTGCATATGTTAAACAGAGGAGCTGGAAGGCAAAGACTTGGGCCGATGTCTTTAGAGTGTGTGTAAGAGAGACAAAGACTAAATAAACATAGCAGCAGTTTATCATTGTTTATCCGTCTAAAACTCGGTCTATAAACACATGTACAATATACTAAAGGTAAAACTATAATCTGTAAGTAGATTTTTAAAGGAATCTTTTGACATTTTAGTGGCACAGTCGTGTAGCAGTTAACACTGATGCTTCACAGCAAGAAGGTTCTGGCTTCTGGCCGACCGGCTGCGGTCTATCTGAGTGGAGCTTGCATGTTCTCCCCGTGCTCCGGCTTCCTCCCACAGCCGAGGACATGCTTGTTAGGTTAATTAGTGATTCTAAATTGGCGTGAGTGTGAATGGCCTTTCTGTGTTGGATGGGCGACCTCGGCCAATGACAGCAGGGATAGGGTCTAGATGCTCCCCATGACCCTCTACAGGTTAAGATGTAACTGATGTTTTTTTTGTTTTTTTTTACATAATACAAGAGTGTATGTTAAATATGAGGCTAAAGCCACCAGCTTTTTAACTCAGCTTAGCATGAAGATGGGAAATGTGCAAAAACTATACAAAAGCTAAACTATGAAACCAGTTTTTGGTTTTACAGTGAAAGTAATGTATTTGGCAATTATTGTTACCTTAAGACATGAAATGGTCACTGTTTTCAGGCAAGGAAAAGTGAAATCTAAATACAGATTCCAAATACAACATATAAAATGTGTGTTAATTAGTAAGCTCTAGAGCTGCTGGTCAGTATATTCTCAGTGTGTGGACAGAAACAGACAGTTTTTATGCAAAGCTAAGCCAACCACCTCCTGGCTTTTACTTCATATTTTGCATGCAGACACATTAAAGTGGTGTCTTTCAGCAACAAAAGCAGATTAGTACGTTAGCTTCATCTACTCCATCCCCTTTCTGTTGATAATCTGCAAAAGGATAAGTATGCACAGTGTGCATTTTGTTAAACAACAAAATACACACACCAATCTGCCAACTTACTGTTGTGTATTCAAAGTAATAGAGGCAGTTGTCGGTCAGAATGAACCACCTCCTCTTCCACGTCTTCACCCGGCCGCCTGCGGGGGACAAACACACAGCATTTGAGCTCAGAGCTGAAGAGGTGACAGTGTTTGTGGATGTAGAAGCAAACCTGCAGGAGACTTGAGCTCCACGTGCCACATCTGGTTCTGATCATCATCTCTCCTGCATTAAAAAGGCTCCATCAGAGGCTGGACGTGCCTCCAGCGACCCCCCCCCCCCCCCCCATCCCTTCCCTCCCAACCTCCCCGTCCACCGAGACTGATTTGGGGGAGGGGGTTTGTACAGACGGTTGAACCCAGTGTTACCCTCCAGGAGAAATCCCAGGCATGTTCACACCACATGCACGTGACGGCTAAAGTACAAATGCACTCAACTGGTCTGAATAGCGAGATTTATGAGATTTAAGAGATTTATGACATTGAAAAAAATCCGAAATTTTAAAAAAAAGAAAAGAAGCAGAGAAATTTGATGATTGCAGTAGATCCGTTTTACGCGTTCAAGTCTGCACCAAAGCCTTTCTTTTCTTCTATACGATTAAACTGTAGGAACAATATAAGGAAGTCTCATTGTAAGAGACGCACTCTCTCCATCTGCCTCCATCATCAGATAAAACTAGATTATTAGGATTACTGGATTACTTTTCGGTTAATTACACCATCAGTGATGCAATGAGCAATTAACCTATATAATCAAAGAAAAAAAAAAAATGCGGTTGATGTCAGTGCTCAGGCTGCAATATGTTCACCATAAGAACACGAGTGCTGACTGGGTGGAATATGCACAAAGCAGCCGTTACTGATGTAATCAATATGTAATGTTCACTTGACCCAGATTTTCATTCTACGCAACTAGATGGGGTAACATCCAGCATCATATTATTTATGAGCAATGCTTGTGTCACTTGACATCAGGCGCATTTTCCGCACTATAATCGAATGATAATTTAAATACGGCCTACTGAATAAATAAAAACAGGAGGCAGTCTGGAGAGCTGTTAATCGACCTCGGCCGTATGTTTACTTTCATCCTCAAATGTATTCTGCAATTTCAGCACCCCACACTGTTTGCACGTTTCTAATGCCGATTTATCATTCGTTTCTTTGGTCGCGGGTGCAAAAGAATGAAAGTTTAAAATTGTGCGAGGACGTAGAGAGTCTCATATTAGGCTTGTTTAATGGTTTGGATTGGGATAAAAAAGAAGTCCATATTATTGATTTAACTATCAAATACACATATGAAGGTTAAGTCAAAATCTAGCACAATGACTTGCCAAGTCTAATCTGCTCTCATTTATATACTGATTTGCCAGTTGTTTAAGTACACTAAGTAAACCAAATGCATACTAATATAACAGTCCTGCACTGTGCCAGACACATGTTTCTATTATTTTGGATATCCCATTTTAGTCAGTGGGCTAGGCTAAATAACAGAAACACTTTAGTGTTTAATTCAATCCAGTTTAACAGCACCACACACTACATCCTCCATGATGATCACACAGCTGAATCAGCTCCTTTCTTACACAGTTTGAACATAAACTGAACACTATGACAGTCGTGACAGGTGGAGTTTGTGCAGGATTGTTACATTAGAATGAATTAATTTTCACTAGAGTCCCTAAAGAATTGGCAGGTGTGTATTACACTGAATAGATGGGATGTTTGTCGAAAAGATATTTTATAAGTGGAGACTGTTACATCTCCCCGTTTTATTCGCCGTCAAGTCTCTTTATTAAACAGGTGATCAACAGAGGTGCTCAGAGTGACTGCGACTCCTCTGCCTGACTGGAAAACCCCGTTTTTTTGACATGCTGCCCACGTTTGATGATGATGGATTCAAGCATAGCGGCAGGCTCAGCCCTTGTTAACAGCGTAGTGTTATGAGAGCGTATGGAGCGTCAGAGCGGTGCAGCTGCACATCATATTCAACATCATATTCAACACCATGATAAGTCAGCAGAGAGCTTCAGTCCAACAATAACCCCCCTCCCCCTCCCCATTAAGCATTTGTGGTTGCTCTGATGGAGCTGTAATTAGATGAGGAATTAACAAATGTTAATAAATTGGATGAATAATGATCTGCCGGCTGGTTTGATAGAGAGCAAACTGGAAAGAAAGAGTGAGCGGGATCGATGAAGGTGCAACACTCAAGGGCAGGAACAGAGGAAAGGAAATGAGAAAGGGTCTCCTTTACTTGACTGCATGAACAGCCACACAGCAGCATGTATGCATTCCCATAAAGCAGCCCATTCCGTAAAGCTCGAGCACGACTGTGTGTTCTGGCAGATAGCTACAAAGGAGCTGCATGATGTGCCGGGGGAGTGCCTAAAGGTACACAGCATGAGTCGATCTGTTCAGCGTGACCCCTGGATGCTTGCTTCTGGGAATCGACGAGGGAGCAAACGTCACTTAATGTCAGACAAGCTAATATTACTTAAGCTAGCACGAAAGCCTTCAGCAGTCTTTGCTTGACTTGCTAACCTTTTATGTTTTTTTTTTTCATATAGATTGTGATTCTGCAGCTTTAAAGAAAAAGTGCAAAGTGTGTACAACTGTAAAAGGATCCTCACACCTTGACAATTCAAGAAATGTTAAGCTAATGTTACAGCTGGCTTTGAGTTAGCTTAGCACGCTGCAAACAATGGAAAGCAGAGCATGCTAGTTAGTGATTGATCCAACTCTTCATAAAGTGAGTTCTTTGTTTGGCTTTTTTACGTAAAATAAAAGAAACACTTGGCCTGTTTGCTAATGGCACAGGCATAAATCACTTTTCATTTTTAAAGCTGCAGCTTTTTTTGGGAAAAACGACAAGACAAAAAGGAGATACAGTACGCAGCACTGCAGTTTGATGACAGGTGTCTTTTACGCTAAGATAAATATTGATGCACCAACTGAGATGAGCCCTCAGCGTCATCCAGCCTCCTCCAGAACCACCATGCAGAATGATCACTGACCTCCAAATGGCATTGCCTTGGAATGACCCCACAGTGATTAGAAATTTGTTTGCCAACATACAGCTCTGATACAACAAGCCAATTATATGAGGCGGCCAGCATGTTCAAGGGCCCAGGGCGATAGGGGGGAAAAAAAAAATGGTAGCCGGTGTCGGTACGAGGGCACTCCGTGATGAATTGGGAGGATGGAGGAGGAAGAAGCGTTACCTACCTCCTAATACAGAGATTTAAGAGGGAACAGCCATCACAGAACAGAAAGAAAGAACAAAGGGTGAAACTGAGGTCGTGGGGAGGGAGTGAGGAACAAAAAACAAAAAGTGTTTGGAAAAGACAGTGAGCATCAAACTCCACATGACAGGAAGATGGAGAGAGAAGTCGAAAGTGTCATGGTTAGTCACAAGACGATGAATAAAGAGAGAAAAGACTTTGTAGTACAACATTATGGAGGTGAACAGTTTTCTGGGGAAAAAATGAGGCTCGGCCAAACGTTTTGTGCTTACTAACGTTTGTTTTGAATATTGCCACTCATATTAAAGCTGAAGCAGATGTGCGACAGGCTGCAGTTCCTTTAGTGGCCACTTGAGGCTGGCTCCAAAACTGAGTCAATCATCATAGGCCGCCTCCGTGTTAAAATAACTTTCTAGCAGAAATAAACATTCTGGTACAAAAACAAAACAAACAAAAAAAAGCTCACCTTAAAAACTGCAAAAAATTAGTTTTAATTCTCCTATTCATGACTGTATCACATTTTAATTTCATCTTTCAATTAGCTTAGGGGGTTTAGGCCGAAGAAGGCACAGCAGTGTTTTGAGATAAATATTAACATTCCTGTGCTCGCATTGACATTTTGCTAATTAATAAACTTTCAGTTTAATTCATTTAAGGCTGAGTCACACATTTTCAAACATTGTTGCCCAGGATCTGTCAACCTCCAACATGGCCGCCTGAAATCCCATCGTAAACAAGTCGGACACGGACAAACGACACGCTTGCCACTGAGAAAAACACTGCTCACGACAGTGATGCTGAGGCTCTGCTGATATAAATCAACACAATCAAGGTTACTTTTTCATACCGAGCTTTAATAGCCAGCCTTCTCTGTCTGGGTTGAAGAACGTGTGTGTCAGATCATTCCCATCGTCCTCTGGGATTTTGAAGGGCTCATTTTTGATGCTGTCGTAGAGGTTCTGCAGACAGGAGAGGGAGACCATTAATCAAACGGTGAAGGAGGTGCCTCATTCGTACTGCGTGCGCCATGTGACAGAACGACCACAAATATCAATCATCACGCGCGCACACAGACACTCATTACAGACAAATCCTCACCCTGAGAAGCTCCTCTGGCAGATCTCCACCTTCGTTGATGCCTCTGTTCATGGAGATAAATCGTTCCACAGGGGGCTTGTCTCTGACATTAGGGTTGTGTAGGCTTGTGTTCAGCATGATGATGGCAAATGACAGCACGTAGCAGGTATCTGAAAGCAACAGGAAGGTAATCAGATGGTTTATACCTGGTAATAACACCCAGTCCCTATTAGATAACTGCCAATGAAATAAGCTCAAATCAAAAAAATGCCATATTCACCGTATCCACCACAGTTAATCATTCAGACCATTGTGATCTGGTTTCTTTCCTACTACATATTTTCTTCGTACAGCTGTTTGGTGTCACATTTTCAGGTCTCAGGATATAATCTCTACAAATATATATCATCATATGAATATGTCAAAGCTGTAGGCAAAGGACAAGATTTTGTTTCCAAATGCTTTCTGTCCACATGGACAGCAAAAGAGACCAACACCCTGTCGCATCCTGTTGGTAAGCAAACTGTCACATCCTGTTTGTTGAGCAAATACCTTAAACAAAGTTGTTTCAGTTGTTATAAACTGTTGCCTAAACTGTTGGGTCATAGACATTCAACTCTAACTCCTATCTAATAGCTGAGGCAGCTAGTTCATGCTAGCTGACCCACATATCCGTCATCTTTTAGCCAGACATCCGCTGGCCACATTCAAAGCTCTGAAATATTGGCCCTCGGAGGCTAAGTCATCAGTTTAAAGGGTTTCCAGATTGTGGAACATATAACAGGATGTCATCAGCATAGCGTGATAGTCTGTGTTCCTTATGATCCTCTGTTTCCATTTTCTCTTCAGCATATAGTCTTCTTTTATCTGTGCCCTAAATCTTCTAAACCTATATTTTTCTAGTAAATAATTTAAAGGCATTTCCTCAGTGACTGATAGAAGTTTTTCAGAACAATCTTTCAGACTTGATTTGAAAAATGGGTGTGAAAGAAATGTGTGTGCGTGGAGGGAAAAGGCTTTATAGGCTCTCAACAGGGCGTTAATGTTCAGACGCACACGGGCCAGTGGCTGCCTGTAAATGAATCATTCATTCCAATCTGTCTGTCTGCTCTCACTGACACACTTTGGTCCTGGTTGTGGTGTGTGTGCTGCCTATTGTCTGCCGAAGAGGAGCTTTGCACACAGTTGAGCACTGTGGGGAAAGAGGTTCTGGAGCGAGAGGAATGTCAGCGTAGTCAAAAAAAAAAACTGATGAGCTCTGAGACAAACTGGTTCCTCATTAATAAGTAACTAAAGGTCCGTGATCATGTCCGTGCTAGTGCTCTGCGTTGCACCCACACTGTCTCTCTCACACACACATAAATATTCATGCATGTCTATGTATAGACTGTGCTTAGATTTTGTGAAGACTCTGAAGGATGAAGCACGCTTAATTCCTCATACTGCAAACTATCTGATTCTGGTATTGGTTAAAGTAAATTCTCTGTCAACAAATCACAAATGTGTTTAGTTTAATGAAGCTGCATTTTAAAATTTAAACATAGGAACTTAGTTACCTAAGCAGGTAATCCATTACCCGCAGCTCACTTAAATTTAGAGTATCCCGCCGCCAAGGGATGCAGCCGCTACAATAATAGGTAGCTCTAAAACCTCTTTAATTATTTACTGACAGTTGTAGCTGTAGGCTTTTGTTTATCACAAGACCATGTGTCGCTCAGCCAGGTTGAGTCTTCCTGAATAATGAATGGCCCTTGTTTGTTGCTGGTTGTTTACCGCTCATCTGCTGCAATGAGATGGAATCTCTGGTTACTTTAATCGGGTTAATCCCCATCGAGCTTTAGTTACAGTAACTCCTACAGCTTAATGACAGAAATACATTTAAAAAACAGGCCACCACTCGTGCATCCTATTATGGGCCCTCTGGCTTTATTTCTGTTGGCACATGAGGCTAGGCTGCTTGTCAATGCACTGGCTGTGTCCAACATATTGGATTTCACACTTTGCTCCAGTGATTCTCAACCGGGACGACTTGCACCACAGGGCGTAGGTAGTTTGGGAGTTTCGAAAGAGTTTGTGGAAAAAGTTCAGTTGTTTTTTTAAAAAGCATAAATAGTTTTGAATGAACAGGTCCACAGTGAGCCGGTTTGAAGAGCAATGACTGAAGGAGCATGAAAAGTTAGCTTAAAGTAATGGATGAAATAGGTTTCTTTGTCAGTTATAGCTTATTCATACAGATGTGCATCCTATGCTGTAGCCTGACGTGCTGCTCCTTCATCTCTGCACATCTCTAACCATCTTTGGTCCACACCATCTCCTCTCTTTTCTGCTTTGCTGGGATTTCAGTAAAAGTAACTCGAGCATGATTAGTCTAATTCGTCGCCACTTCTAGGCTAGGCGAGAAGAAACTCAACAAAGCTGCACAGAATCCACACCACCAACTTTCATTCTGGCGGTATCATCACAGAGCGACTCAGACAACGATGGGGTAGGCCACTTGCATAGAATTGCACAGAGTAGGCTCTTTGTAGATAAGAAAAAAGTGAACTTAATCTTAAATATCTGCTAAAGGTAACAGATAGAATGTTAAAATAGCTAGCTAAAATGTTGGCTAAACTAAGCTAATTTCTATATGTGCAAGAAAATGATTAGAATAATTAAGTGTAATGAAAACATGGCTGAAATATGTACTCTCTATCAGTTGTCTGCCTCCAAAAGATGCAAAGGTTACCGAACTTACCTAAACTGTTCAGTCGTGTGAATGAATACTGTTCAACAAGCAACACTACAGACTTTTATAAAAGGAATAAAGATAAATGGGTGGTGATGAACACCTTTGAGAAAAACGTAAGAGAAAAACTGGTGTACGAAACTGACCTGTCGACTGGAAGACCCCGGGGTTGCACTGGCAGTACCGCGAGGCAAACGCCTCCATCATACGGTCAATCTTCTGGGCTTCACCCGGCAAACGGAAACTCCACAGGAACTGCCTGCAACAGAGAGGTGTCAGGGTGCAAGTGATGCAGCTGTAGTAATTACAATAACTTTTTTTTCCTGCTCAATATATGAGTTAATCACTCTTCTGACCGTAGCGCTTGGACGAGGTTTAAGTCTGCAAACTCATGCAGCTCCACAAACGCCTGCAGCACCTTGATGTTGAAGTCATCCCTGATGGAAAAAGAAGAACATAAACGCATGTTTATTCAACATCTAGCAATTTCCTTTCACAGAGCAAGAAAATCCATCCAGGAAACACCTATGAAAACTATGTGAACCCAGAGGACGGGGGTGGGGGGAAAAACATATTTAATCCATCAAAGCTGAATTCCTTTTTCTCAGCATTCCTATCGTGTTTGGGCCCTTATTCACATCAGACGCTGTGCAGGTCTGGAAGCAATTGAAACAGCTGGACAATGTTGAATGTCTCTCCACCCCGGGGGGGCGGCGGCGGTGCGTATGACTGATGAAAAACAGCTAAAAGACTAAAACAGGCCGCTTTTTGTTTGGACGCTGGAAGTTTTAGTTTTTTTTTTTGGCAAAAGTCATCAGCTGCTTTCCGACTGCGGTCACAGCTTCTCTGATCACATTTGTTCTGAGCGCTCGGCCAACCCCGATCTTGCTTCATCTCGGTATCGTGCGTTGCTTAAATCAAACCAGGGATTTTCAGACTTGGTGTTTTGTGTATTTTGAGGCTAGACTAACAATAAACTTGCATTGCAATAACATTCTTGATTGTTTTCTCCTTTTTGTCCTCTTGCTTTTTTCATTTTTTTCTCAGTGAATATATTGCCATATGCAGCCAAATAAAACCCTATGAAAGTTTATATATAAGGCTATTGCTGTAGGCACTTTTATTGCAAAGAAAGCTGAAATAAAAATTGACCTATATACATGACACAACGTGATAACAGCGAGTGCATTGATAAAGTTCATTTGTATGGGGCTGCTAATCCTCCTTCCAGTTATTTTTCTCTTTTCCCTTCTCAACGTCCTGTCCCTGTGTCCCCCACCTGTTTTGCTCTCTTCATCTTTCTCTCTGCTCAGCATGTAATGATAGGTTCCTGCTACTTGCATAAGCTTAATTAGTGATAATTACTGAGTGTAAACCCTCAGCCTGTGTTTTGTGTGATTTCCAGTGGGTAGGTGGCCTCTTTGATGATGCTCCGCAAATAAAGCCTACTGGCAATGAGAGGAGCCCCCCCCCATAGTCCCCCTACTCCCCCTCCCCCTACCTCCAGTCTTTTTCAGTGTTTGTGTTTTTCATTGATTCAGCTACTGCCTGACTACATCTGCCCAATGACGCACAAGCAGCACCTGTACTCGAGTAAGGCATTACTCGAAGTAGCTGATGTGATTTCCTGCGCGGATTAAAGGAAGGAGAGGATCGGGCAGCCGAGCCACTCGTCTGACTCAAGGCCAGTCCGGTTCATGAGACTAATAAACCTTTGCATTTTTTCCCAAACATTCTTCATTCGTCAGTATGGAGTGCAGCCAGATTCCTTCACCACCTGCAGATCCATGATACACCTGAAAGTGACATTGCTAGGTGGCATGTGGTTTTCTTTACGGCAAGTAGGAGCACAAAGTTCTTGTTTTCAGGAGCTTGACCAGACAAAACAAGCAAACCTGCTTGGTCACTGGCATCAGCATTTTGAGAAAGGAAAACTTGAAAATATGATGCATAATTATGAATATTATACGGTATATTTGTGCATTACTTCTTGTCTTAACCGTTTTCATATGTCCTCACTTTCTTCATATGGAGTCTGATATGTAAAATCACATTTTGTTATTGTATGCAAAACACAGAGTAAGCCGCTCTAAGCCGGTGTACGTTTTGTCAAAACAGCAAATATCGTGTCATGCTCCACTTGCTATCTGTTTTGCGTACGCATGGAAAAAAAAAGGCTTAAGCTTGCAACACTGACTTTATATAAGGACGGATTGACCCTCTGTGAGTTTTCTGCGCAGCGGTTCGACTATATTTTTCATCCTCTGAGTTAAAAAGGAAAAAAAAAATCAAGTAGCTTAGGGCAATAACACGCAACGCTCATTCAAGCCAAGCAGCTTGTGTCATTAACATCTGCGCTATTGTGCGATGCACGAATTTGGTAGAGAGGACGAAAAGTGGCTTATGGCGAGCCGCTGCATACTGATAATGTCACTTGTATGCCGCAACACATCAGAATATGCATCCTATAAGCCGCTGGCTTCTGACGGAGGTAATGAGGGAGGGGATGTGTCTGTTGAGCTTTTTCTCAGAAACGACTGACCCCACCTTTACTCGTGCTATCAATCTTTATACCAGATTTTCTGTTTGACATTTCGTTTGTGACATTTGTAATGCTGCCTGCTCATTGTTGCTCCACACAATCAAAGATCATCTACCAATCACAGCCTGTCCACAAAGCCTCCTTTCTTAAATTTCTTTGTAAAATGTGTATTTACCTTAGCCACAGAAGGGGATGAGATATTACTGCAGTTATATTAATCACTGTGAAGCTTTAAACATTATAGTGAGTCATATTTTAATGGTTATTTAGTGGATTTTGATTCATTCATTCTCACTACAGCTACTATTTTATTTGGCCTTTATTCTGCCTACTGGATGTTTAACAATCTCATCTCATCTCTACATACGTCATCCATTACACTACTCTTTCAGCTATCTAATACAGCCGCTGTGTTTTAGCTGCAGGACTTTCTTCATTATCCGGCACCCTGGCCTGAGACGTGAGGAACTGGATGCCTGTTTTATTACCAGCAATAAGTCCACATGGCTGGACTATGACAAGACACCCACACTGCCTCAAAGATTCATGTTCTAGGGGGATCAGTCGTGTTGTCCTTCTTTAATCAGCACATCCCGCCCATAATTTTCTTCTTTAATCACAGAGGAGGCGTAAATCTGACGTGAGGAGGCCTTTCACCCTCAGCCCGATAAGGCGCTCTGTCTCACCGTTCGCCTAAGTAGTCCCCGATGACCGTCTTGTTGAGGCCCTCGCCTTTGTAGAGGAACTGGGCGATGTCTTCGGGAGTGTGCTGGAGCAGGTCGTTCTCCAGCAGGAACTGGATTCCCTGGGGGGAGAGAGAGAGAGGGAAACAGAATGGATGTTCATCTCAATCACGGATGTACAATGGAAAAAAGGACAGGATTTCGACAGCTGAGGATGGGTCACTTTTTACTGCAGCAAATAAATTAATTTCAAGGCTGTTGTGGCACTGAGGCTGTGCAAGTTTACGAAAACAAAATATGGTAGTGTACCTTTTTGGGATCCATGTTGAATTTCTTCCTGCCCATGGCGATCTGTTTGTTTCTCTGGGATGTTTTACTGAAACATAAATGTGGAGACGTGCATTATTCAACCAAAAAAAAAACCAAAAAACACATAATAACTGATATTTTTAAACATGATAAGATATTGAAGAGATTATTTTCTTGCACATCTGTTGTATCATTACATATATGTGTGTTCATGCCTGAGTCAAATCTATAAGACAATCAAACACACAGACAAATAATAATAAAAAAAAACCTTGCCTGCAGACATCAGACGTGCAGGTGCTAATGTAACGGTGACAAACAGCACACACCGTGAACACACATTGATTTATCTCAGGGGAACATGCCTGAGTGATTTATACAGGCGCATATGCTACGCTGACTGACACTGTTTGTTTTATGCAGCTGCTCCGTCCAAACCCTTACATGCTATTATCTTTGTCAAACAAAACGAGGCTGTTGAAATTTCTTTATTACAAATCGACATGATAATTTATCCACACAAAGAGTAATAGATACGGTTGACAGGAGAGCCCTGCTACCATATAAAGTCACATCCTGTTCAGGCACAGTGTATCTGTTTTATCCATATCGCCACAGGTCATTCAAAGCACAGAGCAGCTTTGTAATCCATTTGTCTTTGACGTCTTTGACCAAACATGCAAATCCTAAAGTAAGGAAGAAAGCGTGGAGCCAGCTAAGAGACACAGTTCCAGTGACTATTTATGGCTGAAGGTAAAACCCATTATTGCTGTTATTTATGGCTGTAGAGGTCACAGAGGTCACACATTTTTCTTGTGGAAAGAGGAACAGTTTGCGTTCTAAAAATGTATGCTTACATTGTTATTTTTGAAAGGGCTGGCAGCATTTTAGATTTTGCATAATTGCATTAATAAAATTCATTTTTACATTAGCAATAGGATTTAGTTTCTCGGCTGTGCCACTGCACAGAGGGCTCCATGACAGCCTTTAGACCATCATGCAGGAGAAACCTTGTGACACAACATTAAACATAAAATATAATTCAGAAGTTGAAATAAGTAGAAAAACATATAAGAAAAGTTAAAATAACAACAAATAAAACTGACTACCGTAGCCCCTATGTTAAGACAAGGCAAATCTGCCCATACAATGTATATTAGCATCATATACACAAAGTACATATATATAAATGAATGTATCCAGACATCTGTGACTTACCTTTCTCCAACACATGTCAGCTGCTCGATCTCTGTCATGACTTCTGCTATCTCAAACTTCAACCTCTGAGTGAGAGAAAGAGACGGCAACACATACTTCAGCTGCTTTACTTTCTTTTTGTTACAACAGGATGAGGCATACGGCATGAGATGGAGCTAAGAATGAACTGTACGCGGCGGAAAAGTCATCACTTTTTCATGAGCAAATTGGGTGTGCAAAGATGCACTGGAGGTCCATTTGCATCGGTTATGGGATGCAAATAGACCCACAGTGCTGCAGTGGGTAGGCAAATGAATTGAAAGGCCACAGATTATGACTAAAGTGCACATGGCAATGTTTCATAATAAAATCAACTGGTAGCTGACACTTACCAGGAAAAAAAAAACAGTACTACTGTAATAAGCAAAGGGCTTCCCAGCCACTGAGATAAAGCATCATATACTGTATAAACTCATATGCGCAGACACTCACCTCAATATCATCAAGCAGCTCTCGCTTCCTACGTCGGATGTTTGATAGTTCATCCCTCTCCTCCAGGGACAGATCCTCGGGAACTAAAAGATATGATGGAGAAAACACAGCCGACCTTAACTCTAATTTGTACACCGCTCACGTCAGTATTTCCACTCTGCTCTTACTACATCCTGCACAACAGGGGAAAAAAGCAAAGATCACAAGTCAAGGAGTGATAGGGGTCCAGGATGATGAGGAAAGACAGAGATGAGTCCTATATCCAAACCAGTACCTACGAAGTCTTAAAAGAGTTTGCGAGAATCGGCTTGAAGACTCATCTTCATCGTGTTTCATCCTGTTCAGCTGGAACAGCAGATATCAAGAGCCTGAATATTTGTCTTAATTAACCAGAGAAAGAGAGAAGGCCAAGAGTCTTAATTATTCCACTTGAAAGTGTTTTGCCCCTTCCCTCCTTCTCTATTCGGCTCAGGGGGAAATTCTATTAATAAAACCAATCCAGATTAGGTTTTCTATCATTAAGTGTGAATTTGCCAATTTAACACAGCCTACAGCCCTGATTCCCCGCCCATTGGGGTGTTACTGCTCCAAGTAAAAATGAGCAAGAACGTACGATGACTCGCTCTTATTCTAATATTTTCTCCCCTGCATTTCCGTTTCAGTTTTTTATTCCTCTCCTATTTCTTTTCAATTACCCCAGTGCACACTTCTCAATTTTCTCCATCTTCTTGACGCACATAGAGCCCTGTGCATTCTTGCTTCATTAAGCCAGCTTAGAGGCAGATAACAGAAATCTCTCAACACGAATGGCACATCTAATATCACAAGCAGCTTTATGCCTACATGTTGCGGAAGGGAAAAAAAAAAGAAAAAAGAACATCACTTGTTATTTTCCCTCATGGGCAGGAATCTGCGCCAATTAAAGTAAAACAAGGTCACTAGGCTCAAGAGGAAGCTTTCAGCCCACTTTTACTTCGACAGCTTGTAAAAGAGTTGCGCTCACATTAACAATAGTTATGTGATCCTGAAGCACAGTGATGAGGGTCAGATAAAACAGAGAAACAGCTGAGGGATTTCATTTGTGGGCCCTGTTTTTAATAGACAGCCGGATATGAATGCACAATGACTGAGGATGAAAATAAAGATGCTAATTAGTTTTGCTAACCTCTGGCTACCTAAGAACGCTAGAATGGGTGCTTGTCGTTAAGCCAATTAGTGCTTTCAAAGTTTCAAGGATGTTTTAAATGATTCTTTAATGTTTTACTTGAGCAACATTTTCTTAGTTATTGGCCTATATACACTGAAAGTAGTTGGAAACTTTCTGTCCATGAGGATAAATCAAACACAGCTCTAATGCATCAATGCAGCTATGCATCAATGTGCTTTAATGGGTAGGAGATTATTGAATGCAATTTGAAGTAAATACTCTTATTTTCCTGAAATAACTTGTGTATCAGTGCAGTGACTGTGTTACTTTCTGGTACACCCTTGTTTTCCACTGTTATGCTAAAAGAAGCTTGAAGAACGGATTTGAGAGTGGTATCAATTTTACCGTGTAGTTCTCTGGAAAACATAAATAAGGGATTTCCCAAATGTCAAACTACTCCTTCAGACTGACTGGACTAAAGTTAACATTAAATGTCAAAGTGGTTGACTCAGATGCAACCAGCCCTCTCTGATGTTTGATTGCGAACTAATATCACACCTAAACCACATCATATTTCATTTTATTTATATACCATGAACTCAGTACTTCACACGTTTGAACTGTAGCTATTGCTAATATTAGCATAGGCTCCTGAACTAAACTAGCATACAGAATGAACACCACCTATTAAACATTTGCATGCTAGCCAGCTTATTTTAGTATTCATCTTAAACAGAGCTTCAGAGAGCTGCTAGCACTGCTTAACTACCTGCTAAACATTTGCATGTTATCAAGTTAATGTGAGCATTCATCCTATGCAGAGCTAGCATGGATATCGACACACAATTTAAATTCGTCTTATAGCTACTGAATACTCCAAGGGA
Source organism: Chelon labrosus (assembly GCF_963514085.1). Classification (NCBI taxonomy): domain Eukaryota; kingdom Metazoa; phylum Chordata; class Actinopteri; order Mugiliformes; family Mugilidae; genus Chelon; species Chelon labrosus. Next base: position 18,546,883 of record NC_140352.1, read on the forward strand.
TTGAACTGCTGTATTGCTAACATTAGCATACTAAATCAAACTGGCTATCAGGATTAGGATCATCTGCTAAACATTAGCATGTTAGCAAGCAAATTTTAGCATCCAACTTAAACAGAGCTTCAGAGAGCTTCAAGCACTGCTTAATATGTTTTACTTTGTCTTGTGTAACAATAAAAATAAGGGGATTTCCCAAAACGTGGTTCTATCCCTTTAAACTGACTGGGCTAAAGTTAACTTTAAATGTCAAAGTCTTTGACTCTTTGACCGGTCACCTAAGGGTTGATGCAGTCTAAAACTAAGGGATGACACATAAATGGACAGAGGTTCAGCCACATTGTATGACTGATTCATGAATTTGTGGGATGTACACAAACCACAAGCCATTTTCTTTCAATTCTTTCTCTGTGTAGATTTCCATTTACTATACTATTATAATAAGCAGGCTGAACACTTTACATTAGCATGTTAGTGAGCTGAATAACAGTGATAATAATTCAAACGTTTGAACTATTACTTATAAAATATATTTTTTTCTTTATCACAGCATTTTATCCACCACACAATTAATCAATAAAAATTAGTAAAATAGTGAACAGATAAATCTATAATGGAAAAACAACTAGCTGCAGCCACAATATCAGGATTCTTCTTTGTCTTTTGAATGATATGCCCAGATGAAGATGAAGTGCGTGCTTTCCATTAGCTAGAAGCTGTGCATTAGCTAATGGAGAGAGCCAGTGACTGCAACAATGTGCATGATTATAATCTTGATTCATTACAAATCTAATCAAAACCACAGGATGCTCCCCTCAATAAAAGCTTACTAACATTAATGGCAAAGCCTTATCTTTATCCTTCAATCTGGGTCCCAATTACCGTCTTTCAAACCATACATTTGATAATAGAGGAGGGCTGTACGAATGTTTTAGTCCCAGGGAACATTCTTGTTTAGTGGTAGGCGGTTCTTCTAGAGGTGGTCCACCAATTACATTATTAACGCACATCCCCCCCATGACCTTCTATGACTCACTCAGGAAATGAGTGTCTTCAGCATTGAGGGAGTCGTGGGGCCAAAGCTGGTTGCTACCATCATATTGGGTCAAACCAAACACAGCCACGCTTTAATGATAATCTACTAAAATCAATTATGGTGTGAGCGATTGCTTCACAGTAAACAGCAGACCTTGTGAGGGACAGATTGTACAATAGCGATGTAGTTGATATGGCCCTGACTTCAATTTGTGCGCAGAAAAGACCATTTTAACCTCATTGCCCTCTAAAAAAATCCACAACAGGAGACTTCAGAAATCCACTGTGGGTTTAAACTCCAAGATATGCGTCACAGAACAAGAGGCTTCGGTAATCGCCACCCCCCCAAAAAAACAAATCCCTTAAAATCTACTTTTAAGAGTAAATCCCCTGCTGCTCTTCACACCCAAAACTAACAACTTTCTCTGACCACCCAGTGAATCCAGAGGCTTCAGTACTATTTATTTAAAATAATGGACGGACTGTTTTGACCAGCCATGTCCTGTTCTGTTTCATAACTAAACAATGTTTATTATGGTCTATACATAAAATAGTCATTTGTTGGGGCAGGGGAAACCAATTCCCAGGCCTTGAGAACCGATTCAAGGACTTCCCCAAAGGCAGCATTCATATCAGTTGTGCAGGAAAAGCCTCAAGAACACGTGGAGCTCAGAGTGAAAATCCCACGCTCACTTAACACTGGCTATAGTCCCAGTTATCACTGACTCATGTGAGAAAGAAGAGATTTGTCCAGAGCCACTGGCTTTAAACTATTGCTGTGATGTCTTTTAAAGTGGATGAGCTTTTTAAAAAAAAAAAAGAAAAAAGAAAAAAGAAAATCCTGTTGCTATACTCGATCTTGCTGCTACTTGCAGTGTCACATGCCAGGAAGCAGGAAAGACAGGGAAACTTCCTTTGAATCCAGACCCTAATCTGAAGCCTGCTGCCCCCAATCCCTCTAACTGTGGACAAAGACGTGTGCTGCATTACAGCCCAGGTCATATGTACAGACGTACATGTGGATGGAACGCCACATACACGGCAAGGCCAGCTGGCACTAATCCCACACGCTCAACCTCCCTGCCCCTCTTTAAGCCCCAATGCGAGCCCGCCAGAGCGGAAGTGCGATGTATAACAGCATATTCACAGATGTTCATGGTCACTAGCCGCTGCATGACTTTAACCTACTTTGCTTCAGTGATGCTGGATGGAATAATGTGACAGTTTGAGTGGCAACAGATAGTCTGGCGTCTGCAGAGTAAATTTGACACCGAGCCACAATGCAGGACCACTGAGTTAACCCTTGTGCTACCCTCTTGCATAATCTCTCTCTGTCTGTCCATTCGCTTGGGGTCCCGGAGACCCCAAAGGTAGCACGAGGGCTAAGGAAGCTGTTCTATTTCCCATTAAAATTTTATCTAAAAAGTTCCTTTGCTATCCTGCTATCTTTATAATGCCCTAACTGCTGTCTCTGCTTAAAGGTTTTCTGTGCTGATTAACCTACTGAATGTGTTTTTAATTAATTAAAACACTCAGTTGCCGTAGTTGGTCAGAAAAATTATGACAACCTATTTAAATCACTGTCACACTGTCACAACCAAAGCAAGTCATTGTTCCTTTGGTTTGAAAAATGACTTTAAGGGACAATAAAAACAGTGACCTCTTAATTTTCTGTCCATCAAGTAGTTGCTTCAGCCTTGCTCTGTTTTTTTATCTCCACTTAGTGCATGCCAAATGAATTTATCTCGGAAATTCAGCTCAACCACATTTACACTTTACATAAATTATGCATGTGTTTTTACAGTAAACTGTGCTGCAGCTTGTTCAGTAATAATTCAGTCCTGGCATATGCGTGAGAGGAGAGATTTGGGGAGTTAATATGGCTTCTAGTTTTAAACTACCTCTGGGGTCGCATGCAGAATCTGGGGCTCGGGGAGCTAAAGAGCCCTCACGCTGATTGCTATAGTTAATCTGCAGTTTTGGTGAGGGACTTCCTGCTGTGAGTGTGCGGTTGCATAGGAGGTGGTCTGCACACGATGTCCTCCTTATATCACACATCTGCTCAGCATCAGCACTATGTCAATATCTGATTCGATGAACACTGTCAGCAGGATCTGAGGGGGCTTCCATTGCCATATGCCGGCGGGCCAAAGTAATCATAATCTGATGATTTGATCGGCCTGAGAATGAATTAGATGGATGCTGTTTCTTCTGGCGTCTGGGCAGAATCAGGGGGTTTTACAGGCTGAGAGGAACCCAAGTGGCTCCCAGTTCACTTACTGCAGAACTTCTTTGATGATCATCCAGCTTTTACACAGAACGTTCTCTCGCAGGGCTAGAATATCTAAAATCTTGCAGAAAGGGGCTGAATACTGGAGTAACAAAGCGTCAACACATCTTTATTGCTATCATCATATAGTCCACATTCCCTTGTAATCAATAATGAATCTAAATCACGCTGTATGTTAATGTTTTCATGCTGCTTTCAGAACAGTAAAACCTCCCTTTATTCTGACACGATGTGTTCATGTGTTACAGCTAGCGTGCAGTAGTAGAACCACTGACAAACAAATGCTTTAGTTCCATTTAAACTCACGTAACTTGCTTAAATTAGTGTTTACTTTGGATTTTGTTAGGATGTAACTGTCTGCAATGGTTGTTTTGCGGTCATTTTGTCAACTGTTTGCTGATGTTTATAAGGCTTTCTTGAACTAGTTTTCCAACTCTCTTGCTTGTAATTATGGTCTAATGTTGCCTTCAAATTTGTTTCTTATATCATGTTGAGAGGAGTATGTATGTGGTATACACCACCTCTGAAGGGGAAATTTTCTGAAAGCTCCTAGCTAGCAAGTTGTGACGTGTTTACTTACATTTTTAGAAACGGAGGAGGCCATAAAAGTTTATTTTTAAGTTAATATATCGTAAATACATAGTAATTAATTCAAATAGAGTTTTTCTTTGTGTAAAGAAAACACATATTCCCAACGACTTTATTCTTTCTTTATGCTTTTGAATTTAATATTTTATATATTTAATATATAACTTGTTAGCCACAGTGGCTAGATGGCACCGGCTGCCTAGCAACACTCTTATGACCAAGTTTATCTCGAACGGCAAGCTTTTGCTGTACACAACCTTTGCTGTTGTAATCACAAGTTTGATTTGAAGGTATGAGTTAAATCATTTAAAGCACCATTAGCAATGCTAGCAACAGAGCTATCTTTGTCCAGTACCCACAAATAAGATAAGATGAGAATTATTTGATCCTCCGGGGGAAATTTAGGGGTTACAGCAGCAGGACAAGACAGTGCAAAAAAAACCCCAAAAAAACAAGTTAGATACAAAAAAAAGAATAAGGTAAGATAATAAAAACTATGTATGAGTAAATACATATATTAAGAGTACAAAAAATAGCATCCAAAGTTAAATAAAAGGCTGAAGTGATGGTATTCATGAATATCATGGCTAATGGCAAACTCCAATAGGAGGTCTTCTCTTAAAAACTATGGTACTAGACATGGCGTGAGAACAATGTGAACAACAGCTATGTGAGCAATGCAACATCGGATTAGCTAAACCTCTATGCTAGCATTTAGCTCCAGGCATCGTTGGGTCTAGACAGAGCTCCCAGCCTGGCTATAACAATTTCTTCCTCTTAATATTATAAAAGTCAAGCCTCTCAGCAAACAAGGAAGGAAAACACAGATATGACAATAAACTCTGATAGCAGACATCTGTTTGACGGATTGTTTCCTGCAAGACACCTCTGCAGCTCTCTGTCTGCATCAGATGATTGACAAGGAGCAGAAGGAATGTAATGCTTTATCTGATATGAGCATGCCCACCTTTATTATTGTGATAGCGATCAGTCCTGGGAGGGATTTTGAAATCTGTCATTCTGAGCACAACAGTGATCTCCTGTGATGCTAACTATGTGCAGGCACAAACAGAAAGACAAAAGAGTGTCAACCTGGATAAATGCCACTAACGTTTCACCATGCATCTCTGTTGAACAGTAGCTCTGTGTCGGCCTTCAGGATGTTTCTGTGATGGTTGCGCGCCTGCCCGCAAAAACACTGGACACCGCCTCGATTATGTTCGCTATAAGACCAAAAGAGCCTTTGATTAAACAGCGCTTTAGAAACCACCCACAGTGTTAAGGTGATGGCTCTCTCTTAGTATTGGCTCTAAACACTTCGTACAAATGGGTTGAGTTGAATATTCCATGGCCACCTGCTGCATCAAAGACTTTTTAATTAAAAGCAGTCAGCCTCTTATTCATGTCTAGTTGCAGAGAAAATATACACTTCAGCAAGAAAAAACTGCAGGAAATTAAATGACAAAGCACAAATGCAGAAGTATATTTGACTACACAACATGCTGTGTAGGCAAATTCATAAATGTTTGTAGTGTGTGGTAATTTTCTGGTATCAATTGAATTGTTTTACCCAAAGAGTGTCTGAGGTAGTTAAGAGCGGCATTTCTTTTGAGGTGTAAATTATATGTAAATTGTTTAAGCATGAAAAAACCCTAACACACTGTATTTTTGTATGTTTGTTATTGTTAATACTACTCTGCTCTGAAAATGGCTTAATCTGTCTTACGTAACCGCCAGGCAACCAGCGCCCCAAGAATAGTGGTTGAAAAATGACCCGTGTATTTACGAGTGAAGGTGAGAACAGGCTGGGTGTTCTCAGTTTCTAGCAAAACATGTCCGCGCTGCAACCTCTCGCCCCTCCCTCCCATCCTGTCTGTATGGTCAGCTGGACCCAGTTTTCTCCTCCACTCTCCTTCCACTGATTTAGGTGAGGATTACTCGAACGCCGTACATCTCTGCGCCTGTGTTCCAAACTCCAGCTCTTTTAATTTGCCATGTCTTTTGTCTCCCATCTGCTCTCCGTCTCGCACTTAAAGAGCTTCCCCTCTCTCCGGCTCCAAGCAATAATTCCAGGCAAAGCGTTACTCTATTTACAACAGCAGAAATGTTGCCTTCCTGACAGACAGCTACAATGTCTTGTCTCCCCCGCACATACACACACTACCATGGAGATGGGAACATGTTGGGAAGCCTGCAAAGTCTCTCTCTTTTAATCAGCTCCATATGTAGTCTACTCTCTCAACACTTAAATAATGCAGTTTGTTACAAGCCTCGACTCAATCCGTGCACGTCACGCGCCGGGCGCTGTCGTGTTCGTGTATTTGTCTGGTTACATGTGGTAAAATGTAGTGTATGTTTAATCTTCTAATGTTGCACCACAAAACCCATAATCTTGGCAGTCGAAATGAATTTCTGTTCGTTCCAAATCTCCCCTTAAGCCCTTAAACAACACAGCCAGCCTACCGGGTCAACCATAGAGATTGTAAAGACTGCATTTGCACATTTCTGGCGTGTGCGTCAAACACACACGAGAGACACATTTGCCTAAACCATTGCAGACACTTATTTCAGGCTACAAGGGCACTGTAGGGAATTTGGAAGAGGTGAATTATATCTAGCTCCATGTTTTTCTACCAAAGGGAAAATTCAGCCAGGTGAACAAAACACATTTAAATTACAAGTGATGTTCACATGAAAGCAAAGCCCTTTAAAAGGATTTGCGGCCATACAGGAGCTTACACTATTGAGGTTTGGTATCAGTCAGCTTAAAAGAAATAGTTTAACTTTAGTTTAAGTTGGGAAATACAAAGTTTCTTTGATGAGAATATTATGTTCATTCTCTAACAAGATCTTCCTCATATTATCATTGTAGTAGTAAAATATTGATATTTCCCTCGTCTTTTCATTATGCATTTAAATTTTCTACACTGGGATACCTGGTCCGTAGTCAATGGTTTTTGGACTCCAACAGCAGTCGTCTCTCAACTGACAGTTGATGTTACCAAGTGAACAAATAGGATTTTGCGTACACTACTTCCCATGTCATAACCACAAGTTCAAGTGTTTCATTTGAAGGCAGCCTTTAACTACCTTCTGCAGCCGGTTAGCTTAACTTATAGACAAGAAATGGGAAAGCAGCAAGCGTTTAGAGTTAGTTTAGTAAGCTACACATTGCATAGTCCAGCTGTTTCTTTTGGTCTCAGGTCTTTAAATTAAGCTAAACATTTCTGCCTTTAGTTTCAAACAGTGGGGCTAGCTTCTGCCACCAATTAGCTTAGTTTAGCACATAGACAAGAAATAGGAAAACAGTTGTTTGGCTCTGTTCAGAGCTGATAAAATCGTCCTAGAAATAATCTATCCATTGTTGAAGCAAATTTTTGGTTGGTGGACTTTTCTTTTACAAAAATAATCTTTAAGATAAACTTTGTTAAGATAAGCTAAGATAAGCTAAGCTAACCATTTCAATCATCTTGTTTGACTCTTGTCAATGAACCAAACAGCATATATATATATATGTATATATATATATATACATATATATATATATTTGTCATTATGTTTTATATAATACAACAAACCAAAACTGTTAAGCGGCTTAGCTACATCACAATATTCTATCTTGGACATTGGAACTGCAATGATTATTAAAATGATAAATTTACTTTTACATGGACAAATAATGATTAATGTATCATTAATGTATGATTAAGATTAATATATTGTATCTACTTTGGAAACAAAAGTGCCAACCATTTTTTGTTTTATTTCCATCCAAATCCCAAACAGTTTATCATCATAGAAGGAAAAAAATTTCAAGAGAACACACTACATCAGGTAGACAAAGTATACAGACATAGAGAGAAGCAGATGTCTGAGATCTGTTTCGCCTCTGTCAAACCACTCAGCACCCACCACTTACTGTAAGCCAGGCAGCCTCGCAAGGCGAAAAATACCTACAGCACAGCCACAGCTCGCTCCAAGTGACAGCCTGATGTCCTCCCACACAGTCACCCTACAGGCGCAAAGACCATACCCCAATCACACCAACTTCCCCTTCTTACCAGCTAATCTCCCAGAACTGCAGTCCTACGCACCAAGAAATCACAATGTGTTGATTCAGGTTTTCCCCAAATTTTATCTTGGGTTTCATGCCCGCTGGGGTGAATATGATATGAAATAATTGCAAAGTCAGATGTCCATTAACTTTGAGGAGATGATTGCAAAAAATGTAGAGAAGAAAGGGCTATTTAGGAGAAGACCAAAGGCAGGGTGTGTAGTTCAGCACAGAGGCAGCCATGTGTGCACCATTAACACGTCCTTACAGACAAAACACTACGGCTGCAGTCAGATACAGTTTGTTATTTCAGCACACATTCGGTCCAACAAGGGTAGGAGAATTGAAGGAAAGGCCTTTCCTATCCAACTTTTCCCACGGTCAGATAGAGAGTAGAGTGCTGATTGACATGTTGAGACACTTAAATGGGAAAAATGCTTAGGAAAGCCTCATAGGACCTTATAAACATTTTTGCACATTATTTTGAGTCTCCAAAGACGTTGGAAAATATTTGGAGTTCAATTCATTTCAGCATTTTAATACCCCAAAACAGCCATTTACTCAGCTCTCATTAATCCCTGACTGATGCATCACAGGGCTCCCATAAGGAAAGAAAATACAAGAAAGCCAAGTGTTCAAATCCATGGCCTCCATCCAGCCATTCAGTGAACAGCTTCCCAGCCAATTTCTGCTCCTGCGTTCTTTCCACCTCTCCATCCAACTATACAATGATGCTAAAAATAGACACATGAGTAATAAAAACACTTTCAAGCCTGTTGCTGATTTTCATCCATTCCGAGGCCAAGCCCTGTCTCTGTCTGCTCTGTGGCGTGTAAACTGAGCAGAGAAGCGCCAACTCTGATTAGTGGATGCAGTAAACTTGTAGTAATGAATCTCATGCTACAGTTGCGGCCCACAAATAATGCACAGTGGCACTGTTCATGCGTGTGCATACGTGGACAAAAGGGGCATAGGTTCTGTGTACAGGACGGTCTGGCTCTTTGCTTCAACTCCACCTTCATGTCAGTCACGTCAAATGTCAGTCTGAAATAATGGCTCAAACCTACTTTATTGGATTTTCTTGGCCACCTGGGGACTGCGCAACACACAACACTGACTTATCACCCTATGAAGCTGATGTGGCTTACTTATGCGTTCAGAAAGACATACGTATTCATTTTGTGGTGGTATTTCTGTTTGTGTTATAAATAACTCATATTTAGCTTTTTCAGCTCTATTTTGGTCTCCACCTACCACTGCAGGAAATATCTTCCTCTTTAGCTGCTAAATGCTCCACCATCTGCTGTAGCTGTGCACAATCCACCACCCAAACAGTAGTGCACAGTTGCTTTATCACGTTTTATGATGGAACCAGCTGCCTGTTGTATCTAGAAACAATACTAATGAGAACGCTGAACAAAAACAAGCAGTGAAACCAAAACAGTGAGCATAAAGGCAATAAAATGCTCTTTGAGCTTGGGGCACACCTGAAGACAAGCCTCCGCAAACTGGTTTCCACCAACTTGAAGAGAGTTCTGTCTTTGGACAAACATATGTCTTAGAACAGACGTTGTCAAACTAGATCCGTTGTCACACCTAATCTTTAATCAATTCATTTTATTTGTGTGAGTGATAATATTTTGTTGGATAATCACCATATTTTGACATCACCATTGTCAATAAATAATTGTTAGTATGAAGTCTTGTTTATTGCTTCATCCGTCAGTTTGGGGCCAATATTGAGTGCATTAGCTGTTTCTATACTATTTCTCAATCCTACAAAATATGACGGCATCTGTTGGCTCCGTCCTTCTCAGATTGGTTCACGGGTGCAGAACTAATCGTAGCCTAAACGTTGAACACATGTTGTACAGTTTGCAATGCATACTGTACATGCAGACGTGAGGACATGGTCTCTAACGAGGATAGAGTGCACACTTGCACGCATGCGAAATAGCGTCTCAGATGTATAAGGCACAGCTTGCAACAGCATGGATTTACAGTTGTTGAGCTGAAAGTCCCCTGGAAACGGCTTTGTCATCATTTGTTTTGTTTGTGGTCCAACGTGTATCTAGAGCATGGTTAACAGAATGTTCTTGCTATTCACTTTACCAACGACTAAGGACATATGTTTTAGGGATCTTTACTTTCATGACACACTGAACCATCTCTGACTCTTTGACATGTTGCACTACATTTCTGCGTGCCAAACTTTTCTGTGCTTCCGTTAATGCAGTTCTAACTTTGACTCAAACTATTGTAAGTGGCTGGCAGAGACGGATATAGCACCAAGTGCCTGAATTGTGACACCAGCATATCAAGGTGTGCATGTTAGTAGCGATGCGTGCACGCCAGCGAGAGGCTGCCAGAGTGTGAGTAAGCAATCAAGAGATTTTAATTGGTTTAACATTTCTGGTAATAATCTTCACATGCTTGTGTTGTATCGTCCCAGCCTAATCACAGATAGAGAGCCTCTGTGCTGTCTTGACTTCCTGTCACATGACTCAGTGGCCGATATCTCTCCGACTGGCCTCATATGAACAGTTTTCCTATAGCACATGTGATGCTGAGAGGAAATGGTACGACCACAGCAAGATCTCCTGGGTCAGATTAAAAAAAGGACACGGGTCACTTTCTAAACCGTGACTTTAGAATACTATTCCTTTTAACAAGCCACTGAAACAACATTTAGACCTCGCCACTAAAGCACGCAAGGAAAAAATGAGAAATATCAAGTCTAAAAATATAACTAGCTCTTGCCTCTTGAATCATGAATATGCTCAGACAATTTCATGGCGCATTAGGTTTTCATATTTCATGTTTATAACTGGCTCTAGAGGGAACATGAAACCCAGAGCTCAGGTGCTCGTCCTCTGGAGACCATGAATACAGACAGCAAATATGCATGAAAATCATCTAAACGAATAATAAGGCCATGAAATCATGTGATAACAGAACCTCAATAACTAGGTCATATCCTTCCATTCAAATTAAAAGCAGAGCATAAAGGTTCATATTCACACAGTTTAAATGTGGGAATAATGTGGAGGAGGAAAAAAAAAGTGGAAGTTCAGACCTCCCCTGGCTCTGCTAATCTCCTAATATAACGGACGAACTGTTATCAGACTATAGCCATTTATTTACACTACACTGCCTGCAAGGCCTTCAGCTCGCAAGACAGTTTGGATTATCTGCTCAGAAGCATCCTGCATGCGTGGACTTTGACACTATCGTGTAATAACTGACTCAGAGATGCAGCCACCGCGTGAGCAATGATCTGGGCCACGCTACAGGCAGCTGCACGACACTGAATTCATTCATCTTTAGCACGAATCGGGACTGTATTACTAAATAAGTCCTAGAAAATGGTTAACATTCAGTATGTACAGCGACCTTACCATACTTAACATCCATCTAGAGCATTTAAATGTTGACAGTTCATTAGGTACACTGGTGAAAGCTAATGGATTCTAATATAACAGTCCGGCAGTGAATTTTATCTTCAGGGAGGTTATGGTATTCAGCGTGATTCAACTGTGTTTTCACTTTTGAGGCTGTGGTTTGTAGTACTACTGAACTGTATTGTGTTGCACCGACACACGTTTTACAACCAAACTTCAGTCAGTGGGTTAAATGACAGGAACGTGTTGCAGTTCAACAGCACCACTCCTCCACAACGGTCATACAGCTCAAGTGACCACCTTTCTGATGCTGATTCAACAGAAACTGAACATTACAGCAGTCATGAATCTAAGAGAATGCATCCGCTTTCACAAAACTAGCAAGTCGAGACCTTTTTGCACTTTTCCCCTGGCATTTTCTCTAATAAATATTCCTACTACTCTGTCATGTGATTAACAGATGCACTCTGGGGGAATGCACCAAGCCCTTTTTTAATAATCTGCAAATAAACTGATCATTTAAATAAATAACCCTTAGTGTATCTAAATGTCTCAATTCTTACGTTTTTTATTACTATTAGAGTGTTAAATGTGATTTGCATAGTTGTACTAAGTTCATAGAGACCCTAATCATTAATTTGGGTGACTTGATTTTATTCTATTTTTATTTCTATATTTGTGCCAGAGGATGTAGAGCCCGCTGGGTCTAGCCTCCATATGGAAGCCTGCCAGTCAGATATCTTATCAATTTCCACCAGTTTACAGGCTTCACACGGCGCTGCCAGATAGTGACAGACACTTCAAAGTCTCACAGCAAGACATCAAACAGATGGAAAAGGTGCATGCATGAACAAAAAAACCCTGTTTTGTGCAGTTAGGGGTTTCTAAACGTGTCTGGAGAGGAGCAGCATCTCACCCGAGAGGACGAGAGCATGCAAACCAGCAACTGTCTCGGAGAAATTATTCTTTATTGATGTATTAAAGCAGGTTTAATGTCAACCGAGTGTGTTTGTTTTTTTCCCTGTGCAAAAAAAACCACATGACTACCTCATGTCTTCGCGCATCCGTGTGCGCTGACTCACATCCATCCAACCGTGCCTCCATCCCAGCGCACGGGCTGCTGCGAGGGAGGAAGCCAGTGTGGGGAAAGAAAAACAGCCTTACCATGATTGTCTTCATCCATAGCGACAGAAACGGCGACCTGGCAGTCCGGCTCCGACGGAAGGGTGTGAAACGTCGCGGCAAAAATGAAATGCTCAGAGTGTTTTTTAACGGGATTTTATTTCTCTTCGCTGCCTCACACACTGGCGAAGCCGGTGCTGACAGGCGGACGGGAAGGAGACACCGGTGCGCAGATGTCAGCGGGGGAATGAATGGATGAAGAGAAAAAGAGAAGGTCTGAGCGTAAATCAAAGGGAAGTCCTTAAATGCAGAGGCGATATTTCAGAGGTGAGATGTGAGACAGCGGCTTCTCTGTCCCTCTGCTGCTCCATCCTCATCTGCTCCCTCCGTCTGCATTCACATTAGCTACGCTGCAACCGGGGCGACGTCATCAGGCCTCGCCCCTGATCACAACACCCCCACACGTACTGCACACACACACACACACACACACACACACACGAAAACAGTGTCCTGTCAGTGGCGATCCTAGACATAGACTCTTGAGGGCCCAGACAAAGAAATCCCCCCTTCCGTTATGGGGCACACTCGTGATCAACATGTAATTTAAACATGTCATATGTTATATCGCTTATCTGAACTCTGTATCACACTCACACATGAAAAGAAAACTCATGGAGCCTCTTGTGACCCCCAGCTGGGGCTTTTAGGGGCTGTGGCGGTGCACTTTATATTACCTCTATGGGAGATTTAAAGACAACATTATTAACACTGGCAGGAGAAGAAAATAACTCTGACTATCTTGTTATTGTGGCACCTGTCAGATGGGATGTTCAGACCTTGCATTAAGATCCGATCTGGGCAATCGGATCGCAAGTGGCAAGCTTAAAAAGACAGTTGGGAACACCCCCAGGACGCATTGAGATCGCACTTGAGAGATCCGATCTCTGGCCACATTTGGAGATGGTCTGCATTCCTTTGGTAGAGTGACCGCAACGCGTCCTGAGTCACACTGAAGACTGCCTGCACTCAACAGGGGTGATTCTGCGTCAGTGGAGTTTTGCCTCAATTAGTCAGATAAAACCACACCACTATTATAAATGATAAAGGAAAAAGCACCCAACAACCTTACAATATGATGTCCCTGTAGCTGTTAAATTACTAAATAATAAATAAATCTAATCAAGAATTTACAAATGAAAGTACTGAATATGAGTACTCTAATGGGATTCTGTCATTAAATAACATATCAGCATGTGGTTAATTATTGATTCGGGTGTGCCCAAGTCATAACGCACACACAAAACAGTGGTAGTGATCCATTAGAGACTGCAGCTGTTTCAATATTCTACTGCGCTTCAGATGATGTCGGGGTTTTATTTGCATACAGAGCGCAAAACCGAGATCTGACCTGGAGACGCATGTTAACACCAGGTCTGAACACACTACCTAAAGCTGGTCACTTGTTATCAGATCTTAATGCAAGGTCTGAACAGGCCCAGAGGGTTGGGCATATTGGACAACAAGTGAACATTTTTTTTTTACCGCAAAAGTTGAGCTGTTGCAGGAAACATGGGCTAGTGGAAGGATCTGAGCGACATGGACAAGGAACAAACGTTTGTGTCTAGATGACTGGGTCATCTCTAAAACTGCAGCTACTGTGGGGTGTTCCCAGTCTGCAGTGGTCAGCACAATCAAAAGTGTGCCAAGGAAAGAAAAGTGATGTATGGGTGACAGATTCACTGCCTGCCAAGGCTCATTGGAGCTGGTTCTGATAGTTAATGCTGGGTGTGATAGGAAAGTGCCAGAACACACAACGCTTCACAGTTTGTTTTGTATGTGACTGCATAGCTTCAGACCAGTTAGTTGGCCCGTACTGACTCTTGTCCACTGCCTAGGTGCTTAAAATGTCTCCTCATCTGGTGCATCATGTTTTCTTTACGCCAAGTGCATGTGCATCAGGATGCACAGAACACTTGCAGCAGTGTTGTTGGTCTGCAACAATACTCAGGGAGCAGCTTTCCCAGAACAACATTACACTGAACTGATATCATCAATATTCACTTCACAAATCTGTGGTTTCAATGCTGTGGCTGATCTGTGTATATGTGGCTGTATGTATAAACAAATATTCTACTCTCTGACCTATATACATATATTCCTGACTGATTCTCTCTTTCCTGTATGATGTTGAATAAAGATACATCTTATCTTGCCTTGATTGGTCTGTTGATATATTGAATGACTGATTGTTTTAACAGTCCAAACCTCAGGTATTGACAATAAATCCATATTAATAAAAGAAAAAGCATCAACACATCACATTTCTGATATGTTTGGCATATTAATCAGAAGAGTTAATAGAAATAATAATAAATCTTAATTTATTTACTTGTTACTTTATAGAGGACCACAAAAAGGCTCAAGGGAAATCATCTCGGTGAAAAAATGTTTAGCAGCACTCCACGACTTTTGCTACTCAGGCATCGTAAAATAAACTAAAAAGCTGCGGCTCTCAATCCATAGTTGTTGTTTTTTCACCGATAGTCTAAATTGCTGATTTATGAGCCGATAGTTACATGTGAATGAGGGTCGCGAGACGCTCTCAGATGATAACACTGATCATAAATAAATCCAAGGATTTTCGATATTAACTAAACAACTTATTTTGGAAGTTAAAAATACAACTGAACGTTAATCATTACTCTCTGTGAAGGTCATGTACGGGTAGATTTAGCATTTGTTCACCTTTATTTCCAGTTAGATAGAGGTAATTGGTTGAAACTCCTGATTTGTGTGGAAGGTCAGCTGCCATGGCTTGCAGCTTGTCTGCGCCCTCATGTGACTTAGACTAACACTGTTGACGTAACGCCTCCAGATCTGAGGAAAATGGTGTTTTCAATGGGTTATCAAAATACAAGAAGAACCACAAAGGAAAGCTATTCTTTACACATAAATTAAATTTGAACTTCTGCAATTCAGTGACCTCCAGAAGAGTTTCAAACAGACCTCATGGTGAAGCTGTGTTGACAGCTTTTGTATGGACCACTCTGAATACTTCTTACAATCTTGCTGTTGATTTTATATATTTACCTGAATTTACGACCCCCCCGCTACGGCAGCTCCAACCATAAAAGTAGCAGCCATATATTTTAAGACGTTAAATGAATAGACCAAACAAGCCATGATACCGCACCTGACTTATATGTGGCCATGGGTAAACAGACTGTTTCTGACCATAAGCTGCTGTTTGATTTACTCAGCGCCCAGTGCACCAAGAAATCTAAGCAAAGAATTAGCTCCATAAGCTTTTTATAGACTTCTTCTGTCTGCACTCTGTTAATCTTTAAGGACAAGCTAATTAAGTTCAGTCAGGGGTGATACCCCTCATCAATAATGTGAAGGTAACCTGATAAGAGACATGTCAGAGGTGCCCTTTGTATTTTATTACAGACATGATTTCGTCATTTTATCTCTTAAAGCTGCTCAGTTAACACACTTCATTTGTTTACAAGTCATTTTATATCATAGCACTTTGTTTAACGCTATTGATTTTCCCAAAAGTTGTTCAGGTTTTATTCGTTTACGACCGCACTTGTGGCGCGCCAAAGATCCTTCCTGATGTTAATGGCTAATATGTGGGGTAATTACAGAGCATCTGTGTCAGAGTTTTTTTTACTCCATATATCTTCATATATCTGCCTCGTTATTGGTGATGCCGGCGTGACGACACCTTTCATTCACAGCCAAAGGAATCCAGCTCGGACGCTTCCTCTCTGTCCCTGCCCATGTGAGCTCATGGTGCACTAAGGCCTTTCCACAAAAATCCCAACCACGCCGGCAGACCTGCTGCCGGGAGGAATTCAAAGGATTACGGTCAGGGGTTCAGGAAGGGAGTCGTGCTGGGGACGCATTGTGCACCGCTGCAGGGACACAATGGAAGAAAGTTGGAGAACAGGAAGTGATGTGATGGGCCTGTCCTCCTCCACCCTCACTTTATTTTGAAATCTGACCTGTGTCACTAGTCAGAAACTCCCTTATACGAATATCTCTGAATCAACATCCAAGAATGTGCTTATTTAGGAATGAATCCCCTATACGCTCTACGCTCCACTAAACTAAAGATCACACACTTTTAATTAATACACATCATGGTGGCTCAGTATAATCTAAAATAAAAGAAGCTGGTTGCTGACACTGTACTTTCCCGGTTTTGTTGTTGAGGTTGCCGTTGCTCACCTTGCCTGGAATCTCAGTGGTTTCTTTATCACAGTGTCATTTTCAGTTGAAGTCTTCGGTTTCCTTCGAACACCTAAACTATAATCACAGGCACAGAGCATATATTTAAGGTGACGTGTTGTCCCGAATTGGACCGCTGCTCTGAAGGCTGCTCTGGGGAGTTGGACTTGAAATGTATCAATTTCCCGTTTGTTTGTTGCTACCCAGTGTGAACATCGATCATCCCAGCTGTAAGAGCAGGGAGCAATGCAACGTTTCACTGTTTCTGTGTTGCGCTAATATAAGGTTATTTATTGTGACTTTTACAGTCACAGCGAGTCAATAAATGAATTCAGCTCTATTTTATATAGAGCATATGTAATGGTTTGAGGCCACTTTTTCCTACTGTCATTTCTAAGACGTGTTTTAGAAATGACGTATTTTATGATATACTTTAACTCTACAACGAGTCTGATCATTGAAGTTATCAAAACTTAAGTTCAGGAACAAGACCGCGCCTCATGATGTTCTATTTCCACTCTTACCGAAAAGGTGACCCCTCTCTCTTTGTTCATCTCAACCCCCACCCTCCTCTTCCCTCTCTTCTCTTCCTCTTCCATCTTCCGTCTTGTCCATTAGAGGATCCAGAGGGACAAGGAGCCAAAGATGCCAGAAATGTGCCCCCATCCTCAAGTCTCACTCCCTGGGCTACTCCTCATTTAACCACTCTCCTCCCTTTCATCCATCCCCTCGATCCCTCTCATCTCTCCATCAATTCCCCTCTGGTCCTGCCTACCAATCAGCTTCCTTGCATCAACTGGTCTTTGTTTGTGAAGTGAGAAACGGTGAGGGTTTAAATGTGTAGCATTTTGTTCATGCTGAGCTTAAACTGTTATACAACCGGTTTGGGAAATTGCGCACTGCTCCCTTCCTTAGTTTCCCTTCTGTTGTGTAATCAGAATACGTTTCTGCTGCTTTGGAAGTCCACATGCTGGCACTGCAGTCAGACTGACATAACTGATGAAGCTATTGTTTCGTACAACAGAATGACCTCATTGTTACTGGAGAGGGCAAAGCACAAACAATCACACATAATAACAGTCCTACAAATCCATATACTGTAAGTATAGGAGTCCTCTATTTCATGCAAATAGGACAAATGACTTCATGCATATTTCAGGACAAGAAGGGTCTCAGAACAAGCCTCACTGCGTTTGCTCATTTAAATGTTTTATTCCAACTCAATGACAGCACATGATGCCAAACAAAATATCCGCTCTTTCCCAAAATAGAAAATAAATGGTCCCACTTGTTTTTCCCCTCAAAAGCTCCAGGCATAAACAAATACTGACTCCTCAGCGTTGGTAGTTACAGTTAATTTGCAGCATGTTCCCATAAATTCCTCCTCACACCCACTCAGAGTCCAGCATTCAGCCAGACACCACAGTTGGTTTCCTATGGATCTTAACGGACGTAGAAAAGAAGTTAATTGGACACGTGACAGCTTTATTATCACTCCTCTCATTCAGCAGCATTTCTGGCTACTCTGCCTTGACATAGACCGAAAAAGGAGGATTTTGTGCCGGGGGAAGTGAAGGCTGTGAGTTTTAGGAGTCATCCTGTGTTGAATGCAGATGTCCGGAGCGGAGCAGGAAGAGGCTCCATTTCCAGCTTTCAGTAGGACAAAAGGGTGGAGTCCAGCAAGGGCACTTTTCATCATGCAGTTCCGCCAAATGCATGACTAGACGTCATTCATGTGCTGTTCACGATGTGCACAGCATTTATCATTATTCCCAGTTAGAATTCTCATCATGCTTTGAAATGTAGAACTTGTCTTCTAAATGAAGCAAGACATACCAGAAAAGATCTTGTTAGTCAAGCTGAATATATTCATATTCATTCATCTTCTGTAACCGCTTGTCCTGTGAAAGGTCGCGAGGGGGCTGGAGCTTATCTCAGCTGTCATCGGGTGAGAGGCGGGGTACACCCTGGACAGGTCGCCAGTCTATCGCAGGGCCGAACTGAATATATCTCATCATAAAGTTTAAGTTAATTTAAAACAGAAACAACAAACATAAAGCTTGGCTTGGCCCACTTATGATTTGTTATGACCCCCAAACTTGGCCTCTGTCAGTCATCATACTTGACCTCACTAAAATGTGCCTGTATATATTTTTGTTCATTTACAAGCCAGCAGGAAAAAAAAAAAAAAAAAACTTGAATGAGCTCCATATTTCACTGGAAGCTTACGTCAGCTGCATTAAAACGAGAACTGTGCCCGAGCCTTGCTGAGTGGCCCATTTGTTATAGTCTGATTACAGCTGGCCTCTAAAGAGCACATATACATTCTGTGGGCTGATGTGTCGCTTTGCTCATACAGTATGTCCCTTTGTTAAGAAAAAATGAAATGGATAATCAGGGATAGAAGGGATTTTACTCAGCCAACTGGACAGCAAGACTCTAGAAAGATGCCTAGGGTTACGATGCCTTTTTAACAAAACAGCGTGAAAATTGGTGTCTAGGATTACTGGCCCCTTGCAAGTGTAAACAACGCCATGCCACAGTGATGGCTTTCTAGTTTTGTTGCTAGCAATAGACCAAAATGCAGTGCAGTTACGCAACATATAGCCTCCTCAGTAAGTGGACTCCATTGACAGAGATCATTAGAGATGGGGCAAAGCCTTAGTGTGATATCCTGTAAAGTCACCACCATCTTGCCAAGAGACAAGTAGCAATAGAACATACTATCATAGTCCTGTGCTAGATTTCATAAAATAATTGTTACAAAAATCTGACAATACTAATACTATTCATTACTAATCGTTCCATTAAAGATTACGTAGCATTATACTAATCATAACCTCTAGGTATAGGTCTGTTTATTTTTAATAAGCTTTAGAAGGTGTATAATATAAGAATCAGAAACATTTGAATTTTGATAATGCTGATATGTCAGGATAATACAGTATCCATTAATAAATACTGGCATATAATATATATTGGCATAAATATTAATTCATTAATGACAATGTAATAGCTCATATCATATCTATCGCTCTATTGTTACAACGCTTTGATTTGGTCTTGGGAGGAATCTGACAAGTAGTTGCCACCCATTCAGCAACCATTATGAGGTCTAATGCCTACTAAAATGGCAGTGATTTAATAATAACAAATAATAATACGTATTTTATTTGTGGCCAAATAATACATTGAGACGTTTCACTGGATGATACGACTTGCGGGTGGTGCCTTATAAAAAGTCAGAGAACAAGTTCAGCATGAATTGTCACCTGGGATGACGTGAATGTTCACAAATATCCATGACAATCAGTCAAGTAGCCGCCATTACATGTCGTCACATCAGTCGGTGACAGTGTGTGACCTGCATCAGTTTACGCATCCTCAAAGGAAAACACCGATAGTCGTGTCACTGAAGTCCTAAAATCATGAGACACACTGGTTCGTGCTGCTGCCATAAACCATTTGGGTGCATGGCAGGGAGCTGAGGGTTTCTGGTGGTTAGAAAAGCAACATTTGGACTGTGAGGTGAAGTCACTGGTTTGATCTCCACTATGTCCATGGCTGAGGTGTCTTGAGCCTGCCCTGAAAAACTTGCATGGCTGCCCACTGCTCCGAGTATGCTTCCCTGGATGTGTTCATATAGCTTCTGAATATGTGGAGTCAGACTTTATATTTAGTGAGAAACATCCTATCGTTGTGAATCTGTCTATCTATCTAAACATCAGTGCAAGAGATTCTTGCTTGCTGATTCATTATTGTGGGCGTCAGGCTCGTGCCGAATTATACGCCCTGAATTTTTGTTGGACTCAAGAAGACTGAAATGACCCCTGTGCATCTCTGGGCTGCATTCATGTGGCAACAATGTTGCAAGCAGGCAGCCTGCTTCATGACCCATGCTGTTATAATGAGGTTGCATCAGAGCTTCAGAACTTTGTATGATTGAAATACTTATTATTTAATGTCTGTTCAGCTCTTCATTGTGTTTGTTTGGCACATAAAGACATTTTGAATCACTGAAAGACACATTTCTTAACATGTTAAGCACCTGGGCTAAGGCACTTCTTGCAACGTAGTCTACAACTAATTCAGATATTTGCCTTGTACAAACATTCTACAAGTGGGGATGGAGAGGTTGTATATCATTTGTGTGTGAGCCCTCTGAAGAACTCCTGAATCCTGTGAAAACCATCATGAGCAGTCCCCCGCACATTCCTGCTAACGCAAACACACAAGTAATGTGACACACACTTCCTGCCTCACATGGCCGAGAAAGTCAAGCAGGCGTTGTCTGCGAGGAAGAGAAACTGGAGAAAAGAGAAGCGCAGGCAGAGAATCAGAGGGTGGACAAAGGAAACATGTGGGACATCTTTCCAGCTGGGAGCAAAGTGCTGCCATTTTGTTGTTGTTTGACCCCGGTGGCTGGAAACTTCCCATCACTTCCACCCCAGCAACATGTGACTCACCAGTGCATCTGATTTAACCTGATTACAAAATGACTCATGCTCGATTGTTAGAGTGTCATCAGAAAAAAAAAAAAAAAAAAAGGATGAGACTGGACGCAGGGGTCCTCTTTGATCCCTTGGCTAAAGCTCTGCATATGCTGCATGTCACTGTCCATGCAGATTGAGCGCTCATTCAAAATTGCAGGTTATTTTTAGGGAGCCTCACATCTGCTGGCTGATAAACAAGCTGCACGGCGCTGCCTGAAACCAGTTTGGAGTAAACCATGAATGCTTCTGTCAACATCCAGCTGAAAAAGATGTTTGAAGAAGCCTTCAGGAAGCACCTACAGGCAGTTGACAGTGTTCAAAGAGTAAAAAGGGAATTTTCCTCTATTGAGACATTTTCAGGGGGATTTTATTGTGTTGTCCGGACTTAGAATAGGAGTATTTGTGTTTGTCTATGTGTACATGTACAGTGAGAGGGTAGGTTTGATCTTCACAAGTATCACAGTGTTATTCTTTGAAGCTGTTGTGATGCAAAAACCTATGAAACTGTATTATCAGATCAAAAAGCACTTTCGCAAGGAACTAATCAGACTCAGTTGCGCAGATAAATTCTTGGAAAACCCGTCACTTGTCATTGCGACTGAATGATTCATAACTGGTTATCTATTGCTGCAGTTTACATTGATCATGTGGGAAGTAGAGATAGCAGCAGCACGAAATGCCAGCGCCTCAGCTGGGCTCTGCCATCTGCTTTATGGGAGAAAAGCTCATCTCATTTAGCTTTCGCTCCATTAAAAATGTTGCCTTTTCCCACATTATGTGACAGCAGACACCCCACACGCCCCCTCGTGCTACCATCACAAAGCACTTTTCGGGTGTTCAACCGATGGCTGCCTGCAGCTCGTCAATCTGACTCGGATGCAAATGAGAGACAGGGGTCATTAAATGGAGGTGATTGTTAGTAAACTAACGGTGGAGCATAATGATCCGACCAAATGCGTCTCTGAGCTGCACTTTCAGGGAATGCGCCGATGGACTGATGGTGGCAGGAGAGCTGTGTGTTTGCTCAAGGCTCAACAAAATTCACTTTAATAGCAGTTAAACCTATTTCCTCACACTTGATGCAAACTCTTGCTCAAATCCTTCCTTCCAAAGACAGCCTTAAAACAATCAAAAGACAAAACCCCATGACTGTACTTAAATGAAGACGTTGCAGGTATAAAAAGGTAACACCAGCATGACCATGAAGAAAACCAGAACTGCGCTCTATGATTTAATCAAAAGATTATCTCCATCCCTGACGTATCCCTGCTGCCATCGCTGGCTCCGCTGCAGTCCACTGAGTCTTAACTAACACATTTTATGTGATCAGCCTCTAACATATTGATTTTTTTTCAGAGCATAACCAGATAAGCTGCATGAGATGGAAAGAGACTAATGTATGCATGAAAACACAACAGTTTGATTTTGGTACTACACACTTATTCACGTTCTTGCCAAGAGCCAAATGAGAAAATCAATACTCCTTCTCGTGTTTGTGTGTTCAGTAAGAAGCTACAAACCAGCGGGAGTTGACTTGCTTGGCAATAAGACTGGAAAGTTGGTGAAGGTGAGTCTGGCACGCTGATATATGAACAAAAATAACAGTTTAATTGTTCTAACAGAGGTCCAGAGAGGCCAGGTCAGCTGCAGCCAAACTGCTGTCATGTGCACTGTGTAATGTCAGTTGATAGTCTGGAAAATAAGAAGGACGAACACAGCCTTGGTGCACCAGTCAAAATGAGACGGTACCAAGTAAGATATTATAAATGCAGTAGATGGAGATGCTGCTCATTTGGATTGAAACAGTGAATGCATATTTGACAAACATTTGAAACTAAAACATTAAAATTCATGTTTTTTTTTTTACCCCCTCGGGGAGGATTTTTAATTTGGTGTCTTTTGTCAGTTTGACATGCAGATATCCTGCAGTGTGACTCCCTCTGCTGTGTTTTACAGCCTCCCCGTTGTGCAGGCGACAGGTCTGCTCATCCTTCATTGAGCTGTCTCCCCCGACTCAATGGTGACAGTCATTCTATTAATGTGTCGTTTGCTGGCTATAATAAAAAAAGCATAATCCAGAATGAGGGTTACTAATGTGTGTTCATGTCTCTCAACTGAGTGTGGGCAGAGGCATGGTTGCCATGGAGCCAGTGATTAATTGATGGAGAAGTAAAACCAGATGAGAAAATATGATGGAAAATATGATGGTATGAGACTTTGAAAGGGGGAGAGGGGGAGGTGAAAGGAGAGAGAGCGAGAGAGTTTATTATTTCCTCATTCCCCTCATATTGGTAGTAAAAATTCAGAATTACTGACTAATCTTTCACTGAACCGTAAAAATGTGCAATAGTGTACAATACTGCACTCTAGTGTTCACGTGCTAAACTGCAGCCTGTGTTACAGTAGTACAGAGGTGAGCTACAAGTATTTACCAGTAATAACAGAAGTGTTCAGATCATTTACTTCAGTAAAGGAACCCAAACCAAAAGTCCTGCAAAAAGTCTAGAAATGTAAAATAAAAGCTAAACGCATGTTAAAAGTAAGAAAACTCTGGATTTTGTAAAAACTATTGTTATAATAGTCCAGATCACCTTAAATGATGTAAATGATGGATGTGAAAGTAGCTGATGTATTGTTTGGTTGTTTGATTTAAATAAATGCATAATGTTTTCCAAGGTAATGTTATACAATATTCCCTGTCTTTACAATGCCTCCCCGTTAGGACACAGCTGGTCTTTGGTTATATATTCTTATACAGTATGATGTTTAATAACTTATATATGTTACAAATTACATATCCTAAACATCTCAGATATTTAATACAGTACTTATAGATTTTGTATAGTTCATACTTATACTCATATACTGTCTTATTGTACAGATTTATTGTACACAATATTTATACCCTCTATATAATCACATACCTTCATATCATATTAATTGTGTTATATACGTATACATTCTAGCATATTTTATATCTTTTATATTTAATATATACTTTTATATTTTTATATATATTTTGGTTTTATATATACTTTACATACATTACATCATATAACTATCATATATACGTATATATATATATATATATGATATATGAAAATGTAATATATATGTTTATTATATGCACGTCTAAGAGAATTACTATGTATTTTGGTCATTGAAGAGCTTTATCTGAGTTCACACCTGTGATTGAAACTGTATTATAATCGTGACCAGCAGGTGGCAGCTTTTGACCGTCCTGGTCGGACCGGAAGTGACTTGCAGGGACCTCTTAGCCGCAGCTTCCAAACTGTGGGCGTTTTTTTCCCTTCAATCTTGACTCCAGAGTTTTTTTTTTCTGGGTGTTGCCTGATTGCTTTACAACTTTGGAGTTTCACCGGGGTGTTGCCGAGAACAACTGAGATCGTTTCTGTTGCAAGTTGCAACATTAAACTCTCTTTATACCGCAGTCAGGGCTCGTTCACTTTATTCAAGGTTTACTTTTCAGGCAACACGTAACTGGTTCATTTTAGCCGCTAGCTAAGCTAACCTAACAGAAACCGAGCTGCTTCTGCTGTACCGTCTGCTGGACCGCTAGCCAGAGAGTCGTCAGATGCAGGCCATAAAGTGTGTGGTAGTGGGTGACGGGTAAGTTAAACCGTGTTTTTATTCTCACTTCGACCTCTGTTGGTTCACACTTGCCCCGCATTTTAAAAATAAAAAGCTAACATAGTTTTCTTGGCTGACCCAGTTAGCAACAGTTGGCTAGCGGCTAACTAGCCTCAGATAACATGCCAACATGAGCGACAGCTGTTGTTGTGCCCTCTCTGCAGTCCAGCTGGGTCAGACAGATTTATCTACATGCTCCGGTTAGGTGTGACTGGACGGGTCACTGTCTTTCATTCCTTAGACATTAGGCAGGCTGTCTTGTCTGTAAGTTTAAATGTAATATCTCCTTCTGTGTGAAGCTTTAGTGTTGGTCACTCTTCAATTTGGTTTGCTTTGTCATGAACCTCACAACCACTTTAAGGATTGGGGCAATTTACTAATTTAATCTCATTCTGGCTGAGGACTCACAACTACAGCAAACTAAATCAAAACTCAACTGAAGTCAATAAAATAAGGGAAAACCCCAGCCCATTTATAGTCATCTAAATATTAAGAAAAATTGCAGCTAAGTAAATGAACAAATAGCACTCCATGTTTAAATGCCTCAGTCCTCTTTGAATTGTGCAAAACAACTGGTTTCGAATTTTTCTTTTACCATTGTTATTGTAGAATAGTTTAAAAGTTTTAGTACAAAATTTACGTATTGGAATTCCAGAAATATAAGGATGGTTTTATTTCAAAATCAGTACAGATATCAGTACAACTATGAACAAAATAATTATTCTAAAAAATACAAATGGGTAAATGCTGTTTTGTTAATATGTCTGTGACGAATTAAAACCTGACCACAAACTTGAATATAAAAATCAGTCAAAAATGAGTATATATTGCTGAAAGGCAATTATTTGAGCATTTTCAGGTGTTAGCCCTGACCCCTTAATGTTAAACATTTAATCATGTATATGAACTTGCTTCGTTAGGTACCCTAGTGAAAACAAATGCGTTCTCAGCATAACAGTCCTCCCCTAAATCCTCCTTTATGGCTGTGATAATGTTCAGTAGAAAAGGTGGTCGTTCAACTGGATTATCAGGTTGGAGGATGTAGTTTGTGATGGTGTTAAACTGGATTGAATAAAACATGTTTCTGTTACCTAGCCTAGCCCCCTGACTAAAATGGTCTTCAAATTAATAGAAACATGTGTCGGTACAACACCATGCAAAAAATGAAAACACGGTCGTATCAGTTGCTCTCTCTGTTATTTGAAACAAATGCTGAATGCCATAACCTTCATGAAGCTCAGATTTATCGCAGGATGGTTATAGTAGAATGGATTGGTTTTCACAAGTGTACCTAATGAACTGGGAAGTGATTGTATAGCCAAATAAATATTGTTCCCAATTACTGTAAGTCTTTCAGTGTATAATTTAAAGTATTTGTTATTCCCCTGCTAGTCTAGAGAAAAAGCTGTGTCAACACTGGGTACATTTAAAGCAGCGTTGATTTGCAGTTGCCAAGTTATAGTTGAAATATAGCCCTTCACGGCTCAACAATCAAGAGTTCAGCTTGTTTTTGTCTGACTTGACGTGTTAGACTGTCGGACTGCATTGGTTTCCTGTAAATACAGTGGAAATTACCATATTAACTAATAATCAACACGTTCCTTTTGTGTCACTGCTGACGAATACACTGTAACTGTTAAAGGCTGTAAGAAGAAAAGCGAACAATGGTCTTCATTTCTCATCATTTCCTGTTTCCTCCTCACAGGGCTGTTGGTAAAACATGCCTGCTCATCAGCTACACTACCAATGCCTTCCCCGGAGAGTACATCCCCACAGTGTAAGTTACACTTTACAACAAGCTGTAGAGTATGGTCAGCGAAATGAAAGATATTTGTTTAATTTTGAAGCTAATATCAACCTTCCTCTGTACAGCTTCGACAACTACTCTGCCAACGTGATGGTGGATGGGAAACCAGTGAACCTGGGTCTGTGGGATACAGCCGGACAGGAGGACTACGACAGGCTCAGGCCACTGTCCTACCCACAGACGGTATGTATATGTACAACTCTGTCCTGTGTCCTGTCCAGATGAGTGTCAACTTGACTGAATTAGCATGAACACTGTTGTCACATACCCAGCATTGATTTGGAGTTATTCACTGGTCTCTAATGCTTAAGAAGGAGTCTGTGCCCTCAACAAAGTAGAGCCTTGTATCCACAGTACCTATACACTGTCTGGAGGGCGGCTGGAGGAAATGACAAACAGCTCTTGTTTGACCTCTTTGTCTTGACAATAAGCTGGCCTCTGTGGCAAAGACTCACAAAGAGCTGGTAGTGAGAGTCACTTTGTGTGAAACCAGCAGGATCAGTCCAGATTTAAATGTCTTCACATTTGGAGACTGTTAATGAATACTGTAGTCTTTGTGGTTATCTCCAGCACTATAGTGCTGAGTTATAGTAATTCTTTTCCTCCACAGTGCTGATTACGTTTTTTATCGCTTACTGATGTTTGTCCTTTTCCCTCCTCAGGATGTGTTCCTGATTTGCTTTTCACTCGTCAGCCCGGCTTCCTTTGAAAACGTCCGTGCCAAGGTGAGAACAGTGTGCTCCCTCAAGTTAAATGTTTTCCATTAAATTACGTTCACATCAACTTGCATGGAAAATTTATTTTTAGCAGCGGCTATGTTTAATAGTGTTTAAGTGGGAAATATTTCTTAAATCTAAAAATAACTCTGATGGAAAATTCCAACTATTTACATGGACATCAAAAAATCATCCGATAACATATGTGTCTATGTGCCCCAAATCGTCAGAGTATTTTCTTAAATGTGCGGTGTGATTCTGCCCTCTGAATCATTGACTCACATTTTCATTGGCCCTACCCACATCGACTTGTACATAAACTTCCTTGACCAACCACCATCTTTCTGTCCCTCCCAGAAACTTGTCAGGTCACCTGATACCTACCCTGTGTTTGCCAAACATACACAGATACCAGACAACTAAACACCTAAAGCTCTGATTAGTCCAATAGCCGGAGCAATATGGTACTGCTTTGTTTTAGTTCCTTAATTCCTCATAGGTCACATTATGCGGAATTGGGATAAGAACCAGGAAACAGTGAAAGTAATCTATCCTTTAAGTGACTCGCTCATATTCAGCACTGCATTGTATGTTGTCCGGATTCCATCTCGTAACCCCTGTCCTCCGCCTCCTGCAGTGGTACCCCGAGGTGAGACACCACTGCCCCAACACACCTATAATCCTGGTGGGCACCAAGCTGGACCTGAGAGACGACAAGGACACTACCGAAAAGCTCAAGGAGAAGAAACTCTCTCCCATCATCTACCCGCAGGGCTTGGCCATGGCTAAAGAAATAAGTCAGTTGTAGCTCAGCACATGCACTATATCATTTATTTATATATCTAAATTAAAATGTCTTGTCTATTATTTTATGAGGGCGTTGTACTTAACTATAACAGAGGTCATATTTTTGGAACAAATCCAGTTGGGTCCACTTATATTCCAAGATAAATATAGCAATAAGAGGCCTAATTAGGTTACAGTCATTATTATTGTAGACTTTATTTTGTTGAACTGTGAATTTAATAGAGGCTTTTCATTTTACTTAAGTACCTTTGAAGGCAAATTAAGTGTGTAATAGTAGCAGGACAAATGACCTATTTAATTTGCTATTATTGTATTGTGTAACAGGTTATGCAAACACATTTGTTTTGAAACCTTCGGCACCCCATGTAGTCTAAAGCGTGGAGAGATTTAAAATGTTTTTGATTGTGTGATCATCACACAATCAAAAATAAGATGTTCCCTAACTTGGTTTCTCTCCTCTGGCGACAGGTGCAGTGAAATATCTGGAGTGCTCAGCTCTGACGCAGCGTGGCCTTAAGACAGTCTTTGACGAAGCCATCAGGGCGGTCCTGTGCCCCCCACCCGTCAAGAGGAGGAGGAGGAAGTGCAGAATATTGTAAAGGAGAACCACGGGAAGCAGAAAGAAACGGTTGGTGACTGAACACGCCTACTTGGAGGGAATGAGATGATAGCCAGGTTCCCCCAAATACCTGTTCACCCCGTGTCCTTGCTTGCATAGAAGCTTCGGTAGTTCAGACGTCCATCTGAAAGACGCCTCAGATTTAAGCAGCGTGGAGGTGTTTCTGGTAGCTGCCTACATCTGTTCAGTCCTTTCAGATCGACAGGAATGAAGTGATTTTGTTAAGGCCTTGGGGAATGTGAGGGTGGGGGGCTTTGATGTGGGATCAGGGGTTCATTAGGGAGGATTTTATGAAACAACATACATGTCATTTTTCTCTGGTCTTGTGAAGAAACACTACTTGAATTTGTCATAAAACAACCATAGATTTAACTCTATAAAAGAAGATGATCCTGCACTACACACTAAGAGATTCCTGCTGCCTTGATGAAATTTTACTTTGGAAAAAACATTTTTTTTTTCTTTTATTGTCAGACCGTTTTGTTTACATCAGACTGAGGTGCTGCCAAAACTCAGCCAACGGTCTTCACTTCGTAGTATGAAAATGTTTTTTCTTTTTAATTTTGTTTTAACTTGTACGAGATATCATACTGCAGTCATGAGTAAACACTTTAACCCTTAAATATAACAAGTGTAGGAGCTGCTGAGGCGTAGTAATTACTGAAGTGAATTGAATGAGCATTTCAAAGAGCCTCTACTAGATTTTTTTTTTTTTTAATGTATCGATTGATCTTTTCTCACTATGTGTTTAGTGAACCAAGTATTTTATAACTGACTGCTGGACGTGTGAAGGAGCTGTGCAGCCATTGTTGTTCATTCTTTCTTTATCTATGAAGTTTACCCATCATTTCAGTTGTTCACTAAATTCTCGCTCAGAAGGTTTTTGGACGTTTTGTTCAGTGTGCAATGCTCATCGCACACTGAACAAGATGATAGAGCTAATGAAGTTAACTTCCATCTTGACTCCATCTATTACTATGTTTTATGAAGTCTATGAGCCAGTCTGGTAATATCTGAAGAACTTACTTTAATGCATTTGTTGTACAACATGACCTTCGTAGGTAACTACTCCATGTACATTTCAACATGAGCAGCGATCAAATAGCATGGTTGCTCTGGTGAACCACTAAATCTGAGCTCATCGTTTTATCAGTGTTTCAGTAGTGGAACAGAGGAAACGTACACTAATTTTCTTTCTTAATGTGGTTTAATTTTCACATAGTAATATGCAGATTTCTTTTCTTTTTTTTTTTAAGCAAATAAATTCACTGAAAATACTCTGCTGTGCTTTGTATCTTCTTGCATCACATAACCATTTGTGGAAATCACTTGTGTAATGAACACTTTGTTTATCTTATGTATATAAAAATCTTAAAAAATGTCCTAAAACAAATGAGGCGCGTACAAATAACAAAAAGTCATGTAAAATTTTGAAAAAAAAAAGGAAAAGCTCATTATTCTTTTGAGATGAGGATGATGTATATATATATATATGGCAGTATATGATGTAACATGGTAAAGTTGTAACGTATTAACTGTATAACCCACTAATGCACGAGTCTGAAATGGGCCAGCCTGCATAATGAGTACTTTTAAGTTAGGTACCTAAATCCAATGGTAATACTTTAGTGTTTTAAGCTGTACCGCAAGTATACCCTGATTTGTGGTAATTAGTGACATGTGGCATGATAACATATAAATCTAACATGATATATATATACACTCACCGGCCACTTTATTAGGTACACCTGTCCAACTGCTCGTTAACTTAAATTTCTAATCAGCCAATCACATGGCAGCAACTCAATGCATTTAGGCATGTAGACATGGTCAAGACAATCTGCTGCAGTTCAAACCGAGCATCAGAATGGGGAAGAAAGGTGATTTAAGTGACTTTGAACATGGCATGGTTGTTGGTGCCAGACGGGCTGGTCTGAGTATTTCAGAAACTGCTGATCTACTGGGATTTTCACGCACAACCATCTCTAGGGTTTACAGAGAATGGTCCGAAAAAGAGAAAATATCCAGTGAGCGGCAGTTCTGTGGGCGCAAATTCCTTGTTGATGCCAGAGGTCAGAGGAGAATGGCCAGACTGGTTCGAGCTGATAGAAAGGCAACAGTAACTCAAATAACCACTCGTTACAACCGAGGTATGCAGAAGAGAATCTCTGAACGCACAACACGTCGAACCTTGAGGCGGATGGGCTACAGCAGCAGAAGACCACACCGGGTGCCACTCCTGTCAGCTAAGAACAGGAAACTGAGGCTACAATTCGCACAGGCTCACCAAAATTGGACAATAGAAGATTGGAAAAACGTTGCCTGGTCTGATGAGTCTCGATTTCTGCTGCGACATTCGGATGGTAGGGTCAGAATTTGGCGTCAACAACATGAAAGCATGGATCCATCCTGCCTTGTATCAACGGTTCAGGCTGGTGGTGGTGGTGTAATGGTGTTGGGGATATTTTCTTGGCCCACTTTGGGCCCATTAGTACCAATTGAGCATCGTGTCAACGCCACAGCCTACCTGAGTATTGTTGCTGACCATGTCCATCCCTTTATGACCACAGTGTACCCATCTTCTGATGGCTACTTCCAGCAGGATAACGCGCCATGTCATAAAGCGCAAATCATCTCAGACTGGTCTCTTGAACATGACAATGAGTTCACTGTACTCAAATGGCCTCCACAGTCACCAGATCTCAATCCAATAGAGCACCTTTGGGATGTGGTGGAACGGGAGATTCGCATCATGGATGTACAGCCGACAAATCTGCAGCAACTGCGTAATGCTATCATGTCAATATGGACCAAACTCTCTGAGGAATGTTTCCAGTACCTTGTTGAATCTATGCCACGAAGGATTAAAGCAGTTCTGAAGGCAAAAGGGGGTCCAACCCGGTACTAGCAAGGTGTACCTAATAAAGTGGCCAGTGAGTGTGTGTGTGTGTGTGTGTGTGTGTGTATATATATATATATATATAATATCTGGATGTTTAGGTGGAGATTCAGTTAAGTTGCTTGATAAATTACTACATTGTTGCTAATCAATTTGCTGTCAGTTCATCAACTTACCAACTAACCACTGCAGGATTGTACAGTTCTGTGCTGAGATTGGTATCCATGGCTTTGTCTGGTAAATGAAGTTATACAATGATTGTTAAATGCAAAAAGTCAGTTTGGACCATCTTTGTATACAGCCTCTGATTCAAGTGCGTGACCACTTCATGGGCTGGTTTTGGCTTTCCATTGGTCGAACACCAGCTTAGCAGACACTGCATCTTCTACTCCCATACCTGTTAAAAAAAAGTCATGGTTGTACTGATCTCTCAATGTACAGAGGTGGAAAAATAAAGGACAGTGTCTAATGTGGACTACCTTCATCAGGTATGACTTACCAAGGGATTTGAACACAGTCGTCTTTTCTATGTGAGCAGGTTTTGTCCCATTAATAACATCTCCAAGCTCTGCAAATATCTCGGCCTGAAACAGATATAATCATATTTGTCAATAAACTCTGTTAGCTTATCGAGCCAGTCAGAAAGTACGGTGACAGACTGACCCCGGAGAGGACGACGTCGCCAGACTCGGCCATTGCTCCCTCCCTGCTGTCAGCATACACCACAGCCTCCTTCATCAACGCGTCGTCCAGCTCCCTCCAGTTTGGCCTGCACGCTCCTACCGCTGTGGCAACACATTTTATTTTTTATTGTAACATCATTCAAACTTTCGGACTGTCTTTTGATTACCTGTATCTATGTGTTGATTTCCTCTCACCTGCCACATGGGCTCCGGGTTTGACCCACTGACCATAAAGCACCGGCTCGGTACAACTGGTTACTGTCACTATGACGTCTGCTCCCCTCACGGCTTCCTCCACTGAGCCGCATAGTGTCACAGCGCCACCGACTGATCTGAGAAACCTCTCCGCTCCCTCTTTTGAGCGACTCCACACTCTCACCTGAGATGAAAGTCCAAGAGTACAGCAGTTTATGAACAGCCAAACGTTATACAGTATGTTAAGCAGGAGTCAGTGAGAAAGGGAAATGTTTGATTCTGTTGAAGTGACAAAAAGCAAATGCAACCCCTGCTGCAAACAGAGCTTTAAAAAGATTGGACTGCGCATTCAAAGTATTAATTGCAGATAAACTACGTCAGTGACAATGGTAGTTCTTTTACATGTGAGTTAGCTGGAATAACGTACAAATACATGAGGTATCATAAGAACGTCAAGAGAATTATGCGAGATATGTAGGTAGGAAGGGATAACAGTGAACAATGAGCACTAAAGCCGGTTGTTGGTTCCAGCTCCACAGATCAGAAACGTGCAGCTCTAGGCCAGAGTGACTCACAGGAAAGTTGAGAAGTTAGAGTTAATTTACAAGCCAGGCATGGCACTTGTAAGACGAAGAAGTAGCAGAAATGAATGAAAATAAAGCACTGTCAAATGTCAAATATGGCAGTGAAAAGATTCTGCTTTGCGTTGTGTGGCAACAGTGGCAGGTGAAACATCGCACAGAGAGGACAGACAGAAGAAGGGATCCCATTAAATATCAGTAAATCTGGATGAAAATGTCAGCTAATGGACAATTTGACATATTATCATCTATTTGCTGGTGTTTCTCTTGTTTTCTTATCACTTTATGAATCCACAAATATCTAATTTGTGCTGCGTCAACCAATTTACATCGTCCAAGACAGATACAGCTCTGTTTACATTCACCATTAAAGAGTAACTCTCTTGTACTGTACCTCTTTAAAAGAAAACATTTCAGTGAAGACATTATAATGACTGCGGGCCTGTCTGCCGGTCCCCAAGATGGCCAGAACCTCTGCTCCAGGGCGCATCAGCAGCTGTGGGACAGACCCGTGGGTTTAGTTTGCATGTTTTGAGTGCAACAGTGTGAATAGATGTCCTTTTTAAAAAAGTAAATCAGTGCCTTTGCAGAGATGGCTGAGACTGCAGCTGTCCTCATGCATGTGATGACCTCTCCGTCCATGACCTGCAGAGTAAACACATATGAGTATGAAGCTGTTGAAACTTAGGGAACTCTGGTGTATTTGTTTAGTAATGCCGCGTCAGTTTAACGCACAGCTTTGACGTTCCCATACTCTGGATCCAGCAGCACCACTGTGGCTTGAGTGGCTGGCAACGTGGAGCCGTCCTCCCTCTTGTAGAAACACACAAACTTTGTGGACAGGACTCCATCATTCTCCATGTATGTGGGCATCAGCCCCAGAAACCTGCGAAAAGGAACGAGTGTGAGCCATCGGCAGCTTGTTAATGTTTCATGTGTCTTTGAAGGAGACACGCAGGCCTACCCGTGGTGTTTCTGCAAGGGAACCGTGGTGCGCACCGGCTGGATCACCTCAGCGCTGTCTCGTCTGGAGAATTTCCCCAGAGCCTCCTCCAGACGGGGGACAAGGTCTCTGTAACGCAACAAGCCCTCCACCTCATGCTCCCATATGACAACAGGAGGTCCGGCCATAGTTTCTGCCCCGGTTTCTCAGAGGAATAACCGAAGGGCGCTAAGTGCAAAGTTCTGATTGTGAAATGGAGTTGCATTCAAGAGCCGCGGTGAAGATTTTGAAACACTTTAGTGTGAGAAGGGGCGTGGACTGAGAGGCGGCTTTTCCACAGAAAATTTATAGCCTTGGGCTTGTTTTGGCGTGAGGTGATCGGAGAGTAAAAAAGAAACAACCCAAACTCAGGATAAATAAATAAAGATTCAAATAATGATTTGTGTAAATTCACCGTGTTGGCATCATAGACTGTGGTTTGCATCTACAATCTCTTATCTGAAACATCTCAGATAAGAGGATGCTGTGGACAGACACATTTATTTATTTATTTTTTTATTTACTTTCACTGACATTTCCAGTGTTTGTGTAATTTATGAATGAATTTGTGAAGATTTTATGATTTACTTTTATATTTTTCAAGCATTGCTCTGAGGCTTTGACAGAATTTTAATACGCTAGCTGGTTGGATAAAATATTGTTTTATGTGTTTCATTTTTCAAAATAAGTGGGTTGCTTTAATGATATTTAGAGTAAGACCTTATGTCTTATTAACAAACCATCCTTAACATTTATTATTTGCAGCATCTTTTATAATTTAGGTAAAAGTGTGGGTATTGTTCCTGTTAATGGAATGAGGCCCACCCCTCCAGGTTAAACTAGTTGTAAACAACTATTGTGTTTGTTACACTATGTGCAAACTATCATCACAGAACATTTCCCCTCCCAACACTGAATTTTCTCCTTCAGTTTATGACAAATGACTTTCCACACTTCTGTCATTGACAGACAAAACAACTAGAAAAAAAACGTATCATGTTTAGATAAAAAATTTTATTATGAAGCTGGTGATATTCTTGTCAACAGATGCACTGAAATGAAACCAATGTCCTAACAAGTAAAAAAAAAAAAAAAAAAGGAACACCACTTATATTTTCCTGTTGTGCATGTTTTTTCTTTTTAAATGAAACATAAGATTATTTGGATGTAGGATTCATCCACTCTCCTTAATAAAGAAAAACAAACAACAATCACACAAGCAGTCTCTCTATGGCCATCTGGACAGACTGGATCTGAGGTTTGAGCTGAGACCCCTCCTTTATGGTGACTGAGGTAGCGATGACGGGGCGCGACACCCCGCAAGCCCGGCCCAGGGCCTGCTTGGAGCGGACAAACACGTACGGGACGTTCTTGTCCTCGCAGAGCAGTGGCAAGTGGAGGATGATCTCCAGTGGTTCAGCATCAGCAGCCATCACTATAAACTCAGCAATGCCTCTGTTCAGAGTTTTAGTGGCTGAGGAAGAAGCAGGGGACAACAAATGGTTACATTTCCAGAACAGTAAGTGGAACACGGGGAAACAACACTCCTCTGATCATCAGTGAAAACCATTGCGATATTACAGGTGTTATAGAAGTAGTATGTTTGTGTACAACGCTGCATCAAGTACTTAAATTGGACATTTTTCAAAGGCAATTCGTCACTAATCAAGTAAACACATCTGGCATCACAGCAATCTTAACACATCAGACTTTCAGATCATTGGTGAAAATAAGCAATAAAAGACAAAACATAACATCTATGCAAATTTGACAGCACACTGATACATTAGTCAATAAGTAATTGTGTTAAAGGGTGGTTTAAAGCTCGATGTAACAGGGAATATATCAGCTTGTTTGTAGCCACACTAATCGTGTTCTTGTGAGATTATTGTACATTTCCTCACCTTCATTGGCCCCCTTCCTTAGCTGTTTGTAGTTAGAGGCTTGCTGTACCAGGTCCAGGATGGTTTTGGTCAGCGTGGCGTCAGCCAGCGGGTAGGCCTTTGGGTTCACTTGAGGTTCAGTCTGAAAATAACACAATAAGAGAGTTAACTCCACATTACTACTGGCGAGGCAATGCCTAAAACCAACAAACATTACAATGATATTTTGAGGTTTGGGAAAGCGCGCCCGGTTTCAAAGATTTAACATGCGAGCTAATAGCTAGCTAATATGCTACCTTGTTAGTTCATTCAAAAATAACACTTACCATTGTGAATAGTTTTTCTGGTTTTCCTTCCCTCTCGGCGAAGTGCTTCACGGAGGATTATTTTTGTTTGCTTAGTATAGAAGGAGCTACAATACGCAAGATATAATCGTCTACTATATATTTAAGAACGCTAAACTCTCTAAGCTCTGTTGCATGCACCAAGTCGGAGAACGTACACCACACGTGTGGGGCTCCGCACATGCGCACTGGGACCGCTAGCTAAAACAACAGGAAATGATTTGTTTCTTTATTTTAGGTACGCCTATGGCATGTGCTCATGTGATTTTTTTTTTTTCAAATATAAATTCACTAATAATTCAATAATTATTATTACATTTCTTTATTGGTGGAGATTTTAATATGACATTTAAGTTTATTAGGTGGTGGGATGTTTGCATCTCTCATAATATAATCCTTTTACCAATAGGCAATGACACAAGAGAAAGAAACTACTTCAATTTTAAAGTTAACAAAAATAAATAAATCAACCAATATGTCGTTAAACCAGAGCCCGTCTACGGAGAGCCTTGGCACTTCCTATTAGCCCCATTGTATCGATCTTGATTGCAGTTCCATTAGAATTCCACTGGAGGCGCTCGCGGGCGAGTGCAGACTGAATGGCAGTCTATGGAGCTAGACGGCTAAATGTATCTCTTTCTCCTGCTTGTCGTTGAATCAACGTAGATTTTATTGTTGATTCCGCAAGTTCAATATAGATTATGGTCCAAAAGTCGAATCAATGAGTACTTATGTCTTTTCAATTTCTTACAGGTTGGGGCGTTGTTGGCCGGAACACGCTAGCATTCTGCTAATGAATGCTGATTGGTTAGTGACGGACTTGCGACTGATTACGACCAGAGACCTCGTTTGATGGCACCTGAAGCTAAAGCAGAATCAGAATCATTTTCTTAAGGAGGACTTTCTGTCGAAGTTAATTTTTGTGTGCTGTATTTATGTTTTCCTGCGGACACTTTTATTTTCATATCGTTATATATGTGTTGTAAAAAGTACACGGGTGAAATTGCCGTAAAGCAGCACCTCTGGCAGTATGAAAATATGTGACGTCATCACATTTTTTTATGGGGTTTTTAGAACAGATAAATGAACTTAAAAATGCAATTTTCAGCTGAGTGTATTATCTTAGCCGACTCGTTTGAATGCAACTTTCAAATTACTTGATAAAAAATTATATCCTGAGAAAAGTGGATTCTGGGGGTGAAACCCCATCGGCTCCAATTCATTCTGCACTCGCCTGCGAGCGCCCCCGCATGGACAGAGACGTGTTACTGCAGCCAGTCCAGAAACCGGAAGTAACCAGAGAGTGCCACTTCTCTTCCTATTAGACTTTCTCTGGCATAGTATATACAGTCAATGGGTTAAACCAGAGAAAGTCTAATAGGAAGAGAAGTGGGACTCTCTGGCTACTTCCGGTTTCTGGACTGGCTGCAGTAACACGTCTCTGTCCATGCGGGGGCGCTCGCAGGCGAGTGCAGAATGAATTGGAGCCTATGGGGTTTCACCCCCAGAATCCACTTTTCTCAGGATATAATTTTTTATCGAGTAATTTGAAAGTTGCATTCAAAAGGGGGGGGCTAAGATAATACACTCAGCTGAAAATTGCATTTTTAAGTTCATTTATCTGTTCTAAAAATCCCTTCAAAAAATGTGATGACGTCACATATTTTCATACTGCCAGATGTGCTGCTTTACGGCAATTTCACCCGTGTACTTTTTACAACACATATATAACGATATGAAAATAAAAGTGCCCGCAGGAAAACATAAATACAGCACACAAATATTAACTTCAACAGAAAGTCCTCCTTAAGCAAATGTTTCTGATTCTGCTTTAGCTTCAGGTGCCATCAAACGAGGTCTCTGGTCGTAATCAGTCGCAAGTCCGTCACTAACCAATCAGCATTCATTAGCAGAATGCTAGCGTGTTCCGGCCAACAACGCCCCAACCTGTAAGAAATTGAAAAGACATAAGTACTCATTCATTCGACTTTTGGACTATAATCTATATTGAACTTGCGGAATCAACAATAAAATCTACGTTGATTCAACGACAAGCAGGAGAAAGAGACACATTTAGCCGTCTAGCTCCATAGACTGCCATTCAGTCTGCACTCGCCCGCGAGCGCCTCCAGTGGAATTCTAATGGAACTGCAATCAAGATCGATACAATGGGGCTAATGGGAAGTGCCAAGGCTCTCCGTAGACGGGCTCTGGTTAAACCTGAATAATACAGATTAATCTCCGAGGCAACAGAGGGCGCACGCTTTATTGACTCGCTGTTCTTTTGGGGCCAAATAGCGCGCTGTGCATTCTGGGTAGGGCACTTTCAAGCCGGCCATATTGTTTCTTCGTCCTGAGTGAAGGAGAGAGGGGAGATGAAGGGGATTCGGGGAATCAGTCAGCTATCGGTGAGGACTCGGTGATTATATCCTGCATGTTTCTGTGTCGGGACATTCGTACACACACCGTCCGTCCGTTTAACTCTTCGCGTGATTGTTGGACGGTGTAAAATTTCAGGGTCAAATGTCCGGACAGGCTGTGGTGAAGGGCTAACGAGGAAGCAGTTGACTAATGGTTGACATGACTCTGAGCCTAACCGGCATTAAACCGACCGATAACGTTACATAATGAACACCACACCTTATATACCTTACTAACTTTTATTTTATTTCAACTCTCCGGGTCTAAGAATTCAGGGTAGTCAACATTTGGGAGAAAGGGTGCGAGTAGCTAGCGGCTTCTATGTATAGGCTTCATGTAGCGGCGCTTTCAGGTCATGACCGGGAGCATGTCTGGATGTCTTACCTTACATCTCTGTTTTATCAGCAGCAGTACTCTGCTCTATCTAGTATGACAAATGACAGGGTCCGTGGAGACGCTGCTGTAAAACTTATTACAGGATCTACATCACCAGGAAGAGGTTTTATAGTTGTAATGGAACTCTGTATGTTTATATATCATAATTTTGCTGAGCTCTTAAAGAACTTAACCAGTTTGGCTGAAAAGACAGCTGGGAAAACTCCATTAGCAAAAGGACACCAGGTTAAAACCTCCAGAACAGATACTAAATTGACTTGTGTAAATTCAAGATTCAAAGAGTTTATTGTCCCGTG
Organism: Chelon labrosus; assembly: GCF_963514085.1. Classification (NCBI taxonomy): domain Eukaryota; kingdom Metazoa; phylum Chordata; class Actinopteri; order Mugiliformes; family Mugilidae; genus Chelon; species Chelon labrosus. Next base: position 18,586,379 of record NC_140352.1, read on the forward strand.
CACAGTATAGAAACATGTTTTCCTATACAATGAAATTCTTCTTTTGCTGTCCACCTAAATGCATAACAAATATAAAATCTTAGAAACAGCAATATAAAAAGATATAAAAAGTATACATGTGTTGTCATCTGTCAGAAATTAGTTCAGGGTGAACTACTAGAACAACTCTTTGACACCACTGTGTCCTGCTAACATCACTGATCCCATCATTTCAAAGTATTTTATTCCTCAGGTGTTCTTGTCCTCACACTGCCCTTACATCAACCAGTGAGCCAGCAACACGTTAGTTGTAATGTCCCGCCTTCCCGTGTGTTCTATTTTTTTTTCTCCAGACAAGGCTTTATGCAGCCCAGGCTGCCCGTAAGGTGGAGTTCACTGGGTTTCATCCACAGGATGCACAGGTCAGTGGTTGAAGACTTGTTTTTCTCCTCCACAGAGACGCTTCTATGCGGCTGCCAGAAAAAGCCAGACCCTGGCCGAGCCCCTTGCTGGCCTCAAGCTCTCTCCTGGAGCTGCCCACTCATACCAGGATGTCCATGTATGTTGGGGAGTGATGAGGATGTCTGGGCTGGGGAAAGCTCGGTCCACACAGTGTTTCTGTCAGAGGAGCAAAATATTGGTTGATTTTCCTGCAGAAAAAAATGTTGCTTATCTTTTCCAGCCATTTGACTGTTCTAATTATACTGAGTAAAAAAAACTAGATATCATTTCGATAAATGTCCAAATGACTTTAGGTGAGCCTTTAATGTATAAGCTGAGACTTGGAGGTTTACGAGTATTAACAGAGTGTTTGCGTACCTGCTGGACATGATCAAATCAAGGGCCAACGTTTTATATATATCCTCCTGTTCAGGTGACCAAACTGCCCAGTGGACTGGTGATCGCCTCTCTGGAGAATTATTCTCCAGCCTCAAAGATTGGAGTCTTCATCAAGGCCGGCTCTCGTTATGAGACTCATGGAAACCAGGGGGTCACCCACGTCCTCCAAGTGGCCTCCTATCTGGTATGGAACTTAAATACAGACCCCTGTAACAGACTTGATTAAGGACAGTCAGTATTATTGTTTTCAGCTATGACCCCTCTCTGCTGTGCATTACGGTAATAAATAAAGATTGACAAGCTTTATTTATCTTTATTTAAAATATTTATACAATAATTATAACAATGCACACTGTTCATAAATGGGTATTTCCAATTAAACATTTGCACATTTTAGAGATAATGAATAAAAAATGTTAATCCCTGTCTAGTACTTGGAGGATGCTTGTTGCCCTCTGCTTCAGCTTAATATTGACTTGCATTTGTATCTTTCCAGACAACCAAAGGAGCTTCATCTTTCAAGATAGTCCGTGGTGTTGAGGCAGTGGGCGGCAGTCTGGGGTCAGTAACCTCCCTTTAAGTTTTTCACAGATTAGATGTTTTTCTCACAACCTTTCAATGTTCTAATCTGGATTTCTTCATGTTTCCGTGCAGCGTGACTTCAACAAGAGAGAACATGGTTTATACCCTCGACTGCTTGAGAGATGACATGTGAGTCTTTGTATATTATCAGAATAAATTAAAAGGGTGTTTGATAAATATGGTCTACACTCAAAGAAATGTGGTTTGATTAATAAATTACGTAAATGAATGAATATTGTGAGACTGCTTGGTATGAAAGTGATTATAGCTCTGTTAAGAACCAAGTATTAACATGCATTACAAGTGGCCAGCTTATGTAGAGGTGTGAACACACCCAAGACACATTGAAGATCGGGTCACTCAGACCACATTTGGAGTTTGCGTGAGCCACATGTGACCACTTTCTTTGAGCAGGGGGAACACATATTGGGTCCTAGCCACATAAATAGATCTCCTACTTCAGGGTTGCCGTGTCCAGGCCTGAATGTCAGAGTTGAGATAAATAAATAATAACTTGGCATGTGTGCTTTTGGTAAGCTGGAAGAATTTACAGCTCCCTATGTTCCACAACTTGTATCATATTGCCATGCTGGGGTGCACATACAACAAACAGTACTGGTTGACATTCTGAAACAGCTGTAGGTTTCGGTCTGTTGTTTTGTTACAGAAGCTGTTATAGTCTACTGCATCTTAAAAGATGTCCGTGCATACAGAGCGGCAAACTGACAATAGATCTCAACTATTACTCCAGGCACATTTTTGTGCCAGGTGTAAAAACACTACACAAAACTGGAGACTTGTGTTTCTGTCACTCAGGATGCAAGTTAATACTAAGTCTGAACAGGCCCTTTGTTTTTTGGGATGTTTACACAATCTCATCACTTTACTCCACCCTTTTCTCCTCTCCCTCTTCATTATTGCGCCGCAGGGACACAGTGATGGAGTATTTGATCAACGTGACAACAGCCCCAGAGTTCCGTCCGTGGGAGGTGTCAGAGCTAACGCCCAGAATAAAGTTAGACAAGTCACGGGCTGCAGAGAACCCACAGACAGGTAGGTCCAACTGGACTGTGATTTTATATATACATAGTTTGATTATTGTTGTTGTTGTTGTTGTTGTTATTATTATTATTACTATTATTATTACTACATATCTGTTTTTTATGGGCTGAAGCTACAGGAGTTTACTGTGCCTATGTTGGTTGAGTCCTGTTATTTACTTGCTCTCTTTTACAGGTGTGATTGAGGGTCTGCATGAAGCGGCTTACAAGAACGCCCTCAGTAACTCTCTGTATTGTCCAGACTACATGGTTGGCAACATCGAGTCTGAACACGTAAGTTGTGTGTAAGACTGATAGTGTTGATACATCTGTTGAAGCTGTTGTTTTCTAAAGTTATTATTCTTTTCCAGCTGCACCAGTTTGTTCAGAACCATTTCACGAGTGCAAGAATGGCTCTTGTCGGACTTGGTAAGAGTCGCTATACATTAAAACAATTGCCTTGTGCAGAAATCAGTAGCACTGGTATGACTACATGATTGATGGAAATCAAAATAAGGTTTCTTCCCTTTCCTCCAGGCGTTAACCATGCTGTGCTGAAGCAAGTGGGAGAACAGTTCCTCAACATCCGCAGTGGATCAGGCACCACAGGAGCTAAGGCTCAGTATCGTGGAGGTGAGCTGAACTGACAAAAAGTGTGCTTGGTGGTCATGCATCCACCTCTCATGAGGTGTAAACCTTCCTGTCTTGTCTTCAGGTGAGATTCGGCTGCCCAGCACCAGCAACCTGGTCCATTCAGTGGTGGCGAGCCAGTCGGCTGCAGCAGGCACCAGCGAAGCTCTGGCCTTCAGTGTCCTGCAGCATTTACTTGGAGCTGGTCCACATGTTAAGAGAGGTTCCTCCGTCACCAGCAAGTTGGTCCAGGGTGTTACCAAGGCAACTGCTGACCCCTTTGAAGTGAGTGGCGAGGAACCAAAACCAGAAAACGTTTCATATACCTAGAGGAAGCGTGTAACACAGATTAAAGGCATGTTAAATCATTATTGTCACACTAAAACACCTTTCCTTGTTTGTTTTCTTTAACCATAACAGGTCAGTGCTTACAATTCAAGCTACTCTGACTCTGGTCTGTTCGGGATCAGCACCGTTTCCCAGGCTGCCTCTGCTGGTGATGTGAGTATGCCATAGTCGTGACAGGAGCCTGTTCATCAGCACAAATATGCAAAATGTCTTGATGTATGCTTTGTCCTCTTCTGTCACTCCAGGTGATTAAGGCCGCTCTCGCCCAGGTGAAGGCTGTTGCTGATGGAGGAGTCACAGCTGCTGACCTCACTCGGGCCAAGTAAGACACGCAGACGTAAACTGATAAAATGCAAATGGTGTACTTCAACCACAAAACAAATTCTAAATTTCACATATTGGCTTACTTGGGTTACTTGAAAAGATGGACATCACTCTCGTAGTTATACACTAAATAAGGAGCTGGAGCCAGCAGGTGAAAATAATGGCAAACATCTACCATGGCTCTGTCCTGAAGTAACAAGAGATAGTCCTTTACACAAAGTTGTTCCTTTATTTGTTATATAAATAATCGTGGGTGGAGTATAACGAGTAGTAGTATGGTTTTGGTCAGCTGAAAAAAGGTGCAGCCTCATGCTTACTAACTAACTAACATCATGTATGTATATTTATCTAAAATCATGACATCCTGACTTGTCTCATGCACACTAATTACTGGCGTTCATTGAGTTGATACTTGTTCCCATTTCTGGTCTCTTACGCTATTTAGCTGTTTTTTTCAGGCTACATCAACACTTAGTGTTGTGTGTAGGCCTGCCACTAATATGTAGGGATGGACATGGGTGTTATTTAGTGGTTTACCTCCTGCACATACAGACAGTCACATGATAAACGGTAGAATATAAATGCACAAAAGCTGCTTGAGTAGACGACAAGGTCACCAACGTCTATAATTCCTTACTGATGTTGAATCAACAGTTGCTATTTATGGCTGATGTATTTATTTTCTTTGAGAAAACGGTCACTTGACAAAAGTGCATTGACAGAGTCACAGAGAGGGTCAACTTCCTTTTTCCTACACACTCTGTAGAAAATGTGTCAAGTGAATGTTTTTCTTTGCTGTAGTTGGCACTAGTGTTGCTTATAATGTGTGTGTTTATTTTCTGCAGGGCCCAGCTGAAGGCTCACTGTCTGATGTCTCTGGAAACATCGGAGGGTTTGCTGGAGTCCATGGGCACTCAGGCTCTGGCCGAAGGATCATACCACTCCCCTGAAGAAATCTCCAAAAACATCGACAACGTCTCCTTGACTGACGTCGCTAATGTAAGGCTCTTTGTTTCGTCAGCGTACAGTTGTATAAAACAAGCCACGTGTAACTGATACCACCCTAACTGCAACACTTTTCCCCCACCTTTTCCAGGCTGCCAAGAAATTTGTATCCGGCAAGAAGACCATGGCGTCCAGCGGCAACCTTGTTAACACGCCGTTCGTGGATGAGATCTAAAGCCTTCCTCGTCACTTCACAATGTACCCTTATCGACGGCAAAGCAGAATTTGTTCCCTCTACATTTGAATATGAAAGAACCAGAGGTCATAATTTTGCAATGCTGTTCTTCTGAATACGAAATGTCATAACTCCTCTGAGTATTTATAGGTGTTGTAACAGTACATTTTCAGGTTATTCTGCTCTGGTGCATGGCAGTAATCTGCTCCACTCATCTGTCCACATTTACTGTATAGCTCATGTAAAATAAGGAATAAATTCTATGGACCTTACAGAGCTTTGAGTTTGTCGTGTCATTTTTTCCTCATTCAAGGGCTTTTTGCTGACATCCGGAGCTTTTGACTAAATCAGACTAAATGATAAAGTGAACATGAATGAAAAGTGCTCAAAACCATGGAGTTATACCTCGACATTTCCATGGCAACAGGGAGAACTTGATTTCCTGATGAAACTGGTGTAAATACAATCAAAAGCAGAGTAAGACATGAAATGTGAGTTGTAGTGTGTAACTCAAGCTGCATAATGTGCTCACTGGTGTTGCCTAAACTCAAAATATTACCACCTGCATAAATCGTGCAGACGGCACAGGAAAGTCGTTTGTTTAGGGATGGTCTCGCGAGAACTGCGGACCAACACAGGCATGGAGACGCGACCTGGCTGCGTTTTAGTTCCCCTCGCCGAGAGAAGACGGCGTCGTTTTGCAGAGAATACAGCTGTTGTGCAGTCCGTGGGATAAAAAAAGAGGGCATTCAGCGTTAGGGTGCGGATATTTTCGGCTCCAGAAAAACGCTTCTTTGTGAGCATGGGCGGCGTTTTCCGTCTGTGCTCGGCCGAAGAGGGAAAGAATCAGCTTGTTTAAGGGGCAGAGAAAGAGGAGAGCTCGGGGTGTTCGTGCAAACTCAGGAAACAAGTCGACTTCATGCATGTTCTCGTTTTCACCGCTGGATAATTACTCAGCGATTAAAGCGTAACATACGCTTCTCCAACATTTCCATTCGTCCTTTTTTACGCAAGTATCACAGGATGCGGTGGAGCATCCGGAGCTAAAAATCCATGAACCCGGACAGCGATCCCCCTGGTCTGGAGAAGGGCCAGCAGGTCGGGCTAGCTTTGTCTGTTGGGGGACTTTTAAAAGGAGATCACCCTGCATGTATCACCGCCTGAGATCAAACGCGATGTGTGGACAGATAATGGATCAGCCCGACCACATCGCCTCCACCCCTGCAAGTTCCCCTGCGCCGTCCGGCATGATGGGGCGTCAAATGTGTGCTTAGGTGACTCCTCGATGTCCCGTCTCACTTTAGAGAAAGGTGAGATTGAGGCACGAAACTGTGTGCACCGACATGGATAAGCTCACCGTGATATCAGGATGCCTCTTCCTCGCCGCAGACATCTTCGCCATCGCCAGCATCGCCAACCCGGACTGGATCAACACTGGAGAACCAGCGGGTAGGTGGCTGTGCACTTTGTTTGTGCAGTATCTCTAAAGAAAGTGTGTCTTTCACATGTTATTTTCGGTACTCATGAGAGGCCAGGTGACTCTGACGCAGTGGGGACTACGTATTTAGTTGCAAGACCCCTTATAACAGCAGGGAAATTGTTAAATAAGTCAGTAAACGCATTATCAAACTCTGGACTGATTCACTTCAGTTAAATAACAACAAACTGCACACAAACTTTATGGTATGTGACTCCTTTTGAACTCTCCAGACAGAGTTATGACCTTAGTGTCATCTTAGCTGTGAGCACATTGTGCCTTTTAAATTTGTTATTGTCAAAGTGTCCAGTATTTGTAAGCTGCATGATGCTGCCACCTCCGTGCTTCACTATAGGGCTGGTATAAGTCTGGTGAGCAGTGCCTGGTGATCTGCCCAAAGAGTCCAGGTTTTGTCATGGATTGTATCCTTTACTTAGTTCTGGTAGACAACGAGCTAAATGAAGTCTCAGAACTGAGTGTAGAGCGAGGAACAAAAATGCATTTTCGTTGTTTTATAATGAAATCTACAGCACAATGAAGTGTGCAAAAAAAAAAAAAAAAGTGAAGGACTCTGAATACTAAAAGCATGCTGCACATTCAGGATTTGTGCAGAGAGGTCACATTAGTTGCTAGTAGCAGCTGATGTAACCTAGAGCTCCAATCCTCAAACAGAGATGAGGCGTAGCGCTGGCAAAAAAGACACCAAAGGACTTATGATGTGGTAACTTGCAACAAACCATGAGTTGAGACTGTGCTCTGAACTTGAGATAAAGATTTGAAATGTTCGTATGCATTACTGAAGTCAGATTTTTGTGAGTCAGAGATCTCTGACAGTAGTGATTTGATGAATGTAATGTGTATTTGGCATCCGACACCAGCAACTGTTGTTGTGGTATAAATTTAAATGATTGGGGATCCCAGAAGAGATGCATCTGCTACGTCCAGCACTTATCATCCATGACAAGTCAAAACTTGACTGCGCAGTCAGTCCTGGAATTAAAGTGCTGAGTATAGGTGCTGACCAAAACCCGCGTCTTCTGCAGCGGGGTGACACAAAGTCCAAAGATAAACATTGACTAAAACTGATGCAACAGATGAGCCAGTTTCGTGCAATGTATGCACAGCTGCCTCCATCCTAAAGCTACAGTGGAGAGGGGGGCACGTACCAGCCTCGCTGAGTAGTTATTACAGGATTTAATTTATTGTTAAAGAAATACTGTCTGCAGCTGCAAGTTGAATAGCAGTTTTTTTTGTTGCCTAATTAAATGAGCAATCACACACCGACTCTTTTTTTTTTTTTTCTTTTTTCCACTCATCAAAGTGCACTGAAGTTCAGAACAACTCACATTCTTAAGGTTTTTACCACCCATTCCTCGTTGTGAATGAAGGTGTGAAATCACTGTACTAAAAGCCTTTTGTTCCTGTCTAATTAGCCGAAAAGTAATTACCTGAAGGCAGGAAGTGTTGTTTGGGAATGAAGATGTGTGTCTTTTAATTAGGCCTCCTGGGAAAGTAATGCTTTCCACCTGGAGATTAAAGACTGGTCATGCTACATGCAGTTGTGACAGGTTTTATTTTGGCAATGAGTAGCTTAGTGGGCTTGTAGAAGTCAGTGGAAGGACTGTGTACAAGTGAGGCTTTTTAAACAGTGAGAAAAAGTATGCAGTTAAGTAAGACCAAGTGTGAAGTTGTGTAACTTTATGTTCCCTTTGATGTTCAGTTGAGAACATACTGTACACCGCTAGTGATTCCAACAGCGCTTAGTTTCCTTTACATAGACACTAGTAATCCACGAATAATCAAATTAACAGCCTAAGTTTTTGATCCCATAATTTCTCTTTGGTTCAAATAAACCAAATGAATGTGTGCCCTAAGTGAGGTAAACATCATGTGACAGGATTAGTTTCCCGGAGAGACAGAAACATGGCGACAGCAAAACAATGAGTTGTTCAAACAAAAAATCTCTAAGAAGTATTGTCCATGTAAACGTAGTCACTGATGCAAACGTGCTTTTTCGTGCTGCTTTGTCAGTCCTAGTGCTTCGCCTGCGAGCTCTGAACAGGGCCTGAGATAGGTGGTGTGCAGTCTTGATTAAGCACCCGTTCAGGATGGCCAGTTTTAAAATGCAAATGCACTAATGCAAGGAAAGCACCTTACATCAAAGCTGTCAGGACTCATTCAGGAGTAAAGAAATAAAATACTCAGGAACCCTCAGTCATCATTAGATGCATTTGTTTGCCAGTTTTTAATAGGGAGATGATGAGTTCTTACATTTTAAAAATATTACATAGATATAAAAATGTTGGTTTAGTATACTAGTAGTTTGTTTTTATCCACCAATCAGCCACAACATTAAAACCACTGACAGGAGAAGTAAATATAATTGACCATCTTGCATCTTGGGAAACATTTGGACCTGGCATTCATGTGGATGTTACTTAGACATGTACCACCCACCTAGACCAGACCAGGCACCCCCATAGCACTCCTTGATAGCAGCAGCCATCCCCATCAGGATGCAGCCTGACACAGACTCACACACACACAAAAAAAAAAATGGTTTAGGAACAACTAAAAAAAAACATGAAAAACATGACAAGGTGTTGACCTGGCCTCCAAATCCACTACATCCCAAACTGATCAAGTATCTGTGGGATGATCCACAGAGGCCCCTCTCCTCAACCCACAGGACACCCTCAGAAGGCCCATTCTCTGATGAGTCACAACTGTTTTGGAGACACAAGGGAGACCTACACAATATTGTGTTTTGCCTGATCGGTGAACAGTTAAGTAATTTAGGGAATAATCAGAGCATGTCTCTGTGTCTTTCCTTCTTCTTGTTTTCATTTTGTGTTGGACACATCACTGCAGTTGGTGGGTCAGACAAACTGCAGAAATCAAAATGCTGCATTTCCATCCTTAGACCATTAGGAGAAATCAGAGATGAACATCCGTTGAGTGCTCCTGGCAAAGGATCATATGCGTTCTGTGAATTCACTCTAAACTTTCCAAACCATTCTTCATGCTCTGTTTCAAATCCAGTGTCTTCCCTGTTTCCCCTTTATCCTATTTTAACAAATAGCCATCAGTTGAGAAGTACAACACGCTCTTTGTAGTAGCCTATCTGTCTTTTATTACACGCATGAATTGAGAGCTCAGTTTAGTTGGACCCAAGACTTCAATGGTCGTCTGATTCGGCATTTGCTGGGAAATTAAAGCGCTGTTTACATTGTCCCCCACCCTGTTTAATGAGAGGATGTGGTCAGAAAGAACAGGATGTCCTGTGTGTAGGGGGAATAGGTCAGACTGCAGCAGTGTGTGGTTCAGGCCCGATACTGCTTTCAGACTGGTCGTAGTATCAGCAGCAAACGTTGATTCTCCACCGGCTGGGTTTAAATGGGCCTCAATTGTACTTTTAAAAAAAAAATACGTAGAAATGTATAAAGCTTCCATGTCCTCTTGCTAGGCGCTTATCGCTCTCCGAAGATAATTCTGGGAAAGAAAGGAAGGAAGGAAAGAGTGACGGTGTGGGAGGATTATAATTTAGCAGCCTTTCCCGTTCTCATTACGTGCGCTGCGTCGTCTGGAGCCTCGCGCAGCCGGACTGGACGCAGGGGCGAGCAGATGCGGCCTCTGCTGGGCATCCGAGTGTTTGTGTCTGTTACACGCAGAGACCCTCCTGCCTGGCATCACGGCAGCCACGGGGCTTTGTGAGACAGGACGCCATTACTGGACTTGTGGAGCCGAGCTCTTCATTTCCTCTGCTCTTTCCTCCCCCTCTGTGTGCGCAGCGCTCTGGTAGCTCGGGCCAGAACCTTAAACCGGTGTTTGACGTCATATGTGAATCACTGGAGGGGTCACTGCTTGCTGCTGGCTCACTGCCCGTCAGCTTGTTTCCATAACAACAAGTTCCTCGGCCCCCAGTTACTGTATGGGAAACGGAGAGACTCCCGGGAGGTCATCGAGCTTCACGCCCGCTCGGCATATTGTCAGATTATTATAATTATGTCATATGTTGCTGTTAAGTAGATTGTGGTTATAAAAAGCAGGCAAAAGCATATAAAATGATTACATTTTCATCATTATGGGCCACTTCCGAGTGGCGTTTAAAGCCCATGAAAAGTGTGTTGTAAGTAATTTTGCTAAAACATTAAAGTCTACTGAGATTCAGAGATGGTGGAACTGTAATAGAAACTTCCAACTTTGAAATAATAGCTTGTGATATCATCTCTTAGTCTAAGAGACTAAAAAAACGTCTTTAAGGGCCTTTAATGTAACAATATACAGGTAGACTTTTAAATCGACTCAAAGTCTTTAAAATGTCAGTACTTCTTTCTTTATGTTAAATCAGCATTTATTTCAGACTATGTTAAAGCACAGAACACAGAACCTCATCTTAGAGGACAGCTGGGTGATTAATGTGGCGCAGGTGGAGGGACAGTTCTGCTGGAAAGACTTGGCCGCAGTTCAATGGCGTTGAGTCACCTGGAAGAATCAATATGTTCTATAATTAGATTTGTGCCAAATCAGAAGCGACTGACATCTCTCCATCTGACATTTAAACCTCGCCTTCTTCCTCGTTTCTCTCCGTCTCTCTCTCTCTCTCTCCAGGCTCTCTGACCGTAGGCCTGGTCCGGCAGTGCCAGACCATCCACGGCCGAGACCGGACCTGCATCCCCCCTCAGCTTCCCCGAGAGTGGATCACCACGCTCTTCTTCATCATCCTGGGCATCATCTCCCTCACCGTCACCTGCGGCCTGCTGGTGATATCGCACTGGCGCCGCGAGGCCACTCGATACGCCCGGTGGATCGCCTTCACTGGAAGTAGGCCCCTCTCATTCCTCTTCGATCATAAGCAGCTCTCTCGTTTCACCCGCAAATTTGTATTTATAAGACATTTACGCGCGCATGCAGATATTGACAGGTTGTATTTGAATCCATTTCTAATTTCGACATGTCAAACATGTCCACGCAGCATCCACTCCACACTATGTATAGACCTAATTGATTTTCTCACCTTCTGCAAATGACTTGCTGAGCTACAGAATATTTCCATTAAACCAGACCCTGCAGGGGTCTGAAGTGGACCTAATTGTCTAAAGAAGCATGTATTCAGCAACATGGAAGGAATAGGTGTGTTATGGCTTCCCAGCATGCACTGGGGCAATTATCATCATCATCATCTTCTATGTTCTTGGGTTGTTACTGGTGTTGCCTTGATTTCCAGCGTCATCAGAGCTGTTGAAATCTCACATAATACTAAACTTGACTGCCTGAAACACTAACTACTGTATGTCTCTGAAACCACACCTGCAGTGGCTGAGCAGTATATTTGATTTAAGGTTCAGCTTAAAATCTCAGCATCTGAGGACACAGCAATTTAATTTGGTAACCTATATATCTGTGGCAAATTTGGGTAAAAATGTTTGTTTGTGACCCAGCGGTTACCTTTCAGATAGTCGGCAGAGCTAATGTTCAGCTGCGGTCAAAACCACACCTGCACTTTCTGCCACAGGAGGTGCCACAGAGACCAAAAGAGAGATTGACAAGATTGCCATTTTAAGTCATAACGTGACTTAGCCCAGACTGCACAGGTCTAGACGTGTGCCCAACCTTAAGCAAAGCCGACGGACCATATCACAACATGTTCTGCACAAGACAGCCTGATATAAATGTCATACATTATGTAAGGCGCATCAAAAATCTTAAACATAAATCGTCTGTGTGCAGTGTGCAGCTGTTACTCAACAAGATTTATGAATCCCGAAATATCAAGCTGAAACTTCAGCACCGTCAAAGAGAAATGCAGCTACAGTAGAGGCAAGCATTCCCAATCATGGCTGATAAAATTCTCCTGAATGGACTCATCTTTATGTGACAGAGACTGAGCTTAGAAGAAACAGTTTCATTACTTGAAAGCTGGTAATTATGAAGACCTTGACGAAGTGCTGGGGAGCTCAATCTGATGATGGATGGTTTCTATTTTTTATAGAAAGGAGACAAAATTGGTGTGTATTAAAGAGCAGTGGAGCAGGAACTAGGCCTCACATGGCTCTGAATACAGAGAACCTTGGAGCTGCTTCTCATGAGAGGACACTCAATACTGAGTGCTGCAGGTTATAGTTGCAGAAATTTTGCCTCAGAACATTACGCATAGAGTCAGCCGAGTTGTTTAGTTGTGGGGCTTTTACATTTAAAACCATTCATTTGTTACTTTTAACTATGAACTTCAAATGTTTACGTATCACTTTTAGCCGTTTTAAGCATTTGCTAGTTGCTTGCAGCTACTTCACCGACGTCATTATGCGACTGTTTATCCATTTCAACATTTCTGCACAGGTTTTCACATGCACTGTGTTGCAATTTTTAAAAAAATCATTATTTATCTTCTTTTATTAATTTTGACTAGATGAGCCACACCCGAGTCCTTCCACATACGTCTGCAGAACTATCTCATGTTGGGAGTCGCTGGTCTAGGGACGATTTTAATGCTTCTTCCTCCTGTTTTGTCCCGTCACAGTGGTCCTGTTCTGCATGGCTGCTCTCATATTCCCAATCGGCTTCTACATCAGCGAGGTCGGAGGCCAGCCGTATAAGCTGCCCAACAACACGGCGGTGGGCTCCTCCTACGTGCTCTTCATTCTGTCTATATTCTTCACCATAGTGGGACTGTTGTTTGCTGGGAAGGTGTGCTTGCCCGGCTGACGTACACTCCTCCTCCTCCTCCTCCTCCTCTTTTTGAATCCTTGGGAAAAACAGCACCACGGGAGGTAAAATTCTGTTAGAACTGACTCTCCTGTTTTAGAAGCGTCGTTGATTTGCAACAAAACTGAGAGGTGCCTGTTAGTGTTTTTTTTTTTTTTTTCCTCTCCCTCTCCTCTTTTGGATGAATTGTCACGATGCTCATAGCTGGAGCCGAAACAGGTGCGATCAAACATCCGCGTGTTGTTCAGAGACTGAGCAGGTGCAGACGTGGTCTTTGTATGCCCAGAACGATGGGTGTGAAGCAAGGTAGGAGAAAACACTTTCAAGGGAGCCTTAAGAACAACGCGGCCATCCTCGTGAAAATCAATGACGCATAAGCCCTCTTTGCGTCTCCAACATGACGCCGATTCTTCCCCGACAGCGGCCACAAGTGAGGATCTACGACATGTACAATGAAGTTTCACTTCTCTACACACTTATTTAATACTTAATTTGTAAATGTGTTTTTTAGGCTGAATGTGTTACAGACTTTTCCTGCTATTAGTATGTGTTGGTGGATCACGTTGCCTTAAAGATGTGTTAAATAACCACAATATTTTTGGAATCTCAGTTGGCGGTTTCAGAGCCATGGGATCAATCCAAGCTTTCTGGAAGCATGAAATCATTTAGCATTAAACATGTTCTGTTGTAAGTGGAACGTAAAAGGCACCATCATCATCATCATCATCATCATCATCCCCAAAATAGTTACTGATCTGCTCTCTGATAGTTGCCAGTCGAGCTCTTCCATTTATCATACTACAGTGAATTGTTGAGGTGAGTAAAGAGGAGCTGCATCAGCGGTGACGGTGTGAGAGCAAAGGCTGACATCAACAGGTCTGAGCTGATCCGGGCCTCTCTGTCACAGCTTGGTTCATTTCATTGACGTAGTGAATTTATTATTCACCTTGTTAGAGCGTTTTCTGTTGTTCAAACACCGCACCAGAAATGACTTGATCCATCACTCCTTGTTTTATACGTCTGAGGCGCTGATGCCTACAATGCCGTGTAAATGAAGAGGCCGTGTGTGTCATTGTCTAGGAGCACTGGGATGTTTGTGAATGAGCATGGAAGATGTGATCTCATTAAAAAGGACTCATTGGAATACAAATTGTCTTATTTGTAACATTTCTATTAATTGTGATTCTGTATGAATGTGCTTTTCCCAAGCCTGGAGAACGGACGCAGCAGAGTACACGCAGTGAGGAGATTAGACATCACTTGGTGAATTTTTATGGCTTTTCAAAGACAAATGTTTCAAGGTGGAACAAAGTTTTTAGCATGCCCAAAAGTAATCTTCAGTTTTCTGTAGATGCTTTTGCCTTAGAGCTCGTCGGGAGCAGAAGAAGTAACCAAAAACAAAAAAACTAAAAAATAGTTTTTCCAACTGTGATTATTCAACACTTACATGATCCATGAATGTGTTTCTGCCATTCTACTGCGCCTATTGTTAAGGATGCCATAAAATAACTTGTCAGTGTGTTTTTCTGAAAATATCCAGCCATCTACAGGTGACAGTAGCAGGAATCCACTTGTGTGTGAAGGTCACATCCTAATGGGGCCAAGGCCGCCACCAGTAGTCATGTCCCTACTGCTGCTATTTTAAGCACATCAGTTTAAGTGTAGCTACCTTATATTGCTGCTCATGAATGTCTGCTGCATAATTTTATACCAACATTGGATAACCATTATATCATAATCTTTAATTTTACCAAAAGGAAACGGCCTATGATTCACCCAGAGTTTCATACCCAGAGGACTGAAAGAACAGACCGTGTCACATAATAGCACTAACTGATGAGGCAGCGGCAGACCAGCTACTCGTGTTCTGGGGTAAAATTACTGTTTTGTCAATGAAGTCTGGTGGGTTTGAGGAGAGCGTAGATCAATGTAATAGCTTAAGTTCCCAACCATTAAAGGCCGAGGGCAAGGTAAAGTGGTGATAATACTCTAAATATAGCCGACACTTCAGCTGATACAGATTTTTTTTTGGTGGCTAAAATACACTTTGTTGCTGACACTTTACACAGCAGGTCATTACTTTTCTTTTCCTTTTTTTTTTTTTTTTGCTGTTACTCCTCTCCACCTCTCCAAATTGGGGCTGTGCTGAAACCCATCTAGTCTAGGTAATACACCGACTATGAGTAAGTACCTCATACAACACTGACCTCCAATGCCCCCCCCCCCCCCCCCCCAGAACCTAAACCATCCCTTTGGGTGTTACGATGAAAGGGCTCAGATAAGTTGTTGCAGCACTGAAACACTTTTAAGCTTTGGTTATGTGGAACAAACTTTTATTTCATTTATTGTATTATTACAAAAACATGTAACTAACATGGCACAATGTTAGAATACGTTTATGTGTTCTTTAAACATCCAACAAAAAAAAACCAACAACAAATGCAGCACACGTCAAACGGACACTGTTTAAGCTTAATGCTGTTTCTATAGCTCTAAAGTAACATTACAAGATTATTACATTTGAAGTTCTTCAGTGTAGTTTTGGCACAGATTAAATCACAGCAGTATGACAATCAGCATGATGCAGTGCACTGACCATGCCTATGAGAACCTGTTCACACCACAAGAGGGCGCAATTGGTCCAGTTTAACTCAGACCTCTTAGTGCACCTCCTGCTGTAAATCACCATGATATAGATCTCCAGTCTGAAGCAAGACAGATTAAAACGATAAAACGCTCTTCTCTTTTAAATGAGTCTTCAACAACCATTTTGTTATTTGCCAAACCCTTCGGAACATATGGCAGCAGTATACCTGACTTTAGTTTCACCGGTGTTCGCTCAGAGTTCAGTCTCTTTCTTTAACACTGTGGGTCAGCTGTGGAGGGCTGCTTCAGGCCATACTGGGGCTGCTGTGCCGCAGCTTGGCCATTCGCGCGGCTACAAGCAACAGGACTCCGGTGTGCAGCTCCAGGCCGTAGGACAGCCAAGCCAGACCCAGAGACCAGCCGAAGGAGGTGGTCACGTAGGCCAGACACTCCTGGCCGACCTGCCTCTCCGTCTCAGCCAGGGCTTTGTACGAGTAGATGATGTACAGGCTTGCACCGCACAGAGTCAGCAGACCTGGAGATTGACAGAAAAAACAAACATTTAAACTATCTCCAAATTCAGCTGAACATTATTTTGATTTGTGAAGTTCAGGGACGCTGTACACAGCTTTTATATATATATATATATATATATATATATACACAATATCTTGTCAGGTGAGAAACAGCTGTTTCACAGTTTTAAAATGTTCATCCAAGGCCATCTATTCTGTTCATCAGCACAAGCTTGCATTGTAGGCGATTATAAAGCGGGAATTTGCTGTGTGCTGGGAGCTCATCAGTAACATCAAGCCACTCATGAAGCTACCCAAAATCTCAAATTGTAAGAGACAGGAAATGCTCTGATGACGCATGTCACTGTCTGCTGTCCCACGGCAAACACACAGTCGACACGATTGTCACAGTGTTGCTATTGGAAACCCTTTTAATTTTGACAGCTTGCTATTGGCTTTAAGGGGATGCGAGTGGGGCTGCCCAGGGTGGGCCTAATAAAGATTTTATTACAATTACACCCCGAGGTGCAACAAACTAGGAATATGATGAGGAAACAGCATCCGATGTCTCATTTTTATGCACTTTGCCACAAAGAGCAAAGGAACAGAGGAGCGGGGAGAGAGACGGCTGGGAAATGACCGAACTACAAAAGACACAGGAAGCTGACAAACTCCATTAGTGGATGCATGACTGATGGGAAGTTAGTTCCGATCGCACGTATTTGAGCAAAAAGTCACTGGTGTGCCTCTGCGCTGTAAAACCTTAACTGCTTTCCTGTATCTTCTGAGAAACTAAGTGAACAGATTGCAGGTTTGGACAGTTTTTAATAAGAGAAGTCAAAAAGAAAAATATCCACTTAGGTCCTGTGAAGCTGTATGGGCATATGTAGCCATTAGGTGGTACCACAGATTGCAGTGTCAGCATGTTGACAGCTGGTGCACCACTTTGGTTCAGACTGAAATGGACTAATGGATGGATTGCCATGAATGTTTTTACAGATATTTACCAAATACCTTTGGGTAATTCTCTGACCTTCTATCTTGCAACATCAAGTCAGATACTGTTTTGTCCACTGTGGTTTATGACTTAAAGCCAGTTGTGGACACCATTTCTGCAGATTAACTGACAATAGAAATAAAAGCTGTGCCTACTAATAGTATTATTGTCGTTACGACACCAAAACCTCTAGTCTTCCTGCCTCGTTTCTGTAATTACATTATTTTATACTTTCAAGCATTACAACCCATACAACAGCAACAATAATATATTAGTGTGTATTATCTTTTACATATTAACATAAATGGCTTTGTAAATGTTTACATTACAGAGCAAACCTTACTCAGGGTGTACACCACACTCAACATGAAGTAGAAGAGAGGCGATAGTAAAGCCCTGCAAGGAGCTCAGACTAATACTCATTAGATGTTTAATGGTGATGAGGAAAGTGTTTCCAGCATCAGACTGAAGACAGAACACGGAGCAATTAACAAGGACTTGTAATTATCATGTTATATATTTAATTATCTGGGTGTTGGTATGAATCTATATTGTGTTCCTGATTCTTTCACATAAAAAGTCTCACCCTTTGGTGTCAACACACCATTCCAGGTTTATGTCAGGGCTTTATTAACATAACATGCTGACTGAGGACATACTTTAAGCATGCTCAGCATTAATTAAGTGCTCGGTCCACAATATAACTGAATCACGAGCGACAGAAAGCTGAAAACAAACAGAGCACAGAGAAACACTGGAGTACCAAGCTAAAAAAATAAAAAAATAAAAAATGTTAGGACTTGGACAGGCAACAAGTTCACAAGATGACTTTAATCTAATTGGAGCCTTTATTCCATTCCACACATTACCATGTGCTGCTTATTAAAGGGAGACTAAAGAGTCTCTCTGAGTAAGTGTTCATCCATCACATGATCCTCTTTATAGAGGTCATAAGGCGTTGGATGGAGAGCACCCGAGAGATCTGGGGGACAGAGCTATTCCAGATGTTCAAGGGTCACGTTTCTGTACACAAGAGTAACTTGATTATTGTTAATACCCAGACTGACTAAACAGCTTTACCGTCCTTAACAGTAACCTAACTCTCCCAAAAAACACAATTACATCTTTTGTTAGATGCAATTAACTGAGTTTGCTGGGTTGTTTTCCATTCAGTTTGCTCTGTTACCTTACAGCAAAAGAACCAGCCCTGTTAAATTTGATAGAACTATATTTACTCTGTGGAGCCATTTTAGTCTGGATTATATAACCAGGTTAACATGTTACAGGGCAGCTGCAACATTTAGAATATTATCTCGTTAGGCGCTCTTTTTTTCTTTGGTCCCTATTGCACAGTAGACGTTTTAGATGGCTCTTTCAACTTCGCTGTTAAGAGGTTAAGAGTTCTTCTTGATGAGTGGCTGGACGGGATCCATTTTAACGGCTTTTAGCTCTCTTGACGTGTGAAGCAGAAACAGTAAAATTCATGTTAGATTCAGAACGGTCTTCATTCTCCGTGGCATAGATTAAAATGCTGGAAACATTCCTAAGAGTTTGGTCTGAATGTCGCAGCAGAAATTGAGGCACCTCAGACCGGGAAACGCATTTCCAGTCTTCTGCTGTCCAGTTTTGGTGAGCCCTTTGCCAATCGTAGCCTCAGTTTTCTGTTCTTGGCCGACAAGAGTGCCACTGGGTGTGGTCTCGATGTGTTGTGCATTCAGAGATTCTGCCTCATACCTCATCTACTCGTACAAGGCCCTGGCTGCTGCACACCGGAAATTTAAATGACATGTGGTCATTTAAATTATGGCTGCCTTTCTGCCAGCTGGAACCAGCTCTGGTCATTCTGCTCTGACCTCTGGCATCAACAAAACATTTTTGCCCAGCCAACTGCAGCTCACTGGATATTTTCCCTTTCTCAGACCATTGGTCGTGTGTGAAAATCCCAGCAGATGAGCATCGTCTGAAATACTCAGACCAACAACCATGCCACATTAAAGTCACTTCATTCTTCTTTCCTCCCTGTCTGATGTTTTTTTTTTTGAACTGGACATTTGCGTTAACAAGCAGTTTAACGGGTGTACCTTATAGGGTGGCACTTGCTAATGGCTAAAAACCACAGTTTGGTCTTTAAGAGAGAACCAGGTTGGTTCCCATCCTAGATCTGATCAGGAACCACAGAATTAATTGCCCTGTGACATTTTTCTGTAGGTTATTTTATGTGTTACATTATTTTACTTTCATGTCTCCATTTTTAGGGTTTAGTTTTTGCTGATTCAAGTGGCATGGTTGTATGTGTAGTGGCTACTTTACATCTTATAGCTACATTAATGAGATTTTGCCATTTCAGGACATTTCAGAACAATTTTGTCTGATGGAACAGAATTTGCAGCACCATAAACAAATATGTTTTTAGACTATGCATTTTCCATGTATGCATCATAAACACATGAATCCATAACTTCATTATAAAATTGCCATTGCCTGCATGTCAGTGTTTCTAATATTTTTCTAGATTAATTGTACATTAATTATTTATGTGATGCATTTATGATATTTTTGCAGAACCAATGGAGTGGATGTCTCAGGAAGCTTTGGCAGAGGTCTGTAACCACAATGTGTATACACGCACAGCATAAACTGGGATGTCGTGAAACAGTGTGAAATCCCTGTTGTTTCTCCCTAAAGCACAAAAAAAGCTCCAATTACCCATTTGACAGAATACAGTGTGAGGGGCTCTTTATATAACTGACCCAAAAGCACCTGCCTTTTCATGCATACTTAACCAATATGGATAAATCAACCTGCCAGTCAGCCTTGGCTGCTATAATAAACCTCAGTCCCTTCAGTCACATGAGGTCAATAGCTGAGGTCAGATTCAGTGCCGCACATAAAGCACTTGGGCCTGTTCAAATTAACCGCATGGACTTGCTTTACTGCGTCACTTGCTCACGTACACATAATCCTACATGGCCTTCCAGTGCATTAATCAGCGCATTAAATAATGTATGAATGGAGACTGGGACAGTAAATTATTACCTTTGTTCACATTTATACTTGCAATATGATGGAAGCATTTCTTTGTGAATGCTAGTTCACTGCCATGGCTCGGTGGACTTAATGGAACTGAGCCACCATTTATTCCACCTGTGCTTTCTCTACTGTGACAGGACAAAATGCCTGCTGTCCAAAACAGTATAACAAAAATATATTTTTTGTATTTGCTCTGCTCTTCTCAGTCTTCTTCCTTTTCCTTTCTTAGCCACCCGTTCCATCTGAAACATCACACGGACTGTGGGACCTGGTTATTTACCGTATTCAGTGGAGTTCTATTTAAATTCATCTGAAAGCCGTTGCTGTAACTTCTGTTCTTTGTTGTGGTGCAACGTGGAGAGCACACGTCTGAGGTATCCTGTCCCTCACTGTACGCAAATTTATTCCCATCATGTGTCTGGACAATTAACTCTTTTACATAACCACCTAAGGGCTCCTGCTTTATTTAACAATGAGGTCAATGATGCAAAGCGGAGCTGCTTTGATGCAGCTTCTCCTAAAATGTCACTTCAGTGTTTCTACGCCAATCCAATTTTAAGGGTCATAAAATACATATTCTGAATAGAAGAGGGGTATTGTGAGGCTGCGTACAGTGCAGATGATGCTATTTCATGTATTGCCAGTAGTAACACGGTGGACTGTGGTTTTTATTTTAATGGATCTGTCTTGAATGGGTGGTAAAATACATCAGCTTTTCCCCTCACCGCACAAAGCATTGCCTTCAAGCATTTACTGAGGCGGAAACAACTGGACCTGACCTTCTGCCTCCAATGCAGCAGCAGCAGCAGCTTAGCATGAATACAGAGAATGAACTGAACCTTAACTTACTGCGGATGAAGAAGTAGGAGGCAGTGCAGGTGAGGAGGACCGGGCTCCTGGCCAGGGAGCTGACCAAACCACAGATGCCACCAAACAGCAACAGAACCAGGCTGAGGGAGAGCACTATCACTATTGCATTGTGCATGACTGGATAGAAACAGATGGAATATGGAGCATCAATGGAGTTACGACTGCCTTGACAATGAAATGGCATTACTATGTGATAAATAAAGGGTTACATCAAAACTGGAGGAGAGGGGGACTTACTGCGTTCAGTAGCGGTGTATGGAGAGTGGTCCGATCTGAAAGAATCATTAGCGTCTGCGTCCATCCTCCCACCTGTATTGGTATTAAAATTGAGAATTGAAAAAAACAAAACAAACAAACAAAAAAAGCCAAATTCCATTTGCAGTATAATGATGACATTTTAGATTGGTTGAAATCTTAATCATTAAGACAAAAGTTCGGTCACCTTCGTTGATGCTCCACAGTCCCCAGTGGGAGCTCGTATTGTCCAAGTCACACATGTTCATGGGATTCACCTCTATGATGTACCAGTAGTCGGTTCCGAGAGAAGTCGCCAAAAAGGCGAAGCTGAGAATGCCGCAGAAGCCGGCTGTGATCACCAGAGCGCCGAAACTTACCTTCATCCTGTACAGGTGAAGGTTTAATTACGCGTATGAACCGGATCGCTTTAACCCGTGCGTAACGCAGCTTTCCCAGCGCTGGTCCACTCTGTCAAACGTTTACGCGCTTATTATGCAACCTATAGTACAAAAAAATATATATGGCATTTTGTTTATCTAAAAATCTTTACCATCGGGTAATTAAAATGCCCGCAACGATGAACTTGTTTTTGTCTGTAAGAGTGAATCCACACAGCTGCGCAGAGACGGCAGACTGCCTGAGCAGCAGCAGCAGCAACAGCAACGGCAGCTTCTGTCTGGGAGGGACGTGGATTGATCAGGAGGCACATGTTTACGCAAGGCACGTAATAAAGGGATATTGGAAGACTCTCCTGTCGCTTAAATAAAATGAGACAGAATAAAAAAATGCATGCAACCCGAGACATTTCCACGGGGTTGCCATAAATCTAAACATATTACCAGCACGAAAATAGTTTCCTGAAATGAAAAAATGCTAGACCTCCTCAAGCTGCTGCTACTCCTTAGTAAATTGCAAAATAACACAAATAATACAAAAACAGGTAACCAGAAGAACAAGTTTAATGAATAAAAACACATGGAAACAGAAAGCGTTTAAGAGAACAAGTATACAACATGACAGAGAAGAAACAAAGGCGTCTGCAAGACGTGTTAAAAGGACAGTTCACAGAGAAATCAGTCTGTCACTTGGCAGCTACAATTAATCTCTCACACACCACCCATCTCATTCATCTGCATCTATTTTGGTGTCACTCTTCTCCCATGGCTGACTTGATATCTGCCTTTTTCTGTTTGGCTGCCTCTTCAAACCTAGCCAGGGCCTCCTTACACGATTTCATCTGTGAATGAAAGAGATGAGATCTGAATCAGAATTCAGGAGACGGTCACTTTGTTCTTACATTTTGCAGACGTTATTCACCCTGGGGAATTATTTCAATCATCTTGCAAGTCCGTACAGGACAGGAAAATGCCTATTTAAAAATGATGTTCAAAGCATACTTTTAACAATCTTGGTGCATTATAGAAATAAATGGGTCTCTCTTATAGAGTACATACAAGGATGAACTTGTGCTTCTCTTTCTGTAGTTTGAGCATTTCCTCCACAGACAGCTCTTCTACGCTTTTCTTCAGGTTGATGAAGTGGCAGGATGACGAATGGGACCTGTGCTCCTTTCTGGCAACACAATAAAAAACAGGGGGATGAGGGGAGCCACATTTAATGACAAAGCAAATACATGTTTGGTTCCTTAGTACAATTCTGCCACCTTTAGAGAAAACATTATCACCATATACACACACTGGCCAGTTACGTGAGTATGCTTGTTCAAATACGCATTCATGCAAATATCTAATAAGACAGTAATATGGCAGCAACTCACTATGGTTTAAACTATCTGCTGGGGTTCAAACCAAGCATCAGAAGGGTTGCATGATTGTTCGTGCCAGGTGGGCTGGTCTAAGCGGTGGGGGTGTAATGTTGTGAGGAATATTTTCTTTGTGTACTTTGGGTCTCTATTTAGTATCATTTAATGCCACAGCCTAGCTGAGTATTGTTGAAGACCATGTAAATCCCTTTATGACTAAAGTGTACCCATCTTCTAAAGGCTACTTCCAGCAGGATAACATGCCTCACAAGACTTAAATCCTGGTTTCTTGGACATCACAATAAATTCACTATACTATAAATAGTGTCAGCCACAATATTAAAACGTTTATATTATTGAGTAATTCCCCCTTATGCTGCTAAAACAACTCTGAGCCATCGGGCGTGGACATGGAACCTGTTCCTGATCAGTTTTTGTGACGTTGCAAATCTGACTCATGAAGTCAGTAATGCTGTGACCTTACTCTGGGTCGTCGTCGGGCTCCCAGCCCTCCAGCTCTTTGAGGCAAAAGAAACACATGGCGACATCTGGGCTGTTCTCTGAAGGCGTGTGGATGAAGCCAGCTTTCGCCATCTAGAAGAGAAAATTTGCATACCAAAAAAAACATTGGAAATGTGATTAGTAAATCGATTGAATAGCTGGGTCAACAACTTTCCATGAAAGTCAGATTTAATGAGCAGACTCATTGATTGCTCTGCACATAAACAGTTCTGAAGAGTGACTGATCCTTTTTGAAGGCAAAACATTTTCATTTAAGCTTTTCAGACATTCCCTTCTCTGTTTCACTTATATTTTTGTGAAGAGTTTTGGACACAACTAAGAGACAAAACAACCTTTTATTAACCAGCTGATAAATGGAGAAACTAATTACAGATTAATAAACAACTCAATAGCAGTTACTTGCAGTTAATGTGTTGGTTTCAGCGTTTTAAATATGATGATTTGTTTTCTGTAGATTGCTGTAAATCAAGTGTGTTTGGGTTTAGGGACTGCTCTTCTGCTTATTTTTCAAGAATTTTATGGAAATGTTATAGAATCAATGGCTGATCAATTATCTGAAACATAGTTGGGAAATTAGACCATACTGAAAACAATCATCAGATGACCAAGTTATGTTATTAGGTATTCCCTCGGAATTACAGGTAATACTGTAATACCTATAGCAATATCTACAGCTACTTCTTTATCAGCTGACGCTCAAACTAGAGTTTCCGATATTACATTTGAATCTACGGCTAAACTTTATGTAAGGTTACAGTGCGTTTAATTTGAATAAAAGCGTTTATGTTTTGAAGCTAGCTGCTGTTGTTGTTGTGTTAGCAGATGAGTGCTAAGTCGCGGCTAATCGTAGCTAAAGTCGACCGTTTTCAACGTTCACTCACGTTCTCCGGGGTGCACATGCAGTCTTCGTTGAACGGCCAGCCCTCGAAAGTTTTCAGCCTGTTCTCAAAGAAATACATTTTGGTATGCTCTTCGCTGATGGGGTCCATGGTATCTAGAGTTAAAACGTACAGGTATAACTTCAGCCCAAACCTGTCTGTCACCAGCTAAAGCTACTGAGCTACAGGGCGTTTTTAAATTTCGGGCGAATGTTGTCTCCGGCTGTTTTGATTGGTGGACACAGACTATGACACAGACTAATAACGTCACATAATTTCTTCTTCGTCGGTTAAAGGATATTATTGAAAGTGCACAAGTACACCCCCTACTGTTCTCAAGCCAGCCGGATATTTAGACCAATAATTGTTGAGTAAAGACAACAAAACTGTGACTATTTTTACTTAATTGTAGTTAAAATTTGACAGGATAGATTTCTCTCATTCTATACTCTTACCCATGAGCACAGAGACAGAGTCAAGCACGAATTTTGAGTACAAAGGCCGTTCCGCCATCCAGTCTCCTCACTTCCGGTTATCAAAGTTGGGTAATGTAGTTCATGATCGTTATTGGCTAAAGACGCGACGCGCGAAACTTTTCACATCCTCTGTCAACAACCGGTATTTTGTCACTTTCCATTTTATCACGCCTCGCTCAGCTAACAATGTCAGTGGTGTGCTAAACATACTTATGACTGCACACTTAGCGGCTTCTTCTACTACGGGGTTGTCGCCATGGAAGGACGGTGTGCTGTTGAGACTTGGTCAGAGTTTGGGTTTTCAGGAGCGTCAGACACACTGAAAGTCAAGTTTGGTTTTGGAGCAGATGTGTTCGTCTGCACTGGCAACGAGGTCTGCGTCTTCGATAGTAATGAGAGAAAATTGAAGGCAAGAAACTGGTTTACATCGAGCACGCATCTCGGTTACACTGCAAAGCTAATTCTGCTCTGAATTCATCTAATCGGTTTGCATATTTTCTGTGCCTGACTGTTGTGTTGTTTTGTTGCAGGTTGTCCTCCAGTTGCCAGCCAATGTGAGTGACCTGGTTTGGAGCCATGATAAGCAGCTCCTCTATGTTGCATGTAGGAGTGGAGTTTATTGTGTCAGTGCACAGTTTCTGCAAGACAGGTATGAACTTTCCCATTAGTATGGCTCAGTTTGATCATACATACAGTAGTTGGTCAGCGTCTAATATTCTCATTCAGTATGACCTTTAATCCCTGCAGGGCTCAAAGCTCCCCAGCCGATGCTTCTTCCAGTCCAGCTGAGCTCAAAATCTCCTCAGAGTCTCTGGTTGTTGGAGCAGACGGAGTGTCATCTCTGCTCCTTGTTGACTCTGTGCTCCTGACCCTTTGCCAGAGAGACACGTCCTGGCTGTTGACTTTGTATAAAACACCCAACCAAGCACAGTCCAGCAGCTATGAGGAGCTCAGTTCCTTCAGTCTCCCCGTGGTTGAGCATGGTAACACTGAGTCAAAGACTGAGCAGCGAAGGAGGTCTGTGCTTATTTGTGTCCATTGTGGTGATGTATCAGAAGCACCTTCAGCTCACGGACACTACCACTTGGAGTCTGTCCTCTTTAAACTCTTGTTTGGGATTGAAGCTGCACTAGCCAAATCACCAGTTATACTTTGTGGTCTTCCAGACGGACGCCTGTGTTTCCTCCCTCTGCATCTCCCGGGATCACAATTTCGAGTCCTACACAGCCTTGAGCAGCCAGTCGTGTTTGTTGGAGCATCTGCTGTCATGGAAACAAGTCCGGGGCATGCACAGTGTTTGGTTGCAGTTGGTGAACACGGCAGAGTGGTCGTGATCAAGACTATCAAGGGAGGACCAGAGGGAAAGGTCAGCATGGCCGGTTTTACTGAGGGCTGCGTACCAGGGCCAGTGGCATGTGGCTGTGTGGATAAAAAGTGTTTGTACTACAGCACTGGAGCAGACCTGTTGGTGCTAGATCTATCAGATGGATCATCTGGGAAAGAAGGCAAAGAAATGGATGAAGAAACATCCAGAAAGGCAGCTGCTGTCCTCCAACACCCCACCAGTTTAAATGTGTGCAGAGTCATTGCCTTGGCTGAGCCTACATGCAGCATTGCAGGTAAGCAGACTTAAAGTGCTTTCATTTCACACCACCTCTGAATAAAAATAGACCTCCATATAGGTGTGAGAACGCATTTAGAAGACTTGTGACTTTTCTTTAAGTGTGTTCATATACAGCATGAGCCAGCTGCTGCCTTATATCCAAAATATAACCAAATTACAACAACTAGGAAAATAAAGATAATTAAAAATCTATTTAAAAAATTGATATTTCATGTCATGCAACAGTGATCATAACAGAAACTGGTGTTTTTAAAGCCAGTAAAATGTCTTCTGATGCTGTCATTGATTGATTTATTAGTTTTGTTTGTTAGTAGCTACAAGATACATAAAATACTCTCCCTACTAGTGTATAGACGAGATGCTCCTTGAGTTTAGTGATGATTAATACATGCCGCTCTATCTTGTATCATTGTACCTTTGCTTATATCGTTTCTCAGTTGTTTCCTAAATTTACTTTTTCTCCTTACAAACCAGGTGACTCTCAGCTGCTGGCACTCTCAGTCAGAGGGCAGCTCCAGAGGATTCGCTTACCTGTGCCGAGAAAGATTGCAGAATTGTCCAAGCAGCCTCCCACACAAGTGGGCCGCAGTGTCCGAGACCTCCTGTCTGCTATTGGGGATGTTTGTGAAAGGTAGGCCGACGATTTGATTGTTGAACACTGGAAGGATGTACAGCGGAGATTTATTGAATATATGCGATTTCCTTGCTTTCTTTTAGAGCATCAGCGCTGAAAATGGCCATCACATCCAAAAACCAAATTCTGAGGCACCTGAATCAGGTGGTCAACATCAGTTTCCTGCTGATAGCCAGTGCAAATACTGTTACCATGAAGGAGAAACCAATCAGATGTCATGCCGTGACTAGGTGGAGCAGATTGCTTCAGGAGGACTCCTTGAATCTTACGTGTATCCTGCATAATTCAAGTCCATATGTCCTGGAACGAGGCTGGACTCTGAGCATCACAGTGTTTCCTCTGGCCTGCTCTTCAGCCACAGGAGGGGAAAGCTCCTCTACGAATTTCTCATTCCCTTTTTGCAGTCTCTGTCCAGAGGAAACCTTAGAAGTGTCACTTCCCGTAGCAGCTTCAGGCGACACATCTTTCCCGATGACTGTGAACTGCTCACTCATTTTCTCACTCTCAAGTCTCCTGGGTGAGGAGGAGGAGGCGGCAGGCTTTCCTTGCTCACAGAGTAGTTGTATCACTTTGCCCTTGAACACACTGACAGTAGACTGGTTGCATGCCCTGCAGGTGAACAGTCTCGCAGCCAACCAGAAAATGATTGCATCGCAATCAAGCGGCTTCGCGATAGACACCATCAAAGCTTTTTTAAACTCACGTCGGTTTAGGTGCAACGGAAGAGTGGACAGTGGAGGAGAGAACGCTTCAAAGCCTGAGAAGTTTTCAGCAAGGTTACGGGTGTCATCGGAGTTACTGAGAGGGACACTGGTGTCGAAAAGTTCAGAGATGGACCTGAAGTCGGCTCCTCAAAACCTCTGCCTCTCTCTGCTTGACTGGCTGTTGTCTGACGGTCCTGGGGGAGTGAAGACAGGACACCAAGGGGACAAGACGGCCTTGAGCAGCGAATCAGTCCATGCTCGAGGTCCAAATGGAGCCACGGTCAAACTGACTGCAAAGGAGGTGAACCACTGTTATCAATATGAAACCTCTTTACTGTGCCATTTGAAAAACCGTGTTGTGAAGTTGCGATGCTCTTTTGGTCTCCAGATAAATCTAGGGGGGGAGGATTCCCTGGCCGCAGTAGAGGTCCAGGTTGAGAGTTCATCTCTAGCAGCAGTTTGTGGACTCCACCATGCTGTGCTGCACCGGATACAGGTACAAACACAATGTCAAACGTAATAGCAGTTTGAGAAACTTAAGAGCCTCAGAGCACTGCTTTTGTCCCCGTCACTTAGCAACTCTCTCTCTCTCTCTCTCTCTCTCTCTCTCTCTCTCTCTCTCTCTCTCTCTCTCTCTCTCTCTCTCTCTCTCTCTCTCTCTCTCTCTCTCTCTCTCTCTCTCTCTCTCTTCCCCCCCCCCCCCATCCATCCATCCATCCATCCAACCCACTTCTGCCGCTTCGATCTTTCCCCTTCTTTCTTCTTTTTTTCCTCAATGAATAGCAAAGATTTGATTTAATAAAGTGCACAATAGAAACAGGATGAGATGAATGCTGGAGATCTGGATGAGATGAGGGAAGGACAAGGACTCCAATGAGCTTAGCCTTGGCCCAGGATGTAAAGGTTGGAGGTGAACGGGGTGGGAGAGGGTTTCAAACCGATGAGAACATATTTAAAGGTTGACAACAATGACATGATTTGCTGATGGAGATTGTGGAAGAATCTCAATGGATAGGCTGAATAGGCCATAGTGAGGCATAACCTTAGCATCGCACAAGCTATTCAATTAAATCTTTGTTGTTCACAAAGAAGGATGTGTCTACTGATTGAAATAATAAGGTTTTGTCTGCCACTTGAATGTTTTAGTAGAGGTGCAGACAAATGTAAAGAAGCAGAATGCAAATGTACATTTTTTTTTTCAAAAACAAAAACAGAACACACCCAGAGTTTGGTCCAAGCCATGGACTGCATGGACTGAGAGAGGGGTTTGTACGCTCTATAGAAAACTCACTATTGTATTACCTATACAAAGCCTAAGGGAGAGTTTTGAAACACTATGATAACATGGATGGATGGAACCTGAATTAATGTATTTTATTCCCTAATCCTCTGCTGCAAACTCAATTTTATTTGGTTATTGAAAATTCTTGCTGCATTTTCTTAATGATTACAGCTCCAAATAGACAAGAGAATGTCTCTGGATCGCCCTACACTCAGCATGACCCCATCAGGCTTCAGAATCATATTTTATGTCCCTGGTTTTAGATGAACACATGAAAGAGTTTATTTGAAAGTCCCTCTGGTTGAATTACTGCTCTGCTTCTCGACACAGACTCTGCTGCAGAGGGCTCCGGAGAAAGCTGCTTCCATAAAGAGCGTGCAGACTTTAGGTTTAAGACAGGCACTGCAGCGGGCAGAGGTAAGAGCTGCGTGTGCTGAATTTTGATCAGGAGGGCTGCAACTATCCATTGTTGTCATGTATTTATATTGTCAGCTGTACATTATGACTTGTACCAGCCAAAATGCTAATGCCCAAAATTGTATCTTTAAATATATTAAATTACTTATCCAGTTATTTTTAAATCAAGATCATTTTTATGGTTGAGTTTTTTGAAAGTCATATAAGCCGTTTTAAGACTGCAGATTCGCAGTCTGTGAAATATCGTCAAAACTAAAGAATCTTTCATCTCCTCCTTTCTCCTCCTCTTAATGTCAACAGATCCAGCAAAGTCAAATCTCAGGAGCTTTCAGCGTAGGCGTGTCCACAGGGCAGGTGACCCGATGTCTCCTCAGTGTCTACCACGATCTCAGAGAAAATCCTCTCCTCATAACTTAACACCTACACAGCTCCTTGTAGCCTGGTTTGGAGGTCTGTAATCTGACTTTGCAGCGAACAGATGTCCATTCACAGTCCATAATAACTGCCACCGTTAATACACCTTTATATCACATTATAAAGCGGCTGCTGCCATTTTATATTTCTCACAAAGAAGAACTTGTGGCCCGACTTTGAAGATGCCTTTCAAAGAAGATTAGTTGATTACATGACAACAAGACTTTATTATTCTTATTTTATTGTTCACATTCTACAGCTTTAGTCACCCACATCAGATCAAATTCACATTACAAGCCAAAAGATGACTAAGGACCTCAGATGACCTAAAAATGTAAGCATTACGAAACTGGAGAACTGAGTCAGGTGGTTCACAGTCTACTGATGTGACAGACATGTAGGTGTAACCGTGACATATGCCACATTGTTGCTGTGGTTTCTTCTTGGACATGGCAAGAGGGACCCAGTTACCGTAGAATGCAGTATGTTTGAATGAAATGTAGTTTTTGCAGCAAGCTAGCATAATAGTCCGCAATTAAGCAGTTGCAGCATATGTAGAAGGTACAGAACTCTACTGTAGTTATGGTAACCCCACATCAACCAAGACATGCAGCAGCTTGTGATCTGAAGCTGTGGTGATTTTTTTTATATTGGAAATGGTGCCTTTTTTGTTGGCCTGTGCTGCTGTACAGCATATACAACGGTCATTACAATTTAAAAATGTTTACAAAGAAATAAAACAAGCTGATCTGAAATAATGGACTATAAAACACAGGATGCCTCTCCGTGTCTTATCTTTATAGATCTGATTTGTCAACAGACCTCGCTGTGGCAGCTGTGATATGAGGAGCCTGTCATCGGGATGTCATGTGTCGCACCTTGCTATAACAAGCCATGCTTTTTATTACAGGCTTGGTCACATTACATCAAGAAGGCAGGAAATTAAAAAAAAAAAAAAAAAAGTCGATCACATTATTTGCTGTAGTAGGCCTCCATGCCGGTGACAAACATGACCTGAGACAGTACGGATTATATTTTCGACTGCCATTGTTGTCAGCATGGCGCCTCAGGAACGCTGTGGACTCAAGGATGAATCGATTAGATTTTGGTGGTCAGAGGTCACTGTGTCCTCAGCCATCATGTTGTGGCCCATGACTCAGGAACGCTCTGAAGGACTTTCTTCAAATTTGTTGTAAATGTTAAATATAAATGTTAAATAATCTTTTTCTTTTCTTTTCTTTTTTGCTGGTTAAAAGTCAAAGGGCAAAGCAACTGTGACTCCCAGAACACATTAACTGACTTTAATGTCAAAACACAAATGATGACATTTGATCAAAAGGATCAACTTCACTGTGACATTAGTGTTCTGCAAAATGCACCAATCAGCCACAACATTATGACCAAGTAAGGTGAAGTAAATAACACTGATCATTTTGTAACAATCCAATGTTCTGCTGGGAAACTTTTGGACCTGGCATTCATGTGGATGTTACTTTGACATGCACCACCCACCTAGACCAGACCAGGCACCCCCACCCCATAGCAATGACACTCCTTGATGGCAGCAGCCATCCCCAGCAGGATGCAGCCTGACATAGACACACACACAGAAACAGTTTAGGAACAACTCAAAAAACACGAAGAACAGCACAAGGTGTTGACCTGGCCTCCAAGTTCACTAGATCCCAAACTGATCAAGTATCTGTGGGATGATCCACAGAGGCCCCTCCCCTCAACACATAGGACCCAAAGGCCCACACTAACAACATTGTGTTGCCAGACACCACAGGACACCATCAGAAGGAGCATGTCCATTCTCTGATGAGTCACAACTGTTTTAGAGGCACAAGGGAGACCTACACAATATTAGGAAGGTGGTCATAATGTTATCTCTGATTGGTGTATAACTTACAAAATTCCTTCCAAGTTGCAACATACGTTCACTTGCCCCTTCATTACGTACACTAGTGAAAACAAATACATTCTCTTATAACAGTCCTACATTAAATCTCAGCTTTATGGCTTTATATGTCGAAACAGTGTCAGAAAGGTGATAATTCACCTGTATGATTTTTTGTAGTTTGTGGTGCTGTTAAACTGGATTGCATTAAACACTAAAGTGTGTCTGTTATTTAGTCCAGCCCCGTCACTAAAATGGGGTTGTGAAAATAACAGAAACATTTGCCGGTACAACACAATTCACTAGTTCTACAAACCACAGACAAGAGAATCAACAGCTTGCTAAGTTTTTTTTAGTTTTTTTTTTAACAATTGTGAATACCATAACCTTCATTTACATTTAGTGCAGGAATGTTATGATATAATTAATTCATTTTCATCAGTGTTTCTAATGAACTGGCAAGTGTGAGACTGAACAGACATGGATTTAAACTCCAACTTCACTTGCTGGCAGAGGCATACAACTACAAAGTGGTGAAGCTATTTTTTTTTTTTAATCTTCTATCTTTTGTCTGTTTTTCAAAAATCCTGAAGGATTTCTATATTTCATAATCCAACATTATAGTACACTAACATATGCAATACAATAGGTACACATTTATTTATTTTTTAACAGATTAATTCGGCTGTAAAATGTATTTTCATGGTGAGCATATGCAGGGCAAAATATAATCCAGTAGGTGGTAGTAGAGTGATTTTTTTTTTCATGTTTTACTTGATGAGATAATGACCTGTGATCAGTTAACAGCTATTCAGAGTTTCATAAAGGCATCACATGGATAATAATAGACTGAAATAATCCAGACTGAAAAAAAGCCATTATGAAACCATTCATAATGGTGGTGTACCTTAAATTCATAATGCACTTCAGTGTTAATGAAAATGTAATTTTGTTCAGTTACCAGGAACTCGTACCTACATATTGTAACTGGAGCATTTTGCTTGTTAAAAGGCGAGTGCTAACCTCTGTAAACATGTTAGGATCGTCATTAAATGCATCACTTTCCTGGTTAACCATCCGTAACTACATATCATGCTCATGTTTGGTACAACTGTCCAATGATGTTTGGGGGAAATCCTTCCTCTTGACCCACTGAGTGAACGGAACTTTGACCACAGCCGGAGTACAAGTGAAGGTTCAGCTAAGACTGATGACACCTCCTGCTATCATCCAACACCAGCTGCTTTAACAGTAGCACCTGCTCGCATCAAGGTGCTACTGTGTTAGCTGTCTGGCCTCTACATGTCCACGCAAGCCTCATGTACTGCCTTGTGAAGATTTCCTTGTGGTATCTCTGCTTCCTGTCAAGCTGTTGACAACCGTTTCCCTTCAGCAGCTAACGGTGGACCCATAGCAGACAGTGGAGAACATAAGAGGAGTTTAACCCTTAGACGTCGTCCTTGCAGTTTTGCCCATTAACAAAGTAGAAGAAACTCTACTGCAACTACTGGTAGATGTTTTCACAGCAGCCTTTTTAATGTGTTACAGTAGGAAAATCCCAGGTGTGTCAATGATGGGCTGCATTCCAGTGAGAGGAGGTCTGTCTTTTAATGCATGCTGGTTCACTGGCGTACTTTTCAAAGACAAGTCAAAATGTTTGCTGTGAATGAGGTCAATTCTACCTTCTGACAGATCTCTACATCTGACATGATGGTTAGCTTCGATCCTGGAAAGCACTATACGCCTGCGTTATAGCTTAAACTCCATTCTTTTATTTAAATTTGACCAGCTATTAACACACACACACTTGCACATGAAAATGTATTACCCTTCATTACGTTATTATGAGATTTTAAATTCACAAGACGGTTGTACATATTAATGACTTCTATGGCACTTTCATACCATGTCGTTCTGTTCATTTTGTTCTTTTTGCGATGCCCTTGAGTCCCATAATCCTGATAGAAATGTGACATTCCTCAAAAAAAAAAAAAAAAACTACAAAGACCTACACATTTTCTATGTCTACTTTGACAAAAAGAAGAATAAATTGTAGAAACCCATAACCGAGGAACAAATTCACTGACTCCCAAGTTGAAAGGATACTACGAGTACCTCTACTGTGTGCATGAGTCTTGGTTACAGATGGTTCCTAGAGGTGGTTACTTGAAACCCCGTCATTATCTGCTAATAAACCTCAGACAGCACCACAGACTGACTTGGACCCCTCTGAAAAGTTGACATCACCTGTAATGTTGGTTACATGGGTCTCAAATGGCAACCTCGGTCACTTAAACCTGATGAGCGACGAGCGCCATTACACATCTGGGTTAACCCTTTGCTGGATTGCTGTCACTCTTGATACCTGTACAAAATGGTAGAGAGGCAGTGAATATACAGATGAGAGCAAAGAAGAAGTAAAGACAAAGGGAGTTGGGTGTCATCCTGATGATTGCATGTGTGAAACACTGCACAGAGGAATCCACCTATCATTATTTATTAGTCCAATACATTAATTAGTTCTTTCTTGCATCAAATGTTTTGTGGAAAAGTATGTAAAGGTGTAGCACAAAACAAAAACGATCATTCACTCTACTTCTGCAGTTGTTCATGTCATTATGACTTCGCTTGGCTGAATATACGCAGTCAGACTTCCTCCTCTTCTTCCATCTGCCTATATCTGAGTCCTCTTTGCAACAGTAAAGAAGAAAACAGAGGATGACATGCCATGATATTCAATTAAACATCAATGCCAAAGTTCGGTCTGGGGTTTAAGCTGTTATTTGTGTTAATATTCCCACAGGGCTGAGCTGCTCAGACTGAGTCCGTCTCCCTTCAGCGTTCCTCCCTGGTCTCCGCGCAGGTATTTGCCGTTCTTGCCCCGAATGGCGAGGCGACCACGCTCCACGAGCTCCAGAGAGAAATCCTCGGGGGTCTCGCCGTCTGAGCACACCAGCCCGGCACTGTTCACATACCAGAAGCGGCCGTCGACACCTGCAGGGTTTGAAGTAAGTGCACAAAGTCAGAGTAGAACTGAGAGGAAGGAATGAGAAAGCAGGACATTAATCTACCCTTGACCTGTTCTAGTTGGTTTGAGTGAATGTGTCCTGACCTTTAATATTGTAGGCCCCACTGGAGAATTGCAGGGTAAAAATATCATAGACTGATCTGCTGCCATCTAGTGTGTTGGAGTTCTTGTGGTGGCAGATGAATCCATTCTCCCCTCTCAGGATCAGCATGGGTCGGTTGATTAGTTTCAAAGTGAGCTGCTCGTCCTCACCTGACAAAAGTCGACAGCGGCGTAAAAACATCGGAAGCCACGCAGGAAATCAGAATATGCGTATGAGGTGGTGAGAGAAGAGATTGGTACAAGAGATAAAGAAACTGAAATGATTTCTTACCTATGGAGTCACTGACAGCCAGTATCTGGCCATTCTTCTTGGTGCAAATGTATTTGCCATTGCAAGCTTTTACTGCCACCTTGTGGCCAAGCCACTCCACTGAAAACATGGTGTCTGATGACCTGTGGTGGAGAGAAGTTTAGACTTCATTGGCTTTCAGTGCTCTATATTCTGAGTGCACGAGACAAACAAAGTATAGCAGGTCGACTAAACTAAATGGAGATTGTATGAAATAAGAGTTGCCATATTTTGGCAGTTTTAGGGGGTTTGTATCATGCACTTAAACCAGTATTTTATCACCATATACTACCCTTTGCCATCTTATGTATGCAAGCATCTACCCCTGTATTGTCATACTTTCAGATTTAACCGTCGCTCCATTTTCTTATTAGTAGACAGATAAGGATTGTACAATTAAAACTTGCAAACTGATATTAATGCTTACTCAATTTACTCACACTTCTGTGGCAGTACTCTGGATGCCTCCATGAGCCACCAGAGCCCAGTAGTTCCCTTGGCTGGTGCGGAACGTGCACTTCTTGGTTTCCTTGTCAATCTCCATCTGAAACGTCTCCATGTCTGTCTCATCTTCCTGATTGGCTGCAAGGCTCACTCCTGGGATGGGACACATGGTAATTATATGCTGTCATTAACACTTAGGCATGAAAGCCTGAGGACTTAGTTCATAGTACTGAGCTATGAACTTAAGTCAGCAATGGTGAATATATCAAGCATTCTGTTAAAAAAAAAATATATATATATATACACACACACATATATATAAATAATTTTAATGTTAAAAATACAAATTTCAATTTTAACTTATAAGGAGTTAAAGGAGTTTTTGAAAATGGTACATTTTACTGCTATGTTTATGTGGTGCTATATGAAATATATCATAATCACGTCTAAGTTATTTTTAAGTGTCACCTTGATTTGGCATGTGAAGCTAGATAAATACATTTTCACTAATTGCATTTATGGATGTTCCTTTGCAAAGATTATACAGGAAATAGGAAATAAATAGTGTGTTTAACTGCCAGTAGAGAAAACCTGACACTTATAGATTGCACGTTTCTCATAATTAATGTGTTATCAACTATAGAACACTCTCACCACGAACTCTGTGTCAATTACACTGAGAACACTCACACATTTGATTGACAAACATTTTATAGAAACCTCTTAGAAACCAATTATTTCATCATTTTCGTCGCTAACACATGGAGTGTTTGGGTGGTTTGTGCATTTGTTTCTTGTTTTATACATATTTAATTTATTCGTGATTTGCTGGTCCGGTATTAGGGCACTTCAATGTAATATTTTGTTCTATCTTTCAGCGTTGTTGTAGATGCAGAAAGAAAAAAAAACGTTGCCACGTCGCGAATGACAGATTGCAGAGGGCTAAATCCTAAATTACATGCATCCCGCATTATGCCCAATTATTTTCCTAATCCTTTAACAACACTAATCTGCATGCTTCTTTTCTGTGGTCATCCATCTCCTCCTTCTTCCCTTCCCCCATCTCTTGCTTCATACCCATGACCCCCTCAAGCCCCACCTCCTGCCATCACTCCACCTTCGCCCCTGTCTATCCGCCCTCTTCACAGCGGGGCTCTGATATAATCAGCTTTCGAGTGCTACCCGTCCAATCCCTCAATCCCCCCAATAAAAGAATAAAAGAAAAACAGGAAGAGACCAGAGGATTTTGTGGAGCAGTCTTAGCAGGATGTACAGATAATTATCAGCCCCTCTCAAACCTCAAGCTAAAGGAACCATGGATGATCAAACATAGAGAAAACATGCTAAAGCATCTACCTGAATTAACATATTGTAAAGATGTTGTTCATCTTAAAGGACCCATGTCTTTATGATGCATGGAGAGATGGCTTTATGTAACCACCCCAATAAACACATACACTGTAAGAGACAAGCATTGCATGCTAACATGCTTGCTGGAAGTGTACACATGTCTATGTTACTAGTCCCCCAAAAATGAAGTTATTTTCCTGTCAACAGTTAGCTGCTGCGCTGTTAACTGTTGACAGGTAAATCACTTCATTTTTGGGGTCTAGTAAGTTAGTCTAGTTAGCTGCTGTTAAAGCCTGTATGAAACGGGTTTCATTTCATATAGTATTTGTCTCCACATATTATGTTTCCTGTAAAAAATAAATACATTAAAAAATAATAATAATAAGAGAAGAGAGCTAGTGAAAAGCCACTCTTATTTGATTGGCTTGCACAGGCAGAGAAGCGTTTCATTGGATGCAAAGTATACGCCCCCAAGTGCAGGATGAGTCATCAACATATTTTAACGGTTTCCATTAAATTATAAACTTTAAAATTTCATTAAGAGTAAATATAAAACTAATTCTTTTGCAGTTTTGGGACAGATATGGATGTGAAGGTGACATTGTGCAAATTTTATCATAAGGAGGATTTAACCAATAAAAGGCTGAATGTACCAAAAAAAAAATCTTTGTGAGCGAACTGAGTGATTTTCAACCATAACTCACAATGAACACTTCTGTGTTTTTATTTGTTTATTACAGTGTATTACTTGTGAGTATTTTCTAATTAGCACTGACACTGGCTACGACTGGTGGTGTCTTACGTTATGTAGTATTGTCATAAAGTATTTGTAGTTGTCTTTCAACTAAGGATGAATGATATTAGTGCATTCCATGGCAGTCCGAGTTAAAGTGCTGGACAAACAGAACAACTATGTGATTTCGGATATCTAAAAATATTTGGTGGTGATATATTTTGTGTGTGTCGTAAGTAATAAGACTGAACTATGACACACTGCATCAAATATTTTAAGGCTACTGACGGTTGCATGCATATAATTACATCTGTATAATCCAACCTAAATGCACATGCACGTACCAGTCTGAAGGGCCTGGTGAAAAACACTTTGATGGAAAATAAGTCTTTATAAATTGTTATACCACTTGATCCGGCCTATAGCCAATGGTTTATGATAGTGTAAATCCCATCTGTTTTAAGACATTTTCAGGTGCTTGGCCTCAATTCGAAATATGACTGTAGAAATAAATTGGAAAAAGGAGAAAAGGGGATGACACACGACAAAGATGTCATGGTTACTGAGCTACCGGGATGCTTTAATCACATTTTATTCACACTCGATAAACTAGGTATCATGAGGTCTTACAACTGGTTAAATTATCATTGATCTTAAGTGCATTTGAAGCATAAATTTAAGCCCCTCTACTCCGCAGCTATGCCTGGGGGCCTATCACTACCATTCTCTCTCATCCCAACTCAATGTCATGCTTTGTCTACCTATTCCATGTGTGCATTTCACACTAATTCAACCCAGAAATGATCCTCAGAGAGGGCTCAGCTGGGACCTCACAGCCGCTATCTGCTAGATGAGAGAAGAGGAGAGAGAGGACGGAGGGAAGGATGGAGGAAAAGAAAGAAACGGAGAATGGAGGGGAAAGAGATTGGATACACCGAAATCCAAGCCAGCAATCTGAGGATGTCAATAGCTGTGTTGATGACCATCTATGACCCATTGGTCAAGCGCAAGAAATAAGATGTCAACACATCCATGATCACTGATAAACTATGAGCACAGTACTTGTTTCAGAAGACTCATGGAGTCACAGGTAGCTTCAATAGTGCCACACTTTGGATCAGACCCCAGATCCATCTCAACTTCCTGACATTGTCCTACCTATCTGCAAGTAGAGCAGGCCTAACTAATCCATCAACGATAGAGGGCTCTGACATCAATTATTAATGGTAAGCCGATGCCACTATCCCTGTGTCCTCTTATTTTCTTCTCCTCTCTCTGAATCCTTCATCCTTCACAGCTTTTTTTTTTTTGCTTATTTCACTTAATTTTTTCCACTTATCTATCACCGCATGTGCCTGCGCATCAATGCCATATGTGCGTTTTATGTGTGTGCACATGTTTATGCGTGTGTTGATGGAAAGTTAGTTTGGCCTATCAATTCTTTTTCACATTCAGGGCAGAGTGGACCACTTAGACTTGAGGAGCCTGGGAAGGTGATGAGAGACATGGTAACAGATCACCATGACAAACTAACACACACACACACACTCACACACTTGTACACTGGAGGCAGTGAAGAAGAACATACAGAAAATATTGCATTTTGCAGTCTACAAAAAAAAATCATTCACACCGTTATGTCTAAATTCATGCTCTACTGCATAACAGATGGCCCATTTTTATTACTGACCCATTTGCATGTGTACTCATTCTAAAACAGACGTGACTCCTCGATACTAAACAGTCTAAATATACAGTTGATGCTAACTTATGAGGAAAGACACAGATGACATTACGATGAAGTCTTTTTACTGTCTTAAAGTGTCCACCCTGCTCTGCTTTCCATTATTCTGTTCCTCTCCTTCAATCATCACATTAAATCTAGAGGAAAGGTATTTACCTGGGCAAATTAGGCATTTTGTACCTTTATCCCACCTTTAGTGTTACTTAACTTTCTGACTTTTATCCAAGATATAGACATTTATGTTTTAGTATAAAGTTATACATTCATCTTACATTTCTTCCATGCTCATTTTAATTGCCATTTCATCGTGTTACAATACCAGCAACATAATTGCCAAGTTGCTGGGGAGTTGGAAGGTTGACTTGACTTGACGTGATATAAAATCTGAAAATGATGGCAAGTAATGTAGTCTTAGACATTAATGTGAACTACAACGGAGAGAGATGTTGCGATATATACACATATATACACACACATATATATATATATATATACTCTTTGACTGTGTTTCCTTGATTTTTAGTAGTGCACAGGTAATGACTAAGGCCAAGGTTAGCAGGTTAGATTAGCGAGTTAGAGCCAGACCCTGTGGGGCACAAGTTTTGGCCGCAGGTAAGAGGCAGCTTGGGTTTCTGAAAGCAGACTCCCCCTCGCCTTCCAGGAACAGGGGCCAACCTCATCAATAATTCAACACACCTCACCTCACCACTCGCCGCAGCAGGGCGCTTGGTTGTGAGTGGGCGAGTGTCTCGGAGAAAGAGAAAGCTTTTGTTTCTGAAGACCAAGAGCGGGAAGAGAAAGAAATAGAAGAATATATGCTGCAAGGATTCCTCTGTATGTGAGGGCAAATGCACATACATGCATGCATATAATTTGGTATTTTTACACTAATATATTTATATACGTATGTCTCTTCTCCCCTCAGCCAATCAGTTTATAGTGCTCCCAATGGTTCCTGCCTGCAGCCCCCACTGCTAACCAGGAACAATGAGCTGGGAGAGATTCAGTTACAGCACCCAGGGTTGAAGTAACTTGACCCTGCAGACAAGAATCTGCAGCCTGTTGATGGCTGTCATGGGCAAGTATCCTGACAAGCAATGTTGGTGTATGCTAATCTACCCCAAATCCAGTTTCAAATCAGTCCAGCAATCCCTCTCGACCATCAGCAGTTGAAACTCTATGCACTCTTGTGCACTTCTGGTTGGATGTAATGCGACACCCACAATTACAATTGTTGTCGTTTTTAGACTGATCAAAGAAATTCAACCTTGCTTTTACGAAGAAATTGCTTCGAAGTCGATGTGGAGCAGGTGTAATCCATCAGTACAGTAGTGTGTTGTCAGGGCTGTGAGCTGATCAAATAACCCCCCGCAACAGCCCTATCACAAGACTGAAGAGTAAATACATAATATGGCATCAACAGAACATTACTGTATGGCATATTGGTTACAAGCAGCTGTTTTAGTAAGCCCAAGGGGCAAAAGCGTAGTGTTAACACTATTACCCAACAAAGCCAGGAGGTACATTTGAGAGGGAATGAAAGGCAATTTTCAAAAAGATCACCATTTATGATAGATTACTTGGTAAAAGGAAAAGAAAACAATGCCTTAATCCTCATTTTTATATATATATATTTGCAGGATTGTTTAGTGGGATATACAAAGAATACAACACTCTCTCTGTCAACCTTCATTTTTAATACAACATTAAGAGTAAAATTGTGAACTCTTGTAGAGATTTTATTTTCTATAGTCCCCCCCCCATTGAGATTCACAATATATCTGTTATTTGAATAAAACTACTGCCTAGTGCACTACAGCACACTAAAACAAATAACATGTTCATCTCAGGTCTCTCAGATGAGGTTGATATAGTCTCCCATATCATCCTCATCTATCTTGCTTCCCTGGAGAAAAAAAAACAATTCTCTGTGATATCGATGCATCCCGATGTGCAGACTACATCACCCATAATTACCATGCATACCTTATCAGCTGTCAATTTCAGCTTCATTATGTTTGTGTGTAGGTCAGCGTGTGTCAACAAAAGCTTATGTGACCACCCCCAAAGGTCAGCCTTTGTCCATTTAATCAGATGTTTGGGATTCTGTGTATGACTTAAAAGAAACTAACAAGCTGCCGGAGGAGCAACTTGTGCACGCATGTAAAGATTCAGGACACACTGTGGACTGGGAATATTTTATGTCCCACTTATTTATGTTTTTCCTACCTTGTCTTATGGAGACATATCGCCCATTGGCTGCTGTCAGAACCACCTGCGGGTGGCTCTCTTCCAGGTCAAACAGTTCATCTTTGCCTGGCTTGGAGCATCGTCCAGACCTCAGTGTCCCCGTAGGCCCCATGGGAGACAAATACTTCCCCTCACAATCTTTGAAAGCCAGCTTCCCGCACTTCAGCTCCAACGTGTATGCGGTGCCTCTGCCACTCTGCATCAAGAGCTTCCCGTCATTGCTGAGGAAACGACTGTCGCACGTCTTTAGGCAGTACTTCCCATCCACGTAGACAAGGGTAAGGAGTGCTGCCACACCCCAGGGAATGTTCAGATCCACAGCGATTTCCCCATCCTCCATGGAGAGGTGGGCATAACGCTTACGGGCCACAGACAATAGGTTGGCCTGCGGATGCAGAGCCAGGTGTACTGCCCACAGCTCCGCATCTGTGATTAACTGGGCGAAGCAAGACAGGTAGTCCCGGGAGCCACCAAAGAAGCGGAGGTACTGCTCAGACTGCAGAGCCCAGCGACCATCTGACTGAGCTACGATGAGAAAGCGGCAGTCAGAATTGTGGACGTCTGCTTCACAGGTGACTTTGCCATCTTTGTCAGAGGCCAGGTAGCGTCCCAGGTGGCTGCGCAAATAGACCATCTGGGTATCTTGGGAGTCTTGCTCAAGAGTCCATATTTGCTTCTTTTTTAGGCTGGGAGCAGATGCATTCACCTGGGAAACAAAGAAGGCATGGGTCTAAATTGTTAAGTACTACATGCCTGGCAGTTTTATGCCTGCATCCTGTGTTTTGTGTCATTTGATACAGATTCAAAGGCAAAGCACTACCTCTACAACAAGCTCTCTATGCACAAATTTAATACTGGCTGGCATCTTTGTACCTTAAATCCAAAGGACTCAGCAGTGAGGTAGCGACCCTCGTGATTGATTAAACCAAACTGTAACTTCAAGGGACGGTTCCCATTAGCTGGCATCTTCACCTGTGGATTTAGAAAGGCGAGAGATAGAAAAAGAACAAGAGATGAGACCAGTGAGGGATGGGGGAAAGAGAAATTGAGACAAGGGTTGCAGAAAGGGGTGGGGGTGGGTGGTATGCCTTAAAAAGGAATGGTGGCTTTTTGAAGAGGTAAGTAATAAGGAAAGAGGTGATGTCATGGAGAATGATGAAATGAAAAAGTCCTGAAGGCAGGAAATCAATTCATTAAGGTACAGTATATAAAGCACTCCCAAGACCACAAATTCCGTCTCCCGCCCATCGGTTCATTATACATTTTTCCAGCCGCAGCCTCCTAATTTACTTACTGTGGTTTTGTGGTTTCCCTTCTGTAGTTCCTGCGGCTCTAATTCAAGCTCCCAGATTTAAGAGCCTCCTTTCACCAAGCTTCCTCTTGTAATTCTTTCTCTTTTTCTTCTACTCTAGCTGGCTCTCACGTTGTGTTGATCAGGTCTCCCAGCTCGCCTCCACTGCTACTATTCTCCTTAATCAGGTTAGAAGCACCAAGGATTTGAGTCAACCTTGATCTCTCTTCAGTCCGGTGCCAACCTCTCTTTCTCTGTCGACCAATTTTGGTCTGGACAGCTTATCCCTAGCCTACCCGCTCCCCCTCTCTCTCCTGTTGAACAGTCTTGTCCAGCCTCACTCCTGTTCTTGCAGGACTTGTTATTCACCCTGAAGGCTCAATCGCTTGGTCCCCCCTGTCTAGACTTCTCTGGGGTTTTTGGATCAGTCACATCAAATACTCTAACCTTCTTCTTCACTTTCCTTGAAGTCCAGGTTCCTCCTTGGTCAGACACAAGTTTGATCAGTGAAGGAGAACATCCTCAGCACCAGCAGTCCTACAAATTTTTATGGTAGTGCACTGAAGGACTCCTTCAATCTTTCTCTAAACATAAGCCGTCCATCACAACCGAACTCAGCAACAAAAGGTGCTTGCCTCTGTAATCTTAAGCCTCTCTCTGTCGCTTTTTCCTCTCATCCTCTCCTTCTCCCTTGCTGCCTTTCTCTAACCTGCCATGTGTGTAATCCTGCCTTTCTCTGCACCTTCTTCCGAGCTCTGCACTTCACCTCGTTCTGTGACACATAAAGAGAAGCAAGTACAAACAATGTGCAAATATACACACACTGCGCCGCGTAACCAGAGCGCTCCCTGTGCCTTTAGAGTAGTTGCCTGAGTGCGGCTCCGCTTACCTGCCTATGCTTGGGGTTTTGTTACACACCTTCTCTGATTGCAAGCTCTCTGGGTCAGTCCAAATGGGAACTGTGTCCGAGAGGCAGACTTTCTGACGTCTGAATTTGGGAAAGGAGATGGCTGGTATTATAAAGACAACAATAACAAGCTAATCAACATATGGGGGTTTTGAAAGAATGTGTGTGTTTGTAGCAAGTGCACCTGCATGTGTGTGTAATCAAGCTTGCAAATCAGCCTATTATAAGTCTTCTTTGCAGAGTAAACAGACGTGTCTGTTCCTGAATCCATCTAATCCTCAACCCAATCATCCCAACCTGGTTAATCTACTGGTGTACCCCTCCCCACTCCTCAAACAGACACACATGCACATACACACTCCCCATTCTGCTCGTCAGTGGCTATAAACATACACATAGACTCACTAACCCACACCAACCACACACACACAAAGGTCAGAGGAGGTTTCTGAGGGGTCACAATAAACACCGCCCAACCTAAGATTTACTCCTCTCGACCCAGACTTGAACTGCTGCGCTTTACACAAAATGTAATGAACAATGCGCGTCACACACAAATTCACATACTCACACAAACACACTAACACTGAAGGACATGAGTGGTGTAACTGTTCCCTCAGCC
This sequence comes from Chelon labrosus, assembly GCF_963514085.1. Classification (NCBI taxonomy): domain Eukaryota; kingdom Metazoa; phylum Chordata; class Actinopteri; order Mugiliformes; family Mugilidae; genus Chelon; species Chelon labrosus. The sequence continues at coordinate 18,631,092 of NC_140352.1, forward strand.
CCGCACACAAAACAGAAAACGCAACAAAATGGAAAACAAAGCAGAATTTGTCTATGCTTTCAGGGAGATGTTATCATTTATTCTTATATCCTATTCTTAATTTTATTGGTTGCAGCATGAATGCAACAATTTGTTAGACATAAACAGTGTGAAAGACTGGGTTGACATGATCACATTAACTAGATGTACTTGCATGTATGTATGTATATAAGTCATGCAAATGCTTAAACATTGGTGTAGCAGAGATTTTAATTTACATTTAATTCATTGTCCCATCAAAACACTTTTGCACTGGTAGCTTTTATGTTACTCTACAGTATCTAGTTACAAGAAATAACTACATTTGTCTTAGCTTCATCGCCATCCAGAGCTCTGCTGCTCAGCCTACAGAGGGCATCCCTGTTCTGCACACAGCAGGTCCAGCGCAAGTCCGTACAGTCCAGTGCAAACCCTGCAAAGTCTTTTCCAATGCCTCTGAGTTTTAGTTTTTCATTCAACATGAGCAAGTCAATTGACCTTTTAAACTGCATCATTAAGGAGAAATTTAAAAGCAATAGTAGACCAAATAAGTTTACAGTTTCTCACCTACTTTATGATCTCTGTCTGGACAAAAGCAATTGAAAACTCATCTGGTGTCCTCTTCTGCACACTTAATGATGTGGATGAAATCACTTCTTGTAAACTCTTCTTTTCATCTGATCTCCTGTTAGTAAGAGGAGCTGCTGCGTGCATGCAATTCATTCAGAGAACTCAACACTCCTTATCTTTAAAATAACATAAATAAATTGGAAATCATATCCTCACAGTTGCATCCTTGGATTCTCCGTCATTGACCCCCTCCCCTTCTCTCCTTTGCTTAAATGCTACCACAAACCGGCATACTTAAACACACTGCAGAGAAAGGGGGAGATAGGAGGGGGAGACAGACACTGCTCACAAATCAAAAAAGTCATATAATGTTATTGTTATCAGTGCTATTATTTTCATTACTATCACTATTATCACTATTACTGTACTTCCTCCTCATATGGATCCTATCCCACGCATCATTAGCTCACTCTCTGTGGCCCCTGGGGGCTGCGTCATCGTCTGCTGATGTGCCGCCGCTCCTGCTGCTGTCGGCACGGTGACGCCTGTCGATAGCCAGCCAGATGTTTTTTTTTCTCCACCCCCAACCCCCCCTTATTCTGGGACAGGGCTATGCCAGGTTCACCGTGGCAACCGTGGGATGGTGCTTTAGAAGCCATTACAGCGATCCTCTGATGACACTCAAATAGCTATCATTACACCTCCTCCAAGGAGACACGGAGACGGAGGGAGAGAGGGAGGGAGGTGAGAAGGGAAGGGAGAGATGAGGCAGGGAATGAAGAAGGAGGGATGAACGGGAGGAGGAAGGGAAAGAAGGAAAAACTGGTAAAAGGAGGGGAAACAGAGATGGGTTAAAGGTGCTGGGAGACAGAGGGAGAATTACACAGGTAGACATATATGAGGAAAGTTAAAGATATACAAGGTGTACAGAGAAATGGGAGGAAAGGGAAAGGAGTGATGGAGGGAGAGAATGGGGAATTCAAAATGACCGTTTCTGAGTTAACAGCCTCCAGCCTTTTTCTACCCTATTAAGTTCTATTCTGCCATTACTTGGGACTGCGGGGTGCTGCCTCGTACCCCACAGTGTGTGCCCCCCCTCCTTCTCCACAGACACACATGTTCCCACACAGTCACCCGTCCTCACCCTTCCTCACTTGCCTCCTCCAGTCATCCTATCCCCTCTTACAAGCCTTTCTCCCTCCACTTCTCCCTCTCTCGCTCCTGTTCAGTTCCAGAGGTTGTGAACTGAATGAAAGAGAGGTCAATTGGATCAATCTTTTAGTCCACCCGTTGTCCTTGTTGTTGCTTCTTGCAAAAACAAACCAAAAACAACCTGAAAGTTTTTTTTTTTCATGCTTTGTTCACTTCTTTTCCTGTTTCCTCTTTTATTCCCAGAAACACCATGAATCAGCTTCACGTGTTTTGTACTTGTGTAATGTGCATTACAAGGTAACCTGTTACACATTTAAACAGAACTAAACACCAGACTTTGTTGGATTTCAGATTTCAGGCTTTAGACAGCTTTAGGGGCCGCTGTGTACTGGCGGCTAGAGAAGTGAACTTGGAACTGTAGGGTCACTGGTTAAAATCCCTGTTATATTCATGACTGAAGTGCCCTTGGGCAGGGTGCCTAACCCCTGAGCTCCTCCCTGGGCACTGCTTATGGCGGCCCACAGCTCTAAATGTGCTCACTACTCTCTGTATGTACAAATGAATCGATTAAATGCAGAGAAAAATCCTTGTATGTGTACATAGATGTATGACCATGCAAGCTGATTTACACTTGTTTTTTTATATCAAGGTAGAAAAGCAACCGTAGTGGGAAACAAAAAAGTAAGAACTAATAGATGGCCACATGCCACTACTGACTACTTCCCTATTTGATCTTCTCTTTAATATTCTTATCTGGGAATTGTGCTAAACATTTCTCAGAAGAGCTCAACGAAAAATAAATACGTGCTAAAACCAGTTTTTCTTGCACTCTCGTGCTTTCATGACACGAATGAGTGTGAGAACGGGTGTAAATAATTCTGGGAAGTCACTAGAGTTTCAGTGACTAACTGTTATCAAAGAATTGCGCCCACTGTGAACATTTGCATTTGTGAAACCTGTCCTCCGTGTCCGTAACTATGAAAACTACCTCTTTATATTTCCTTTCTCTTGATCCCAATCTTCTTCCTGCCTCACTGGTCCTCACAGACACTTTTGGCAGCAGAATTAAGGAAAGTTTCTCAGGTTTTTCCCCTTGCTCAAAGAAGTAAATCACATTGGAGGACATGCCTTTAAAAACGTGACCGCTAAAACAATATTGACATATAAACAAATGTTATATCACATTGTACTCTTATTTTCCACAAAAATCAGAGCATGTCTTTGTGTAAAGAAAGCACGTGCACCGTATGTATTTTCGGTGGCTGCTGCAAACCTGTAAATGTCTTCCATCTAAAATGAACTATCCAACAATGACCTGTAAAGAGAAATAGTTGCATCCTCACACGCGCTGACCTGGCATGCTTTAATTCCCAAAGCCACCACTGAGCGGCAGTATCCGCCTTCTTCTCCGTCTCCTTTATGGGAACACTGCCTATATATTTTTTGGAGGTTACAAAAAAAAAAAAAAAAAAAACGAAAGAGAAGATTGATGCTTGGTTTGTCAGTGTTGGTGCCTGTGTGACTGCATAGCGTAGGAGGGAAGGACTGTAGTGCTATTTAAAATGGCTGCTTTTAATGTCTCTTGCTTTTTTTGGGGAGGGGTGGTAGATGGGGGGTGGTAGAAACTGAAAGGCGTCAACAAACACGTGAAGCGTTATCAACTGTAAAACATCAGTGCAATTAAAATGAGAGGGGCGGGGGTGGTGGGAGTGTTTCCCCTGTTTCAATTATTTCCAGTCACCGTACCTGAGTGTGTTCCTCTGCCGTTTAATGCTGCCTGTACAAGGCATAACAGGAGCACAATTTTAGAGCTCTGAATGTGTGAATGTGGGTTATACCTCACTGCTAAGCATGCACTTCTCATGTGCTTTTAATCTCATTGGTTTTCTTGCATGCTGATTTGATTATGATCGGAGCAACACACACACACACTCACACACACACACGCTTTAAAAGGCTGCAGCGCTGCTCTGGTCGCCCCATGTGCTCCAGTATAGTGTAGTATATTACCCTCGCTTTTCTTTAAATGTGTCTGAAACGAGGCTTTGAAACACTCCGGATTAACTGATGTATCGCGTTTCTAAAAACAAACCGCCTCTGAATCATTCATTAATTCACATTTGGCTATTACAGTGCGGGTTTGTGTTTTATGGGCAGAGCAGCTCCTTCCTGTGTGGTAGGAAAGAGTTAATAACGATGGGCTAAACGTGATGAGTGAGGGGACTCTGTGAAAAGCAGCGAGCCAATCCACGTCCAGATTAACACCTTGAAGGCTCGCGATTGGCCGAGAGCCCGGTCGATGTCGATGGGAACTCAACCCCCACGTGGGGGCACGGACCCTCATTCGAGCTTTCATTGGTTAAGATCACACGGTCAAGACCCACCCGTGAAGAGTCCCGCTTTGTTATTGGCCAATGTACGGCAATCGACCACACCCCCTCTCCCTCACCCGCCCGCCCCTCCCCCTCACACGCACCTCCCCGCCTTGTTTTTCCATCCGAGAGGAAAGGAAATATCCCTCTCGCGAGCTCCATGGGCTTGCGCGGGCAGCCGCGCCGCCGTCGCTTCACGTCTATCAGGAGGCGCGCGAACTCAGATCAGACACGTCGCGCCGATCCTCTTAACGGCCCGAAATTACGGGGGAAAAAAAACACGATTACCTGATATGATATTTAACTCCGTGTCTACGCCTCAGGGCGAGGAGTCTCCCGTTATTCCGCCTTGTCTCCAATTTCCCAGAGACGTTGCTCTGTCTGTCTCCCTGCTTCCTCATTTTCTCTTCAAAGCAGCCGGCCGCTTCGCTCTCCACCTATACTGGACATCCACCTTACACACTCACATACTCATGTTTCCGTCTTTGAAAAGACTTTTCATTGACATAATGCATTCCCTGGCCTCTTACACTGACCATCTCAACTAAATACCTAACCCGTACTCTAATTGTAAGCTTTAACCTAAATCCAAAACTCAGAAAGTTGCAGGGCCCAGAAAGATAGCAGTACATGACAATGTGATCAGCTTTGATCTATCTATCTATCTATCTGCCTTTTTGATACAGGTATTTCTTTCTTTTTAGTAATGGGATTAGGATTCTGTTGAATATGAGCGTGTCACAAACAAGTTCTCAGTGTTAGGGCTAATCTGAGTTAATCTTGGTCTTTAAATTTATACGAGAAAAGAGTTGAACCTTAAAAACCAGTCGCAGCATGTTCTGCAAAGCATACTAATGCTCGTCTTACACGTGCTTCTTTTCAAATCCCAGGCAACACTTCTACACGAGGCTTCATTTGTTTTTTTTATTTTGGCAAAACAGGTTAATGGCTACTCTGTTCTCTCATTTTTAAAAAATGAGTAAGCAGGATTCATCACAGGCAGATTGCATTTTTTTGTGTGTGTGGAGACAGCATGTTTTATTCTTCCCATCTCCATGGCAGTTAGTAGTTGGTAGAATCAGAAGTACATTTCAGCTTTGTGGTGACATAATAGCTGATTTTTGTAGCTAAGGAATAATTTCATTTGCAGGCCAATTTGATTCCATCGATTTTATTTATTGGTGCACTCTTGATCTTGATGTTCTGCTGCAATCAGAGCATATTTCCATTAAAAATACATCTAAAAATGCATAAATCAGTGGGTTTACATAAAGTGAGGCACCCGGGCCACATAAGAAACTCACAAAACTCAAATCGAATTACAAAAATGGTGATTCTCTGTGCCAGAAATGTGCAACGCGTTTGCTCCTAAGAGTTTAAAAGCTTTGACACTGGCACGCTGTCAAAACCTCACGGGAGCTGCACTGGGAGTTTCTAACAAAATGATTGTTCCTGATTGCTTCAAATGGTGAGGTGTTATGATTTAGTGGAAAGTCAACTTTGTAAATGGACAGAATAGTCTTCTCCGTAGTAAGCTCAATAGGCTAGAAGCCAGCTGAAATTAAGTCAGCCAGCAGTGGGGACTCCTTGATGCTTGTTCATCTTTCCTTCAGTATGAACTTAAATGACAAAGCTGTATCCCGTTTTTCGCCACTAGGTTCCAAAAATAACAAAACACTCTGACATAGTGGTGAATTTCTGCAAACAACAGACAACATTTTTGAGGCCTCAAAGTGAATGTGCTTTTAGCTGAGTTTGCTGTTTGGTGCTGGGCAGGTAGGGTGCCGTAGGTTTATCAGAAACTTTTTTTGCAAGATAGCCACGGGGGCGATGAGAGAAGTTTGTATCGTGAAACGTGACTAGCAGAACCAAAACAAATGGCTAAAAGGGGCCAAACATCGGTGTAAGAGCTACAGGATTGGGAATGATTTTTCCATTATTTATATTGTGGCCACTAATCATGTGATCATTATGAGTAATTAGATGCAGAGTTAATGCCAAGCAATATGAATGAACTAGTAGTTTATGATAAAATAATGTGAAAGGCAGATGATTCACCAATAAAACTGAGGGGCAGCTGTAACCTGTATGGACACACAGTTGCTTTAGGGAATAAAGAGGTATTATTTTCTTGAACGTGTGTCTTCCATGCAGCCAGTGGTACTCGTCAGGCCTCACAGACCAGCTGCAGTGACTCATTTTTGGGATTCCTCCCTCCAGAACGTCCCTGAACCTTTGCACCCCTCTTGAAACGCTAAGTAGCCTAATGCTGCCGTCCCTAGCTCAGACTGAATCTCCTGTCCGCTCAGTTCAGCTCAGAATCGAGATCACTCATCTTTTTCTCGCCTAGCCCTATGCCGGAGCCGTGCTGCGGATTTAGCCTGCTTCTGATCCAACAGCAGCAGGCACGGCGGCCCTCGCTGTGTGACGGCTGCAGGAGGGGAGCTGGGCCAGCGGGGAAGGGGGACACCCCCCCATGTGCGCTCTGCAATTGTTGTCGTGGCGATGGTGGCCATAGTGGTGGTTGCCAGGGAGATGGCGGTTGCTTGTCTGACCCGTCCCCCTCGTGCTGTCACCGGCGTTATTGATGCACGCCGCTGCTCGGCATTGTGGGAGTGCGGGAGGGAGGGCGAAGAGGACAACGGTTAATGAGTTCAGGAGGAACAGGGCTTCTCCATGCTCTCTCTCTCTCTCTCTCTCTCTCTCTCTCTCTCTCTCTCCCTCCCCCTCTATGCTCCCTCTCTCTCTCTTTCTCCCCTTCATTTCTCATGGGTGTCTGTCTTGTGCGAGTGTGCATTAAGAATGTGGGTCTCTCATGATCCATCATGGCAAAATACACTTTCCCTCTCCTTCGCACACACGCACCATGCAAACACATGCACACACTCACACACCTAAACGGCATAGACGCTGCACTCACTAAAACATGTTCTCCCACACCTTTACTCGAACAGCGTAACTGGCTCATTCGCAACCACTCCTTTCACTCTCCCTCACACACACACACACACACACACACACACACACACACACACACACACACACACACACACACACACACAGATGCTGCCCTGCTGTTATGCCTGAAGGTAGGAGAGCTAGCAAGATTAATAATGACCCCTGACTCCCCATAGACAGACCCAAATATACACAGTTTGGAGAGAGAGAGAGAGAGAGCTATAGTAAAGAGAATGAGGGGAAGAACAAGGTGAGGCCAAATGCTGACTAAAAATACACAATTTGGAAATAGAGGGAGAGAAAATGTATACAGTTTAGAGAGTGATAGTGATGAGAAAAGTAAGAGAGGATGAAAAATTGGGAGGTTAAACATGTAAAAATGGGTGGGAGATCTGGCGAGGTACAAGGGATTGAATGTCAACACTAAGCAGGCCAAATTTGACCGTGTTGCATTTTTGACACCTGAAAACTGAGGTTTTTGAAAATGCCCCAAGAATGGAAAATACTGAACACATTTTTCAGGCTTTGAAAAAACATCTTATTGTATCGCAATGATTAAGCAGTGCACATCTGTAACACGCGAGGCAAAGATCAAACAAAGATTTGTAAAAACGGCAGCAGGAGAACTTGAGGTGTCCTGACTTTTAGTCCCTAGTATGGGCTACGTTCCAAAAACGCTGGATCCTACAATTCCCATAATCCCATAATTGTGTTTTTCACTGGACCCTCCCCCCTTCTCTGGTAATCTTTTACACTTAACAACTCCAATTTGTAACACAGACTGTGTTTAAAAATTTGGATCATGCAAGCTCAAATCAAAATAATCCTCAAGATCACTGTCTTTTTTTTAAATCGTTATTTATTTATTTTTTAAATCAGAATTTAGTAAATTCGTCCAGAACCAAAGAAGACATACTGCAACTGTTTTCATAGGTTGAATAGCATAATGCGTGACTGATACATAAAATCAATGCAGCAGCCAGGTCTGTTTTTAGCATGGGTAACTGCTAACGACCGCTAGCTGTGGGTTTATATTCAGCAGCGGCCAGACATAGAGTGGTATGGGTCTTGTCATCTAACTCTCCAACAAGCGAATAAGCAAATCTTGTCAAACGGCTGCTTTAAGTTCATGGAAAGATTGTGGTCATGTGGTCATTTTAAGAAACTGGAAACAGAAAAGGAGCGACGAGTTGTTGACCCAACCATCGGCCCCAACCTCATCTCAGCGCATTTCTCATTCATGCACTGTGACTTCATCTAGACAAAAACCAGTATGTGAGAACACAAATGTCAGATTCATTTGATCTAAATAAACTTCACACTGCCGGGTCTCTAGTATAAAGTCTGAGTAATGTACCACCTAACAGGTAATTGTCCTGAGACTTCACAACAAGCCAGTGGGCAGGGTGATGATGCTTTCTAGCCTCCCCACAAAATGTTATCGGGAGAATTTTGGATGAGATTTGCTCTGTTTGTAATTAATTTCACCTGGTGTAGATCTGCTGGGCCAATCAAATTCTTTGGGTGGACTTTATGCAGTGATGTACTCATACGCGCCGTCTGAGCGCCATTGAGTTTAATTTGTTTACAACAAAATGGCTGTCATCTGAGAAACAAGATGTTTAGATGCCATTATCACCTCAGTGGTAAAAGATATTGACAGTGAAATAACTTTATCCAGTTAACAGTCAGCATTTGTCACGAAGAGTACATCATATAATTTGTTGCTCTGATTGATTGAAGGATTACAATTACATGCAGAGGTATTTTTTTTCTCTAGTGTTTTCAATTGCCACTGGAGCAAAACCACAAGGATACAAACATCCAATCCAAACAAACAGACTACTTCAACTATTAGCCAGTTGTGAAAGCATGTCGTCCAAAGACGCTGTTGTCTGTTAGATGGGAGGGAGGACAAATCCAGATGTGCCAATGTCTGGAAAATCAGTTAATAGGATTTTATGGCTTCAGAAAACAGACTTAACCTAAGGAGGTCCATGTAAGGTAAAACACCTCAGTGGTTTTAAGCACACTCTTAATGCAAATGTAGTCAATAATCTGTTTTATGAAGATTTAATTGACGTCTCTCTGGTAGCAGTGTGGACACATTGTTTTTCGCGTAGTTTCAGAGAGTGACAGCGAGAGTATTCACGTTGGCAGTGTGTTACTACCTCTCACCTTCTCACACTACAGCGATCTCACAGATTTTCCAGCTGCCCCTCAGTTTTCACACACATTACATTGCAAACACACGCCGCAGCTCAAATGCATTGAGTTTTCGGACGCACAAAAGCACTGACAGATACCAGCAGCAATATGCAGAGAAATACACAAACACCGAATTACACACAAACACTCTCACACACACAACACCGGCATGGATTAATGTGTTTGGCTCAACTATTTCATTTATTACTGTCGGAGGCCTTTTGTTATGAGGGCATTTTTCAGGTTGCTAACCATTATTCCCTCTAGGCCCCAGGCTCCTCAAAGGACTGCTTGAGTGTATGTGTGTGTGTGCGCATACCCATCACTATGAGGCTTACTCAGTCTTATGGTTATGGTTATGGTCCAAGCAAGTAGTCGGATTTTTTTTTCCTTCTATTCTTCAGGGGATTCACGTTGCCATTTCTGACTGTACTTAATGCTCCCTCCCCATTTGTCAACACATGCCTAAGCAGCTCGGAGCCTGTTTGTTTTGCCATGAAAGAGTTTTCTGTGCCTCTATCATACCTTGAAATATTGCTGAGTGTGCTGTATCCATCAACATACCAAACGTATCACAGAAAGGAGTGAGAGGTGGAAGGAACTACATGGAGAGAAAGCAGATATAGGCAAACAAGTGAATGCTACCATGGTACTCTCCTCTCTCCTGATGGTCTGCTCCCTCACCCCCCTGTTTAATAAAGTGTGTTTACATACTACTCAGATAAAGCTACGACACAAATTACATGCACATAGAAATATAAACTCAAACCATATGGCTTTGCTTCTGCTTTGAATCATGGTCGACGTTTTGTTTTCTTGGGCTTGACTCCTACATCGCCTCAAGAATGAATTAATCCACTGGTTTAATTCTTGATTTTGTTTGTTTGCTGAGGACCGTTTGTTTTCTGGCCGGTTGGCTAATGTGCAACACTGACACAGGAATTAATTGAAATTGGTACAGAGGCAAATTGTGGACTGTAAAAGGAAGTACAAGTGTAAATGACTCCAAAGATCACCGGGGATGCACGACTGATTCAGAGGATGTCAACAACGGATGCGTCCACATGCATCGGTACATATATGAACAAATATTTAACAGCAAACTGACTAAACCGCGTGGCAATGTGCGTACTGTGATATACTCACAGATATGTGAGTCTAAGCGTTGATAATGACTCATTTTAAATGAACACATGCAGTCACAGGTAATTTCCACTTCTGCCACAGATGCTGCCTTAAAATGGAAGTTGTGAATTTGTGGTTATGACATTGAAAGTCATCGACACAAAATCACACATCAGCTCGAAATTTTGCCACCGGGCAACTGATGGCAGCTATAGGCCATTCATGCAGGCAATTTAACAAGCTTGGTATCTTGGTATAGCTTTGAACAATATGCAAAGTCATAATGACAAGGTGAAGCTGGTGAGACTGTCAGCATTTTCCTCAGACATATAATAAAACTATAAACAACTAAACTACAACTAAATTAGAGTTAGATTTCTGTAAACAACAGCAATCACGTCACGCAACTTTTGAACTCTGACCTTTCAGAAAATGTCCGTAGGTCATGAATACTACAAAGTGTGACTGTTCATATGGACTCTTCTCTTGTACAGATAAACCCATAGAACATATAGTTTAGTAATTACTGTTAATGTAGCACACATATGTACATACCACTAGCTGAATGTAGGTTAGCAACATTGGTGAACTCAGTGGCTGAACGGAGAAGACAATGCTGCTGGGGTTAAGCTACCTTAGCTATGCATAACATCCTACATTATGATGTTGTTTGCTATGTGGCTGCAAGTCCTTCTTCTTCTGCTTCTATTAAAAAAAATCCCAGACTTGGTCGGTTGGTCCCAATATGAGGACAAAGTTTACATGATGACGTACTGTCATTACTTAACTCCTCCTTGCAAACAACCCACTGTGGCAGTGGAGCATCATCACCAATTTATGAAGATAGATAGATAGATAGATAGATAGATAGATAGATAGATAGATAGTTTCTTTATTAATCCCAAACTGGGAAATTTCTCTAAACATATTCTTACTTACCTGGTTTTCGTCTTGTTCAAAACTCAAAAAAATTGTGGGTGGGGAAAGTTCAAGGTGGCTTGACTAATCTAGCACAGACCTGGCCTTTGTTTTTCTATAAAAAGCTTATTTAAATATATTGCACATCTTAATGGTAAAGTTGTCAGAATGTCATCCGTATGTGGATTTATAAGAACTGTTAGTCCAAACTACATGTTCAACACTAATAAAAGCCAAAGAATTCTTTCATACATTAATTTAAGGGATGAAAGAGCCTAGCGTTAAAGTGGTTTCAAGTCAAAGCTCAGCCACAGAGATGGACAAACATTTACTGTAAGCAGAAAGCGGCTGAACCTTGCAGAAACGCTGTGTCAAAATTTAACACAGATTTTAATCAACCTCTCAACCCTTGTGTGACACTATGTCAAACAACGCTGTGCAGTGTGAGCGTCAAAAAGCTGGTATTCAGGGCTGCCATTCACAAATCAGCTACCACCAAGGCCAACGCACAAAGATGCAGCTGGCGCAAGAACCACAAACACAGAGCCCTGAGCAATGGGCAGGAGCAATGCGATCTAATGAGCTGTCTTCATGTTTCTTTTATAGATGTCCTCAGAGTCCACTGGGTTTAATGCTTTCTTTATATGGCTTTATAACCTTTAAATAATAGGAGGCCATATTTGTGCGTGATTTCCCCACACTGAAATATGATGTTGTCTGCATAGAGAAACTGAAGAGGGGTTTCATGAGTTTCAGAATGAATCCAAACATTTTGCATCCCTTCCAAATGACACTGACCCTATGTGGGAAGCAGTGTAAAATCAGCTCTAAAAACTGTGAGCTTTTTCGTTTACAAAAGTATCCACAACCAAACAGGGCTGAAAATTGTTGTGAAGGAAAACTATATAAATTCTAGTAGCCAGAGGCCTGTTACCTTTAACTGTCATACACCATTTTCTTAGATTTTGAACCAAAAAGTATTCTGGGCATTTAAAAATAACATTGTCACATCCGCGATTACATCTCTCATTCAAATACAGTCCAGTCTACTTTGGTATTTGAATTACAATTAAATTATTACCATTAATTAAATTGGGTTTGAGGGTATTTTAGCCCTGCGATAGACTGGCGACCTGTCCAGGGAGTACCCATGACAGCTGGGATAGGCTCCAGGTCCCCCGCAACCCTTCACAGGACAAGCGGTTACAGAAGATGAATGAATGAATGAGGTATTTTTATTTGTTTGTTTAATAGGCCTTAAAACTGTATTTATTTCATTACAATATCCAGACTCACTGTATGTTGATATAAGATACATACATATTAAAACAGGCTGTGTTGGTATATTTTGGTTTCATTTGGCAGCAGCTAAGATACACTATATTACCAAAAGTATTCACTCACCCATCCAAATAATTGCATTCATGTGTTCCAATCACTTCCATGGCCACAGGTGTATAAAATCAAGCACCTAGGCATGCGGACTGCTTCTACAATCATTTATAAAAAAAAATGTGTCGCTCTCAGGAGCTCAGTGAATTCCAGTGTGGTACTGTGATAGGATGCCACCTGTGCAATAAGTCCAGTTGTAAAATTTCCACGCTACTAAATATTCCGCTGTGAACTGTCAGTGGTATTATAACAAAGTGGAAGCGTTTGGGTACGACAACAACTCAGCCATGAAGTCACAGTCCACGTAAAATGACAGAGCGGGTCAGAGGATGCTGAGGTGCATAGTGCACAGAGGTTGCCAACTTTCTGCAGAGTCAATCGCTACAGACCTCCAAACTTCATGTGGCCTTCAGATTAGCTCAAGAACAGTTTGTAAAGAGCTTCACAGAATGGGTTTCCATGGCCGAGCAGCTCAAGCTGCACTTGATGATTCTAGACCAAAAGTAAACTAACTAATTTTCTGTGACCAACGCAAACAATTGTGAAAAGCTGTGTTTCATCACTAAAAGGGTTGGAAGAATTCTTAAATATTCTTGAATCATGCTGTCAATCTGAAAAATAAATTCTGTATTTCGGCAGTGGTTAGCACTGATGCCTCACATCAAGAAGGTTCTGGGTTTGAATCCATGGGCCGACTGGGCCTTTCTGTGTGGAGTTTGCATGTTCTCCCTGTGTCTGCGTGGGTTCTCTCCAGGTACTCCGGCTTCCTCCCACCATCCAAAGACATGCTCCTTAGGTTCATTGGTGATTGGCCGTAGGTGTGCATGTGAGTGTGAATGGCTGTCTGTCTCTCTGTGTTAGCCCTGTGATAGACTGGTGACCTGTTCAGGGTGTTCCCCGTCTCTCGCCCAATGACAGCTGGGATAGCCCCCCCCCCGCGACCCTTAACAAGACTAGTGGTTACAGAAGATGAATGAAATTCTGTATTTCGTCACATTATTTGAAGTGGCAATCTTAATGATAAGCAAAGTCCTCATAAGGAATCATGTAGTCAGGGTGTTAAAATAAAACAAAAAACATAACTAACAACTTACATTTCAGCTCATTTCCAACCCAACTAATGGGTTGCAGATGTCAACCACTCCAAAAGTCATAAAGCTATGAACAGCAAGTGTGTCCCAGCTAGGTTCATCGCTTTTTGAGGTTCCCATTGTCATTTTTGCTACTTGCATCGTGTTTCTGTATTTGCTGGTGTTGTATTTGACTTAGACTTAGACTTAGACAGACTTTATTTGTCATTTTGATTTTCATCAAAAAGAAATTTTTCTTATGGCATATGGGATGAAACTGTTTTTGAACCTGACTGTTCTGCTCTGTAGGCTGCGAAATCTCCTTCCAGAGGCCAGCAATGAGAACAGTCCATGTTGGGGGTGTGAGGGGGCTGAGGTGATGTTTTTGGCCCTTGTCAGACAGCGTCTCTTAGCAATGTCCTGGATGGAAGGAAGTGAAGTCCCGATGATTTTCTCCACTGTCCTCACCACCCTCTGTAGGGACTTCCAGTCAGAGGCACTACAAGCCATGCATGTTACTACAAGCATTTGCCATGCATGTGTTGTCAAACTGATAACTTGGCTTATGTTTCATCTGTTTACATTTGTCTTCTTAAGTTGCAGTGCACTGAGCTCTCTTGGACACCATTGTGATCCTTATGATTAACTGTATAACATAGATTGTATTTGGTTTCCCAGAAACAGAATACAGCCCAGTACGCTGACAAATCTGTTTTCCATCTATGCACAAAATCTGTTAATGATTTTCACACTGTCCATTTTTTAAGAGACATTCTTTCTGTAGGTTGATTAAGAGCAACTGTTGTCATTCAACAACACTGTCAACCCCTGCATGTAGCTATTTTGGATTTTCCTATAGAAATTAATGAAGCTAGTTAGCTAGCTAGCTATGTAGGAAGATAATGTTTATACTTCGAAATCTGCCTAAGCTCTAACCAACACTCAGCACCATATATGGTGCAACTGCTAAACAGATCTGAGTTACAAGTAAGCTTTGAAGTGGTTGAACATCCTGACAGTTGGCATGACTCAAAACTGACATGATGTTTACATAAAGTAATGTGAAAACGCACCGATGACAACTGCTAAAAGTATATTACACTACGTAAGATAAGACACAAGACATGTTTATTAATCCCACGTATGGGAAATTACCTTGTCACAGTAGCGCGGAATTTGGCAAAATATATATACACAAAAACAATAACAACTTTGACAGGGGAATTACCAAAAAGCACAATACAAATTTGAAAAATATATAGAAAAAAATAACAACACTCTACAGTGAATCCTTTTAAAAATGCATGATAATGTCTCTCCCTATGTGTATAAACATGCACATCGATAGAGAGAGAGAGAGATAGATTCCAAAAACACAATAAAAATATGTGCACTTTCTTAGGATTCTTCATCAAGACAGATTTCAGCATTTATCTGCAGTGGATGATCTCATTTTAAGAAGTAAATTAGTCATTGACACGAAACCACCAACAAATTGTGAATGGTCAGCAATTGTGAGACATGTGTCTCTTTATTAAGACTTTATTTAGACATTTTGTAAGTACTGTTCAAAATTGTTCTTACACATGAATATGGCTTTTACACATTGCCCCTTCCCTAAGCCTAGAGTGGGGAATGCCAGTGTTACCATGTTTATAATTATTTTCTCATTTATTTTCCGTGATTTCGAGATAAATGTATATAAGACAGTAGTCATTTTAATTTCCTTTAGCACACCGCCTGTATGCTTTGTTTTCGGGCCTCTCTTTCGTGTGGCTATTGGGAAAGGAACTCTGAACACGAAGCTGACCACTGCTTCCTAAGTGTCCGTTTGTTATTACTCCCTTCAAACTGTCTGTACATCCGGGTTTTGCCAAAACGAAAATTGGAAGGGTGTGAATGGGGCTTTCCACATGTGGCTCATCAGGGACTCATTTCACGACCGTTCATCTATTCACAGCAACAGATGCTTTGTTTTCGTGCTCCCTGACCAGACTGCGCTACTGTCTGCTGTAAGTGTGATCTTTTATCTGTTTCATAATTTATTATCAGTTTCAGAAAAAAATTATGTATACAAAGATATAAAAGAAAGAGATTTTGAATCAGAACTGAACGCAGAATTTGATTAATGGATTGATTGTGATTTATTGCAAAAAAAAACACACTAAATAATGTTATGTTTACAGTCAGTTAGTCTGTAATCTTAGCCAGCATTTTACATTAACAGTATTTGTGAGCTTTTGTAATTCTTGTAATTCAAATGTATATTTTTTTGCATGCCATTTTCAGCCAGAAACTAAAATGTAGGCTGCTTTGGATTGCCCATATAATTTCCTTTATATCTGTTTTCATTGTTAATTTTGGTACAGTTCGTGAGAATTACAAATGGGGGCGAAGGCAGAAGGAAGTGTATTTTGGGCATTGTTCCTGGTACTGTTTCCTGTGGCAGGTACTCTCAGCATCACATCATTGCTGTCATTTGGTTCTATAAGAATGCTAATCATACAACAGTTGAAGCATGTACTCTTTTTTATTATTTCAGTTGGACTGCCATCACGCAGCTGTGTGAACTACGAACACGAAAGAATGTGTGGCCTAAAGGGTTCATCAGTAGTGATTTCCTGCTCCTATCCCGGTGATATTACTGTCCTTTCAGTACCACGCTGGTCCAAATTAAAACCTAAACCCTTGGACATGACAGCTTATGAAATGATTGGTCTCAAAAACAACGGTAGAACCAAAGACTGCTCAATGAAACTTACAAATTTAACAAAAAATGATGATTCCACTTACTATGTTGCCTACAATTATAGTATTACTGGTTATCGCATGAGAGCAACATGCAGTGGTGGTCATGGTGTGAAACTCCGTATTTTGGTGTCTCCTGTGATCATCATTGTGGAGGATATTGTTAGTGGGGGGAAAGTGCATGTTACACACTGGACAGTAAAAGAGGGTCAGAGAATAACGCTGACTTGTGTCCCCAACTGTGCTGCAAATCTGACCTTCAACCCAGGTTACATCTGGTACAAGAACAGACTGCGATTAAATGGCAACAAAGAAAGCTCGCTGTCGTTGCACCCAGTCAAACCAGAGGATGAAGGGAGATATGTCTGCACCATGATTGGATACGAAGACTTCCCCTCACTTGTTCTCGACCTGAAAGTCCAAGACGGACCCAGAGACACAGTCGCACCATCTGACGAAGGAATAAAACCAGTACCCGAGGACGAAAGCTTTACTCCAGTCTTTATAGTGGTTGTAGGCAGTGTTTCTACTGGATGGTTTATTACAATAACTGTGACAATAGTACTAATCAGCAAGAGGAAGAGGAAGAGAGGATGTGTGGGGTCAACCCCTGGGGCTCCCAACCCCAGCAGTGACACCTACACAGATTTGCTTATCACCTCAGTCTCGCTTGATTATGACAGACTGGACGCAGAAAGATGCTCCTCTGCGGCTGACACTGTATATGAGAACTTACATTAGCCACATTAGATGAGAGACAGGTTTTAAAACAGCTCTATGCTTTTTTTGATTGGTATGGGTCGCGTATATGCTCTACATTATTTCCAGTATTTTCCCAGTGTCTATCACAAGTTTTTACATTTATGTAAGTAATTTATCTCACTTTAAATATCATTGTGTTGTATTTATTTTTTTTTCACTGAGGCAACAGTGTCATTGCTGCCGATACAGTATATTTTTTTTACATAGCATTATATATTCATATTATTATATAACTTAAATATCTTTATATCTGTTTCTATGTGATGAAGCTACTGGACACCAAGTTTCCCACGGGATAAATAAAGTATCTATCTAATCTAATTAATACACTGTAACTATGAATCATTTTGTTTAGGATAAGGTCTTTATATCTACAGAGGCCACAACTGACAATTCACCAAGGTCTGCTGTGCCACACCAGGGCAGATATTGTCTGTAGTGTAGCTATAAACTAATTTTTGAACCAACAATATTAAACAAAAGAGCTATTGCTGTTAATTTTGAATATTGGAGTGGCTGCAAATATTATCATTTATTTTATTTTTAACAAGCAAATACTATACCAATAATTTTAATAGCAAAAATGACAAATTAAAGTCAAAACATCAATACTCAAGCTAACGCACCTGGGCTGTAATAAGGAATCAGTGAGGAAGTGATGGCTTTCAAAGTGTTTTCTGCACAGATGAGAAGTCCTTTTAGTCCAGTTCTTCATCTCATGGAAGACATCCCTGCAGCCTATCTGGATCACCTCGAGGAAAACTTAAACAGACAAACATGTCAAATAATGTATGTGTACAGAATATTATTACAAATATTCACATTTTGGTTCCTTGATCATCTAAGATTACTTAACCGTCTAACTTGAATGACTAACATATAACCTCACTTCAACATCTAGACTAAGGTTATGTCTGGATCCATGCTGTAATGTGACATTAATATTTTAATATAACTGAACACAGCTCAATACTAAACACTTATGTACTGTAACAATGATCACATGGAAGAAGTAACATCAACTAGACATAAATGTTACCTACTTTACGTTGTGGACTAATATTTCCCAACCTCAAACTGACGCACTTTATTCAACAGTATTAACAATCGCTGGAAGGCTAGCCTAAGGCTAATTAATTAGCTGGCAAATTGCATAGTTAACTTCAGCAACCAGGATAGCTATGTTGGACACTGACACCAACCATATAAACAATACTCCAAATTCACTTACCGGCTGTTCTGGTAGGAGTTGCAGCAAAGCAACCAGGTATTATTTGTATATTAAATGATCTATAATGGACCAAAACCTCAAACTCAGCTGAAAGGTTGTCATTAGCTCAGGTGAGGACTAGCAGAGAGACCAAGGCTAGCAGCTTGTGACCTGTGGCAGCGCCTATATGTCACCTGTCACTCAAAGTGGGAACACTCTTAATTATGTAGAATTTTAATAGAAAATAAACAAATGAGTTAGAAAAAAATTCACCCTCTATACAGTTGTCATGAATAGTGAAATAAACTATTGAGACCAGAACCGTTTTCTGTACCATGCATGCATCCCTTTTGGAGCCAGCCTCAAATGTCACTCAATGAACTGCAGTTTTTTGCACTTCCATGTGGGCTTCATGCTCAAACCCGGAGTTTGCAGCTTGGTAAAAACCCGTACTATTGTTTTAACAACGTGTCAACAACTCATGTCTTTCTAGCGTGTGTTTGCGTGTGTGTATCTTTATACCTGCATGAGCTGTAATCTGTCGCTCAGCAGCTCCAACCAATGACTTAAGTTAGCTGCTGTGTTCAACAACGTATTGGTGCATGTAAATGGTACACTGTAGCCCACCCACCCCCACCCCCACCCTGTCTCACACACACACACACTTCATTCATGCTTTTATCTTTTCTCTTAGCTCCTGCCCTCCAAATCTGTTCATCCATCGCTCCCCTAAAACCTCTTCTGTTTCTCCTCCTCTGTCTGAAAATCCGTCTCACTTCCCCAGGCACTTCCTTTCCTCTTCTCTTTCTTTATTATAATTTTTCCTCTCTTTTCCTTCCCCTCCCCTCAAACACCTCTGCTGACATTATTTATTTCTCCCTGCAACTCCATCTGTCTGACGATCTTGCCTGCCTTTCCAGTCATTCATCCACCATCACTCTGTTGCTGATGTGGTGTGATGGAGGAAGTAAATAAACAGAGCCAAAGCCAGGAATCCTAAAAGATCTGGACTTTGCATGAATGGCGGTAATTCATCATTACCCTGTCTCTTTCTCCCTGCTTCTTCTACGTATGGGAGGAGATTTATCTTTAATAGTAATAGTAAGTCGGGTGATTGAGGAGGGAGGTAGAGGGGGTTAGTGGGATAGAGGGAATTATTAAATGTCACCAGTAGTTTGATGCAACCTGAGGCCAAAATGCCATCTTTGTTTTGGGTTTACTGCTTGCTGCTGGTCACATGGATGCATTTGCTTTATTGGCAGGTATTCTCATTTGTACTTTACCCCATGGCAAGAAGGAAAGTACAAAAAGAAGAGAAGGGCAGACCGGCGGAGGGAAGGAGAGTTTCATCTTGCACTTTAAAAAAGGGACTTACTCTGCTTTTAGGTGTAAAGTGAGAGTGGGAGAGATAGACGTGATGAATAATTGCAAACAATGGGAGGTGAAAAATAGACAAAATATTCTCAGAAGGTACACCTCATTGTAGAAATCCCCCACCAAATCCAGTCTTCCTCCAGCTTCCTTTACCCTCCTCCTTCCTCCACCCTTCCACCCCCCCACATAACCAATTAGCTCTGAGGCCATAATGGATGTTGTTTGCCGTGTTTCCCTGTCAGCGGATTGAATTAGCGCCTCTGTGTGTGCGAAGTGTGTGTGTGTGTACGTGAGTGATCATCTTATCGGCTCTTAGTACAGTAATGAAACACAGTTATAAATGGCTGCAATCCTGTTAACAAAACAGCACCTGAGTGCAGCCCGCTAGATAAATCAGAACTGGGCCGTCGCCACGCCGACCCAGCGGCTGTTGCTAAGGCGTGGAATCACCAGGAGACAATTGAATCATTTGCTCACTGTCTGATAAATCGTCTGTCTTTAACAAGCGGATCAGTGCTATAAAAAATAAGGCTATTTGTTATCACTGTGGTTTTCCTTTCACAGGATTCAGGAGAGGTCTGGCCGGATTTCTGAATTTGTAATCAAACTGATAAAAAAATAACAACACATTTACTGGATTTGCAACGTTTGGTGCTTTAAACACAGCTACTGCCTTGGTTCTGGTTTGTCTTCACTGCACCATGGTGATCCGGGATGTCACACACACGCACACACATTCCTCTGTCTTCGTGCTGCGGGACTATTAAGACAGTGTCTAATGCTGCGACATACTCCAGTGCTCACACACTTAATTGTGTTAATGTTTGAGTTCACATAATCTTTCAGAGCTGTCATTCTCTCAGATTATTCAGCCCTGTTTTCAATTACTAAACGCCTCGGCACTGTAGGCCCAGAATGCATGATATATCTGTCCGTGTGTGTGTGTGTGTGTGTATGTTTTCACACTGCTGTTTGGGCATGCAAGCAAAATGGATAAAGTGACTTTGCTCAGCAGATTGAAGATGAAGAAGCATGTATTATTTTTATGATTCCTTTTTATGAGTTGCTTATTTTGTTTCAAGGCTGTGTATGTCCGCGTGTTTGTGCATCTGAATGTTACACCCGAATGTTAATGGTACATGTGTGCGGTCGTGTATTTACACAAGCAGCTCCTTCTTTCAACGGCCAGTCAGTTAAAAACTTGAACAGCTCCTCCTCAGACTCCTTTTGAAACGTGTCTGCAATAGTTTTGGCCACAGTCACCGATCGCACCACTTCATCAGTTATTGTGAATATGAGAAGAGTGACCTCTGTTAGCGTTTCGACACACGCACTAGGCAGTGGAGCGTGAGTCAACTTTACGGGAGTAAGAAAAATAAAAACCACATAGCGCAGTCATTACGTCCTGAACAGAGCCCAGTCAACCAGATCAGAGTCAGAGATATGTGTGTGTGTGTGTGTAGGAGAGAAAGAGGGTGTGTGTTTGTGTGCACTTGTGTTCTTTTGTCAATCATCTTTCAGTGTTGTTGCTGGTCCCCTGCAAGAATTTCCTCACCACGGTTTACTTACTGTCACACAAAGCTGCATGTGTTACTATGTACAGTGAGGATTATGGCTGGATATTCAAGGTTAATTCTTGTGTCCTGTAAAATTACAAACCGTGTATTCCAACTTCCATACAGCCTTGAATATTAACATGAGCAAGAAATACCCCCGGACAGGCAGTTGACAGCTTCATGCTCCTTTGTTATTTGTTGTTTTTAATGATATGTTGACAGGATGTGATGAAAAAATAAAAATGGCATACCAGCTCTAAACAAGGTAAGTTTCATTGTTTGGATGTGTCGCTTCAACACACGATGAAGAGCTGTGTGTTCACTCTGCTAAAAGGTACCATGGCTCCATTACCATTTGACATTTACAAGCAACCAGAAATGACCTAAAAAGTAGCTTGTGGAAAACAGAGTATGTCCTTATTTTCTCAATGGTCAACGACGACACAAATACTGAAGTGACAGCTTTGAGTTGGAAGATTATTAGGCCGGTACAGGATGTACACTGGATGTGTCCCATCACATTTAGAGGATGCTTAGGAATAGGACAGGCCTTGTCAACTGGGTATGGTGCACTGTCGACATGTCAAGACCGGGCTTGAAATGTGGACTCATTGAATGAGTCAGCCCCTGGAATGGATCACAGTTATGGAGGCTATAAGTAGGAACCATGAGCAATATCAACTGGCATGACCGGACAAATAAATGCAAAAGCTCAAAGCAAGATGAGCAGGAAGATGTCAGTGCTGCAGCCTTGACAGCCGAGCAGAAACAAAGCAGCATTGACCAATAAACTTCGAAACTGAGGACACAAGATGTTACAAAGATGTAACGTCAAATAAATTAATAGTTCATTAATAACAGGATAAGATGAACAACTTGCACACAGCAAGAAGGTTCCGGGTTTGAATCCAGGCCGACTGGGGCCTTTCTGTGTGGAGTTTGCATGTCCTCCCTGTGTCTGCGTGGGTTCTCTCCAGAGACTCCGCCTTCCTCCCACTGTCCAAAGACAAGCATGTCTTTGGACAGTGGGAGGAGTCACTGACAGTTAGGTTCATTGGTGATTCTAAATTGGCCTTGGGTGAGCATGTGAGTGTGAATGGTTGTCTGTCTCTCTGTGTTAGCCCTTTTGATAGACTGGTGACCTGTCCAGGGCGTACCCCGCCTCTCACCCGATGACAGCTGGGATAGGCTACAGCCCCCCTGCGACCCAACTTGCAGTGGTTCCAGTTTCCACGTTAAAACCCTGTTTCTCTATTTCTATATATATTTTCATACTTGTAATATTTGTCATCACAAACGCAGTTTTTGGGTGTTGTTATTTAAACTCTGTCATGGCTCTTGACCTATGTTTAGAGAAATGATTTAAAACCTGTTTTGACCTTTAGCCATGACAAACTACACAGGTCTCTTGAAATATGAAAAGACTGGTTATAATGTAATATAATATTATAATATAATATTTACATTTAGTCATTGTTATAGTATACTAGAACTTTTCTTTCATTTCCTTCACATAAATACCGGGCACATAACTCTGGTCTCATTGTTTAATTGGTAAACAAGAAAAAAAAAAAAATCCTAACAACAGTATTAGACTATTTCCACACATTTCTAGAGTACACGTTTCCAGAGTAATAGCATGCCTCCTGTGCATGGAAGCAACAGTCACATTATAACATGGGGAATTTAACTGGAGTTTTGGAAAAATGTCATGTGACAGGTGCTGGACGAATCAGAGAAAGCCATATTATGAAACAAGTAGAAGTCTGCAGTCATGTAGTAATCATCTTCTTTAAAGGACCAGTGTGTATGATTTAGTGGCATCTATAGGTGAGGTCAAAAATTGCAACAAAAGATTTAAAATCGGGCCAGATTTTGAAATCAGGTTGTAACACACACATAAGGAGAAACTTCAGAGATATTTTCCTGTCTAATCTCAACCTTGCACTCACTACAAGATTTGACAATAGCAAAAGTTCGCATAGATGGCTAGTTACTTGACAAGACCGCCAGCTGCATTCGACTACGAGTGACTGAAGTTATAATTCTGTCAGTGTTACCAGAGATATTGTTGCTGTGTCGCCGTTCGAGAGTCACTCAAGCACATCGATGGGGGTTTGGAACGGGCATCCCACCCGACACAGAGCGACAAGTGTCAGACGCAGGCTTGTCACTTCATATTGCCGTCTTCCTCTGAAAATGCTTGTCGGTCTCTCACTACTAGTGTGAACGCAGCATAAATGTCAAACATGTTTGATATTGACTGGGACCTGGGACGGCCCCAATGGATGTGCAAGAAAGTTTTAAGAGTGGCGTTACAGGACCCAGTGAGGTCTGGCGTGGGTTCCTCTAGCGATTCTCGAGAAGGGAATTTGGGGTTCATTTGGCCCAAACTTTCTGTTGTCTGAGCTCAGCTTAACTGAATACACTTCATCTACCCTTCTCTTTCAAAGCATGTAGGAGAACCCACAACTGACACTTCAACGTTAGAGGCTGCCAATGAAGTCAGAGATTGGATCGTTTTTCTCTGGACTTCAGAAACATGATGGTACGGCATGCGACATTGTAGCCTCTATGAAAAAAGGGCCTGCTCCCTATGTGTATATGAAGCACTCATTCTAAGCTAACGAAAACACCAATCATTTTTCATTAACACCAATGAAAACGTAATTAGAATTACTCCATTCCACTTCTTCATGCTTGCTCATGGATGTAAATCTTACACACTGGTCCTTTGTAAGTCCGGACGTGAGAGGAGTTGACGTGCCTTTAGTCATGCAAAGTCTTCTCCCTTCACACATGTTATCTGCATTATGTACGTCACTCGCCCAATGAACATGTTCGGTGTCTTTTGCGTACAGCACAGATAAGTTGATTTATAGCTTATTTTACTATGTGCACAACTGACAGGAAACCCGCTTAACAGTTTCTGCATACGTTTAACTCTCTAGGACTGCACTGGATGTGTGAGTACCCAAATTTCTATTGTTCTTCTTGTTGATAAGTACACAGGAGTGGAAAGGAGTTGCAGTGATATGGAGAGACGGGAGATGATCACATTACTGTGACAGTTTTAAGAAACTCTTCGCAGGTGGTTGCAGCAAATGCTCTGCCAGTGTTTTCAGTCACTTGTGTGATGGTGCCTGGAGTAACACAAACAGCTTATTAGCCTGAATAACCATTTTGTGTTAGTATATAAATTTATTTCTACAAATTTGACAAAAGCAAGCTTGCTGATGGAATATTAATAAACAAAACTTGCAAGAAATGAAGACAGGCATCCACAGGGAAATAATAATTCCCCTGAAACTATTGATTTATATCAATTGTATATATCAGCATGGCAAAGAGGATTGAATACAATCATATGGCCATTTTAACAACATGGAAATTAATTTCCTCATCTGTTTGGGAATCCAATTTTCCAGAGAAGCATTTTGGAAGTTTAAACCCCATTGCCTTCACATTTACCTTTCTGTTTGTCCCCTTTGACAAACTAGTCTAAATAGATGTTGGGGCCGACCCTTTGTAAACGGGCTGTGGGTCCGGTCAAGGCTGCAGGAGCCTGTTAGAAGAAGGACAGGCCGGGGAGACAACTGAGGTTGTTTGCCATGAGGTGTGTGTGAAGATATCTCCAAACATTTGGACCCTGGAGATAACAACATGCCAGAGAGGGGGAGGCAGAGAGACAGACAGAGATGAGTGTATTTCCCTGGGACCACCTAAGCCGCCTAATCAAGATATGACTCTACTGTGTGTGTGTGTGTGTGTGCACGTGTGAAAGAGAGAGACAGACAGACAGAGAGGGAGAGTGTGTGTGTGTGTGTGTGTGTTTCTGTGCCTGAGATAAAAGGCGGTAAATCAGAGGTTTCCCTCACCCTGATCCCCTATAGCAGGTTATGTGCCGGTGTGTGCGTACGTGTGTGTGTGTGGGTGTGCGTGTGTGTGTGTGTCAGACAACTGGGAGGCTGCTGCCACAGCCCCCATCACATCACCTAGACCATGGAGACCAGACCTGCACAGGAGTAATGAGCAGTGCGCTGTTGTGTCTATGTCGCACAGCACAAGTGTGTGTGTGTGTGTGTGTGGATTTCAATGAGGGCGAGTGATAAGCGTCAGCACTGTGATGTTGCATTAATTGCGTGCAGAGTCTTTGGTTCCCTCTCGCACCGTTAATGAAGACACGACACGTCGCTCATCCCTCTCTGACGCTCTGCTTTGAGTGCCACTGTGGCCTCCGCTGCATTTGAGCACTGTAATTTGGCTTTTAAATGAAATAAATGAGTTATCCGGGAGATCCTAAGGATTACGATTATCATTATTTTTCCCTTAGTGACAAATACCACGCTGTGATTGGTTAATGGCTTTCTTCTGAGTGGCAGCCGTCCTATGGGGTCGTCCAAAGCGAGGAAAATGGCGGGGGAGTGTAAGGTGCCAATCTGTACGACTAATGAGGTGCAATTATATCGCTGACTGTCTGTTGACGTGACCCCTACCAAAACACTCCACACACACACACTTACACACACACACATACACATTACCAGAAACACACATTTGGTTGGTTAAATATGTGCATGTTATCTCATCTGATATCCACAGTGTGATAAAAAAATATTATTAGTGCTGTTACCTACATTTGTCTCTTTTTTTTTCACTATAATTTCCCTTGTTGACCTGGTTAAAGCCCACTATTTGCATAATTTAAAATTGGAAAATGCATACTTGGCAGTATGCATATCTGAAAAAGTTGTAGAAAGCCTGATGTGAGATGTCAGAGAGGTTACACTTGACTACCACAAAATAGCTGTTTCACTCCACATTTTATTGGACCATTTTGCTCATATTGTTGTAAAGAAGTGTAATCTTTCTAGGGATAAAGAGTGTCTGAGTCCCATAATAATGAAAAGTGTATAATTATTTAGAGGATGGACATTGCCCTGTGTCTGAAAAGAGAAGTCAGTTCTGATGTGACTTCAAGTGCAGTACCACTAATGGTCACTAGGTGCTACTTCCAAAAATCTCTGACACCAATAGACATCCTTTCCATGTGTGCCTATGTGTGCAAAAATGTAATGCTTTGGCTACTGGACACAGAAATAGACTCGGTGGAGTCTCCTAAGTCCATTGTGTCTAAAGACTGCTGGCAAGGAAAAAATCTGGGGGTGTGGAGTTGCAACACCAGACCTCTGTAGGCCTCCTCGTCTCTGGTTGAGCAGATTGTGACTTCGGTAACCACTACTTGAATAGTTTTGTTCACTACAGTCAAGTTAAGAGAACTACAGAAATATGTATGCATTCTTGTCTGTACTTGTGTTCTTGTGGACTTAAAAACGCTAGTGACCTAGTACTGTTCCAAATCAAAGTACGCATTGGGAGGTAACTTGTATGGAAAGCTAGGAATCCCATAATGAATTTCGCGGGCAACATCAATTGCGCTGCTCTTCCAGTTATAGAAGGACGTCTTCCAGAGTTTGTACTTCAAACTTGTCAAACCTGAACAACTACGCACGTCCCAAGTTGGTATACTTGGTACTGAACACCCACAGTCTCTGACCAAAGTCTCTGTTTGTAGTTGATTTCCTGCGGGTAACGTTGGCAGCAAGTTTGGACAACAAAGATGAATGCACCAATTTTAGTCGATTCCCTTTCAGTTGCTGATGCTGTTTCAAACAGTGTTAAAGGGGTTATTGGCATGTTTTTCCAATGTATGCCTCAGTTACTCTCAGTGTTGATACATGTGTCCTTCTAGAGGTAATTTCAGTTCACATCTTAAAGGGGAACTAACGTTTTTACAACCTGGACCTTATTTCTGGCATAAAATACGATTGTTTACTTACCCATATAACTTTGTTGTTATTTAGAGTCCTTCGGAAGATATTTAGTTCCAGTGGAGCACTGCGTATATCCATATAGTGGGAGTGATCGGGGCACCAAAACACAGCCTCTAAATAACGCATTATCTGCCGCAAAACTCATTCATTTCACCAATATTTTGTTATGATACGCTAGTGCTATTCCCCGTTGAGTCCAGAGTTAGCTGTTATCATCATCCGGGGTCTGTAGATTGACGTTTTAACCTCTGACCTGGATGATGTCATCTCTGAGCGCCGCACGCACCCGCGACAGTCGGCTTGTTTACCTGTAATTTGCTACTGCTAGTTTTTTGCAACATGGCTGAATATTTTTCCGATTCTGAGGTTGTGGACGACAACTTTGTTTATGATGGACGTCCTTACCGTTTTGAGCCAGAGTATACAGATGAGGAGCTCGTTGAAAGGAGGATGCAGCGGCAGAGAGAGGAACAGCTGGCCAAAGAACAACAAACCGCTGCACGTCCACGAATAGATAACAGCTAACTCTGGACTCAACAGGAAATAGCACTAGCGAATCATAACAAAATATTGGTGAAATGAACGAAAGTTTCGCAGCAGATAATGCGTTATTCAGAGGCTGCGTTTCGGTGCCCCAGTCACTCCCACTATATCAGAATCAGAAAAGACTTTATTGCCAAGCATGTTTGCACATACAAGGAATTTGCTTTGGTGTTGTTGCACTCATTACCCATAAAATAAATAAATAATATGGAATATGGATATGCACATTTTAGTTTTGATGATACAACAAAAAATAATAATCCCCAGACTGACAGGTGCTTTCCAAGGTGTCTATGTTTGAAATCAGATACATGAAACTCATGAACCAAGTTTTCCATGACAGGATATTTTATGTTTTTCTTATCCAAATCAAATGAAAAGATTAAATCCCACATATATTTGCAGCATGCGTATCCAAAACCTTGTATGCCTTCTGTGCCAAATATCTTTACTTTTTCTAGGAAACCTATAGAACAATGTGAGCCTTGCCTTTAATGTTCAATGTATTTTCTGTCTCTTTCTGTCAGAAGAGGCTGTGTTTTCTTCTTTTATACTTCTTTGACTTATGCACATTAGCAGAGTTGCAGGGCTACATTTTTTCTTTTCACAAGTCTATTTCAATACATGGTCTTTCAGCCTATCACCTTGGATACTTTATGTGCATATGCAGGTAAGATGATGTTGTCAAGTACTGTTCGAGCGTTAATGGCGACTAGAAGTCTTTATGTGTGAATTGAAAGCAAAACTGAAGATCTGCTTGAGCAGAATTCACAGCGTGGACCAGGGCTTGATTTTTCCTTCAGCTCGCTTCATAGAAAGCCTTCCACTCCATCCTTTGTCTATTTCTCTGAATGCTTCTCTCATTGTCTTCGACTTCTTTCAGATAATCTCATTTGGACTTCCCCTCTTGATTTTCAAGCCTCCTTCTCTCTCTCAGCGGAGCTCCCTGCCTCTCTCCCATGGCTCTGTATTTCTCTCTTTTTCACTCACTTCCTCTAAATGCACACAGTATTGATGTTTTTCCCTCCATCATGGCCCCTGTGATGCTTTCCCTCCTTTTAGCTTTCCCCTTTGTCTCCCACCTTTTATTTGTCAAAGGTTCTCTGCAGTGTTTTCTCCCCAGGTACACGCTCTCTCGTGCACACAGATGTATGGATATACCAGGGGTTCAGCAGAGTTTTTGAAGGCTAAGGCCAATACTGATTTTTGTTTTGAAAGTGTTGATGGCTGGTATACTGCATATGTCGACATAGAATATCTATAAATATTAACAATTTTCCTGGATGCAGTCCTAGCGTCCTAGCATTTTATGTCTTGATTGACGCACAGGCAAAGTGTTGAAAACGCCTGAACTGGGAATGACTTTTGTTTATAATGCCTGTTGTTGTTTGTTTGGCCAAACCAAAATGGAGAAAAGCATCAAGCCAAGCTGAACGGGTAATTATGACACAAAACCATCTGAATACTGTAATTTGTGGAAGAATTTCGGTTTCGGTCTTGGGGATCTATTTGGTCTCGGTTTAAGGGCTCATCACCCAAGGAGGTCCACGAGGACATAGTGGTAACACAAGGGGAGGGTGTTCTTTCTTACAGCACGGTGATTAAGTAGCCTGCTGTATATAAACGTTCCCAGTCACTGTCAGTGCATTGAAGGAAACTGACAAGATGCAGAACTTATGCGCTACAATCTCTGGACTAAATGTAGGAAGAGACTATGGTGAAAAACAAACGGGCTACACTTTCTGAAACTGACTCCACCACAGACTAATCGATTACACGCGAAATGCAATGCGCATAAAGTACAGTAGGAAGTAGGAAGGACATTTTAGGTGCCGAAGTAGTATAACTACATGTACCATTTGCTAAAAGATGGTCCATTCTGGTGCACTATTTAGCACATCACTGTTGTAGGGGCCAAGCATCTTGCAGCAGGTTCTTGGTCTTTGTTTTCTGCTTCCTTTGAAAACACACAAGTACATAGTGTAGAAAACATGAATGTGGTACAAAGGTGACATACAGGATGGCCTTGCTTGTAGTTTCTTCAATAGCATTACTCCGTGAGTGCTGCTGTAGATTTGTCCACTGGGTTCAAGAGCACAGGCAGCCTCTGAACAGACGACACATAATACGCTTGAGTATGTACACATATACGTGTGTGTTACTCATAGACCGTGTACAACAAGCAGAGGGGATTGCCCCCAGATCACTCTGTGGACCGTGCCGAAAGCTTAAACTGCTCAGGCAGTGGACCTGTGTTGCATGTCTGTTCCGAGGCTCACCCATAAGAACCGGTGATTAGCAAAATCAAAATCAAGCACGCTCCCTTCTTTTCTTTCCCAAGATTTTTTTTTTTTCAGAGTAGTAAAACATCTGAATCATTATTTACTATAGGTCATCATGGGACACAGACACTCTACACCCAGAAAGATGAAACTCCTTTACAGCAACACGACCAAAATGGCTTCATAGTAGTAAATCTTGGATGCAATATAGCCCTCATGTGGGGATTAATTTACAGTGAAACAGCTATTTTGTGGCAGTCAGGTGTAACCTTGGAGCTTCCTGCAATATTCAGTATTTAATAAAGATAATTTCATTGTGATATATTGGCTCGCCTGTAATAAAGCAAAAACTCACATGCACTTAAATGCACACCACCTTTGCACCCTTTCTTTTGAGTGTTAAAAAGCAGCTGTAATAGAGAGGCCCGCACCAAGTCAAGCTGTATTTTACATTTACAAGCATATCTCACAACAAGCCAGTCTGAGGTGGTGAGGCCAGATGAGGCCGGCTGTATCACAGCACATCTAGTCAGCAGTTGCCGTGTCTTATAACGTGGCCTGTATCTAAGCAGAAAGGATATTTAGGGAGCGATATATAGAGAGAGAGAGATAAATGATGGGTGGCAGGGAGGATGGATGAACCAGGGATGGAGGTAAAGAGAGACGGCTCATGTATAAAAGAGGCCGTAAAGAGAGGAGAGGTAGGTTTCAGTGTGTTTAAGAGCTTGGCAGAGGAGAGGCAACCGCTACTGCGACTGTGGTTCCTGGGGAATCAATGTGTGTGCGCACGCGCTCGTGTGTGTTTGTGTGTGTGTGATAGGGGGGATAGGGATCCGGGATATGTTCCTGGCATTTGATGGACAGCTTAACGCCTGGCTTGTAAAAACAGCAGTGCAAAATGTTCCACGTGCCAAAGGACGCGGGAGGTCACACACACACACCCACACACACACACACTCTAGCACAGATACACACACATGCACAATAAAAGGTGTAGTCTTATTTATTAGGGATCCTGTTGTGTGGGTGAACAGTCACTGGGTGGTAGGGCAGCCCAGGGTAAAACCAGATGATGTTTTCTTAACATTTCCCCTGATTACAGCCAACATCTCATCTGTAATCAGATTTTCAACATTTCCCTGTAGGGGAGAGCGAGCCTCTTAAAACCCTCACACTGGTGACCACACAGCCACAGTTGGCTCTCACTGAAGTGTGTGCAGCTAATGAGTTCAAGGCTATATTGGAGTATGTCTACAACTAATGACTGCAAAATGAGTAGAGGAGAAACAGTGGCAGATGATTATCACACTCCAACTCTCAATTGTCTACAGGGTCTCTTCTGGAAGGTCATCAGCTCTCTCACCCATCCACCTCTGCTCCCCTTGCCTTTCCCTTTCCATGTCACGCTGGTATCATCTCCTGTCTCTTGTCTACAAACCTCCAGTTCGGTCCGATGAACAATGTTGGAGGGCTGACTGCCTTCTGTTGTGCTACAGCCAACATTGCACAAGTTTTCCATTTCACTGCACCCTACCTTTCAGTGTCCTCATTTCCATTCCAATCTCAACATGGCAATTTTGAACGAGTGTTACAACATTTTGAGCTGTTGCATTTTGTTGACTGATTGAGCAACTAAAACAAAAGCTGAACGACCAGTTGGTGGACATGGCCACCAAACAATTTGCACACAAAAGAAAGGTTTATGCAACATACTGTAAATGCCTCAGGCCAAGTAGTAAACATTGTCAGGAAGTGATCTGAAAGCAGAAATGTTAAGTGAATAATTTTTCAGTTTGATTGCAGATATCAGAGTTGACATATTTGTGGTTTTGGTTGTGGTCCTTAAATTAATGCATACAATCGAATAACTCATGGCATTTTCAGAACACATATTGAATGAACAACGCTGACCTTCAATAAATCCATTCTTGACTCAAACAGTATTAAGATAAAGAACAAACGACATACACAGCTGTCATTGCAGAGAAGTGACTTCATGTGATCCAGGTCATATGCTTTGGGGGAAAAAGATTTTGTAGAAGAGCTGCGTGGCTCTTGAAAATGTCGGTCAGATAGTTGGTTAATCTCCCAGTTGGTCCACTATTATGGTCCAGACTGTGATATCTCAACTGCTTTTGAATGGACTGTCATGAAATTTGGTACAACCATTCATTGTCCCCAGAGGATGAGTCTTGCTGACTCTGATTTTACAACTCAGTTTTGGAAGTGAAACTTCTCACCTACTGGCTAGGTGACCATTAAATGCAGTACACACGTTCATGTTGTTCTCAGGATGACTTGTAATTGGTTTAGTGACTTAACCTTTCATTTAGCACCATCTGATACTAAAGTATAAAATAAAATAAAAAATGTGTTCTTAAATGTTTGGGAAATCTTAACATGCTGCTACGCTAAGATGACATACTGTATATTGCAAATCTCATACATGCTTAGCTATGGCATGTTAGCATCCTTGCTCTGAGCTCTTAAATAAGTACAGAGATTGTATAGCTGTTAGCTCTTAAGCCAGGTGTGAACTGTGTAAATGTTTGCCTCAAAATATCAGCATCATGGTGAAAATGATGGTGATGTCTTTGGTCGTTGCTCCAAAACAGCGCTGCTACGGCACACTGGAAATGAGCTTCTTGTAATGATCTTGTAAGCAAAGATGTCCAAAGACAACTCTATTATTTATTTAGTGGGACCGTCTCACAATGCTCCTGCTGCGTCAGCCAAATCACAAATGTGAGTTTTGTTTCTACGTGTGTGTGTGTCAGTGGAAGAAGATCACATCAGTGCTCTCTTTGAAGCCATAACTAGGACCACATTCTCCTCCTCCTCTCTTTTGGAACTATTTTTACGTGCACATAAATACAAGTATTGTTCACCTTAATTGTTTACCACTTTAGCTGGCATTTGTGTGTGTCGTGTCTGACGTGTGTCATAGCCAAGTAGATATTGTCATCGCACAGTCTACTTACAGAACATGAAAACTGAAGTTGTACCAAATTAGATCCATGCTGAACACCTAGGATTAGTGAAATATCACAGTCTGCAGACACCTTTAGTCTTGTTAACAGGGAAACTGTGCTCAGAATGTGAATTATTGGTACAGTTTGCTTCCTTTAAATATACTGAACCCTACAGATTTCTTGCTCATACAAAACAGTAAAGAATGATGGCAGACTACCAGGAGAATTTTTCCTTGTGTGCTCAGACATCAACACAAACCCCATAATAAGCTATTTGTGCTTTTTCAAATAAAAATTATTAGATGGATTTATTCACTTTTGATACACAAGTATTACTCTTTACTGTTTAAGGCATCCGCTCTTTCTGTGCTGCTATGTCACATTGTTATATCTGGTCTATTTTAATCTTTTGGAGGTCATCATGTCCACATGTAAAATTTCCATCAATGTTGGTCACAGTTATATTTTAATACTGTTATATTTTAAGAGTGCAGAAAGAAGAATGAAAATGTAACATACTGAATTACATGGACTAGAATGATGAGTAACATGAGCAACAAATGGCTTCGTGGTTATTTAACATTCAGGAGGTTAACACGTTGAGAAGATTTAATAACTCATTTCGCTGAGGTCAGTTTTTGTCCTGATTAAAGCTGCGCACGGAAGAAAAGGGTTGTCTTGTATCTAACTGATTTATTTATCAAGTTAACACGTAATGGTGCCATGGTGATGTTCGGGTGTGAAAATAAAAATTAAAAATATACTGTATGTGAGATATATCCCACGGATATGAAATGTTCCAGAGTTATAGAATCACCCTGGTGTGAGTCAGCCTCATCTAGCTGCAGTGTGTAAAACTCATGTAGTGCTGTTGTGTCTTCAAATGTGTCAGAATAGAAGAAGCAGGTTCTCATTTATCCCTACAGCAACGCTGATTTTTCTGGGACCACTATATTTGTTGTACTGTTTCAACAACATGCAGAATTACCAGTAACTAAAAAATAAACACACATAGATCATACACACCTCGTTGTATGAGCTGTCAGAGTGAAAACCAAAAGAAATTCAAGATATAAGATGGCAACCTCAGGATCAAGATGTTAAATAGAGTGCTGAAGAACAAGTTAACATGGTGTCGTCCCCAAATGAAGCAGGCTTCCCTTGGGCCAGGCAGTAACAGGACGTGTCAGCACTCGCGCTGTTTGAAATTAACACCTACATCAGGCTAATCAGTGTAAATGACACTGCTGCATTCGTCTGGCCAAGCTCAACACTCATTTTGATGAAGGTACATTTACAGATGGGATGAACCATGAACTCATGCTATCAAAGAATTCCACTAATGAAGCAGACGGGGGCAGTCACTGGCATCAGGGCGCCTTTGTTACTGCTACACCTCAGGTAAACAGTTGGTTTGATTATCTAGACGTCTTAATTCACGAGTGTATTAAGATAGTATGTGGTAAGAAAGAGAGATAGTGAACATGTGCAGCCACAGCAAGCCAAGAGGAGAAATATACATACATTAAAAGACACGTACTTGACACACTATACCTGAGTGGAATGAGTGGACATCATTTTTGAGCAGTCTGATAATGTTTCCATGGGGATAACGTCAGGCTTGAGGATTTAACTTCAAATGTGCCTTAAAAATAATTACCTATTACACTGGAATAAGCTTTGAACTTTTTTTGTCAAAATAGAGCAGAGATTCTTCTAATACAAAAGACAGTTGGGGTTGCGTGACTTCCAATTCGTTTGTTCACATGACCAATCGGGCACTCTTGAACACCTGTCCGTGTCTGTGTGCACACCCAGTATTTTCTCACCAAACTCTTGGGACACTGACGGTCGTGGTTGTGCCACGTTATTGTCAACCTGCTGATGACGGTGGTGAATCACAGGAAATGAAGAAATCATCTTTAATGTTCATCACAACCAATGTCTGTTTTCACAATCTCTGACAGAACGACCAATCTGTTCTCCCCCTCCCTCCCTCCCTCCCATCCATACCACATTTACTCATAATGAGGAGCTGCCACTCAAAGCGCTTCAAGCTGCACTCGTTGCAACACCGTCGAGGTTACAGGACAAGCTAGCACAACTGGGATTAACATTTCAGCTGCATTTGTTGAAACAGAGTTTTGAGCAATATGGTGAGCAAATCTGGAGGAAAGAGTTCGGGAACAAAGACTGCCTGCGCTGCAAGTGGATGGGCCATATGAAGTGTAGCTTATGAATTGAAACACATGCATTATGCATAATGAACAGAGGCCGAAGGAAAAAACAGAGACACAGAGGAGACATCTTGTCATCACTAAAGGAGAGCGATGGAAAGATGGACAAAGGAGATGTCCCAAGGGACTATGCACTCATTCTGCATGGCTGCCTATCCGTCACCATGGAAACTGCGCGTGTGTGTGTGTGAACATTTGTGTATGTGTGCACTGCTGACCAACATTGAGTTGGAGGGTGTGTGTGTGTGTGTTATTAGAAAGGGGAATAATGTGTAGGTGCTACATGAGGGGCCTCCCACTGCGTTAGCAAGAATACCTTCGAAACTCACTGTGATCACATTCCACGTCATATGTTTGTGTGCGTATGTGTGTGTGTGCGTGTACAGACAGAGAGTCTGTGGATGGAGAGATCTTATCATTTTAAAGCAGGACCCTCTGTTGATGAGTGATCTGCCGGATGGTGTGATTGATGAAGGACAGAGTGATGAACACTTGATGAGATGAAAGGGTGAAGAGCCATCAGCACACAAACGCAGACTCACACACACACACGCTCATCAGCGCACACACTGAGAGGCCACGTCCATGACTAAGGCCTCTGATGTGTGCATGTGCAGACATACACATGAATAAGTACTTGAAGAGACACACAAACTTTCGGGACCAAAAGACACATTATGTAAAAAAACACACGCAGGCTCAAACACACACCTCCGTGGGAGATGAAGGGACGTTTACAGAAGAAATGTTTTCTTTGAGCCAATAGAAACGTGACATGAATAGCACAGAGGAGGCTGCACTACCATATACGTACATGCTCCCACACATGCACTTATAGATAAATAAAAATGTACAGAAAGAAACAACACTGGTTAGCATAGTGATCACAAGGTTGGTGTTACTTTGCAGTTTAAGCTTTGGTTTTACCTTTGAGGGCAAGATTTATGAAGTTCAGAGGTAGGTACTACAATACAACATAACTTGTTGTGTTGGGAACGACAAATAATTATATTCATCATCTCCACATGCTCATTGCATTGATCTAACTCTAACATAAGCAAAAGCTAAACATAGCCTAAACATAACTGTAACCAGAACTCAACCTTAATGTCACTGCAATAAAGTAACCCTAAATCGTACCCTAACTTAACCTTCCATAACTGAAGCGAACGTAGTACCTGACCAAACTTACCCTAAACGTAACCTAACCCAAACCCAGCCTTCATCTAGCTATGACTTCTTAACTAAACTAACCGGAACCACGCTATACTTAAACTTGCTCTAAAGCTAGGGACATACCAAGTGGTCTGTCTTTCATTTTCTGGAGTTTTCGGTCAAACTAGTTTTTCCAGTGTGCCCCACACTGTTGGCTCTAGTCGGACCCCTTGTCACCAGCTCTTCAGCACAGATCATTCTGACTGGTTGATCAGCTTAGAGAACCAGCGCACAAGAAAACTAAAAAGTAAACAAAACTACAAAAGTTCAAAGAGTACACAGAAAAGTCTTCTCGTTTTACACCTTTGTCTACACAGAACATTAAAATACACAAAGCAACTTGATCACTAGAATAATTAAAGCGTAAACCAACTGATCCCCATGATTTATGGGAGTGCATGACTGTTTGCAGCTCATCTTAGCCTCCCAGCTAATTGTGGCTCTTGTGAAGTCACTTTGATGGGCCCTTACCTTGACATAAACCTAAACTAAATTTTCCTGGCATAGCCACACTCAGTTCTTCCAGTAACACACCATTTGGATTTCATTATGGGCTGTGTTTCAACTGATGATGACAGAAAAAAATAAATAGCTCTGCAGGCAATTGGATAGTCCTAGAACCAATCAGAGCCATTTTGTCGTAAACAAATCCAAATCCACAGCACTCATCCATGTCATCCATGAATGACTACGTTGCTGTTAGACTTTTGTCCATTGCTGCATATAGCCCACCCCAATGACTTGACTGACTCACCTGATCTTTGCTGGAGCATAACCAGTTCCCAACAGAGAGACTCCAGATCAAATTTGTGGGTGGGGAAGTTGGTCTGACTGCCAGGCTAAAATGTAACCTGACCTAAAATGAGCTTTACCTATCCTAAACTCAGCCTTCAAAATTACAGGAACAAATCCTTACCGTGACATTTAATGGTTTATATTATGCTGACTTGCTTTTTGGTCCCTAATAAATAAGTTTTCAAGATGTGACTGCGTGAACAGATTTATACCCTGACAAGATAAATACAAGTAGACACGCACACGCCCACAAACACGCATGAGCAATGCACACACAAATCAGAGAAAACAACCACACAGAAGCAGTCTTTGGCTCATTTCTGACACACACACACCCACACACACACACCCACACACGCACACACTTACATAGACACCTGGCACCTGAGGAGAGGGCCCTTGCTGTGGCGGGTTGTGCCAACATGTGGGAGCAGTTACAGTAAAGAAACCCTGCCAGGACCACTCTGGGCAGAGCAAACAGCTGCCAGACCGACACACACACACAACGCACAATTGCTGATCCTAACCCTGCAGCCTTATTCACACACCTATCTTGCACTTTCACTACCACAAGAACACAGCTACAAATTCTCCATACAGCTTCCTCACTCTGTCTCACACACAAACATAATTCTCACATAATCCTCCACCTCCTTCTCTGTCTCCCTTTGTCATGCAAACACACACACTCAAACACTTTGCTGAGTCAATGCCGATAACAAAAGACCAAAATATAACCAGGATTCCCCTGGCTGCCTTGATTTCTGTTGCCTGATATATAGGAAGCTTAACGGTTCCATTGATTTTGTACTGTACATTCCTGGTGGTTCAGCTCTGCTCACACAGCGTGGCGTCTTAATCTCTCAGGATTGCTGTCAGTTGATGAATTGTCAGTCACACAGACAGAGCAGAGCAGAGCAGATTCCAGCTTTAGGGGCAACAAGCAGAGAGGCTTCGACAGAAAACGAGAAGCAGACGTCGTATGAACCCACTGGTCTTTGTGTGACATTTACTCCCTGTGTTACCTACATGGTTTCACATCGACAGCGCATGTGTTTTAGATGAGAAACGCGTCTAATGAGGCTAATTCCCATGCAGAAATAACTAAGTTTGCAAATCATAGTCTAAATTGTTATTAATTTTCTGTCGTTATCACCATGGTTACCATGTCTTGACATTAGTCCTGTTCGAATGGGACTATTATTATGATTACCTGGGCTCATCTTGTGATTTGCAATAATTGCAGAGGTCATCTGCGTTCTTAATTGCCTGCAAATCGGCCCAGTGTGTAAACTGTAAAGGTAAACTGCCTTTCGGATTTTACCAAATGCAAAGATCATCAGGTAATATTAGTTCTGTATCTCAGTAATTAGAGCTTTTAAAAGGAGAAAGGGAAAAAAAATGCATTTCTAAGGTTTTCTAAATGTGCTTTTTCCTTTTTATCTAGGCAGAGAAAAGCAAATTAATTGAATTTTATTAAAAGCTGCAGGAAGCTTATCAAGCTATTCAACATGAAGAGCAATTTAGAAAGAGGAAACGCAATGTAAGTTTGCAATATTAAGAATTAATCCCAGCGTCTGTGTGCTTCGTGCAGGATAAAGTAGAGAACAAACAAACACTGGTCTACCATTAATGGGGAAAAAAGGGAGCTACGCGTCAGTATTTAAAGGAATAGTGCGACATTTTGGGAAATGCTCTCATAACTGCTGCCTTGTTGAGAGTTAGATAAGAAGACTGAGGGTCCACCGCAGGCATATCTGTATGCTAAATACACAGCTACAGTCAGGGGACCAGCAGCTTCATTTTGCATAAAAATTGGAAACAGGGTCAAACAGCTAGCCTGACTTTACCCAAAGGTGATCAAATTTGCATCCCATCACCTCCTATTCTCGCTAATTAACACCGTATCTCATTTGTTTGATCCATCCAGCAAGAACCAGCCAAGGAGAAGTCCAGAAGTGAGGCAAAACCGCAAAGAAAACCACGACTATTAAAAATATTTGTATGTTTTTTTTTTTTTTTTTACATGGATTAAATGAAAGAAATATATATTGGTGAACCTTTGAGTTAATAGTAAACCAGCTGTTTCCCTGTTTCTATTCTTAATGATATGATAAGTTAAGCGGATCTAATATAAGATCAGCTACACTGACTTCCCGAAATGTCAAAAGAAATTATAATAATACTTTTAATTAAGAAAAGAGAAAGACAGAAAAAAAGAATTTTGGGATGCATATCACACTTCTTTGTGTTTTATAGTTATTTTTAAATCATAACTGCTCCTGCACCTTTTTAAATTTACCTGTGATCCAAGAGCAGTTTAGGAATTTTCATGCCGTAGTTCCAAAAATATGCTGACACATGAAACATTTCTCACAGGTATCATGGATGTGTGTTGCCATCTGTTGTTGTGTAACATTAAGGTGAGGTGTGTGGTGCTGTTTGAGAGAATCTGATGAAATGAAGGGAAATGCAACACGACTGTCTGCCTATTAGCGACGCGCACGTTGCGTCGACTCCCATCTGAAGTGGTGATAGAAGCATGTGAGGTGGTAAATCCTCAAACACCGTCACGCTGCTCAGGTTTCGCTTTAATTTACTGTACGTATTACATCCAGATAGGTGTAATGTTACAGGTATTTTGATGACCCCCACGGTGTGGCTGACAACACATCAAGAGGAAAGAACGTGCGCGTGTGTGTGTCGGTGGATATGCGCCGGTTGTTTTATATAAATATACCGTACATGTCTTTTCCACTGCTGTCGCCGGGGTAGAGTTGGCAAGCTTGGCAATCAACTCCCTTTCACACACACACACACGCACGCACGCACACTTAAATTCCACCCTGCATCAAGATCATATCATAAATATCATTCCCACAGCTGCTATCAGGTGTCTGCGGCTCGGGTTGCTGTGTCCACTAAGACTTTACAGGATGTTTGACCTATTCTGATTGTCAGGGCAGGCGGCCGCAAGTCGGCCAAGACTCCTCTACTATTCCAAATATCAAATACCAGCATCAGCGATAACCACCAGAACTGCTCCGTGTAAAGCACAGTCCACTGTGTGTGTGTGTGCTGAGCCTGTCCCGCCTGCATTAAGAAAAGAAAATCACTGGTTTCGCTCCAGTTTCGTATTAAAAACTTGTGAATCGGGGGTGACGGAGGGAGTTTGACCCGAGATGACCATGAGCTGACATACCGGCTATAAACACAGCTCCTGTGCTTCCTCAACCCCATGCTCCTCTTTATCTCTTTTTCCTCTTCGGTGTTTTTATTTTCTTTCTCCTCTTTTAACTCATTTTGCTCTTTATCCTTTTGTTCACGCCTTAAAGTGAAAGACGCGCAACATGTCCAGAATTCCAAACACTTTTATTTTAACTCACAAAGTTTTATTGTTGTAATAATTGTTCTTATTCTTATGGTTCTTCTTATTTTTTTAATTCATTGTTTTCATTGTCCAATATATTTGATAGTATCTTATCTTCTTTTATGGTTTTAAATTGTATTTGCATTTATTGTATATGACTGGACACAACTGAACAGATTTTAAATAAATAAAATCATAATTTCCAATCAGCTTTTATTTTATTATTTAATTTTAAACATCCTTTGCAAATTATTCTCTTGTTTCGTTAAAAAGGAAGAACA
Organism: Chelon labrosus; assembly: GCF_963514085.1. Classification (NCBI taxonomy): domain Eukaryota; kingdom Metazoa; phylum Chordata; class Actinopteri; order Mugiliformes; family Mugilidae; genus Chelon; species Chelon labrosus. Next base: position 18,672,054 of record NC_140352.1, read on the forward strand.
TATTTGGTAATTTACAAAAAGGTTAAAAAACAAAAGGTATCCATATTTAGCAAAAATACACACATAAGATCTTTTTGTGTGTCAATTAATTAAAATAAAAATAGAAATTTATTTTTAGCAGAACGGTTTCAAAAGAAATCAGTGGTTTAAAAACTAAAGAAAACAAATAAAGGAGGGTTGTTAACGGCAAATGCATTTATTGTTAATGAGCGTTTTTCGATCAATGCAACAGATACGGCTGGTGTAAAAACTAGAATATAGAATGTCTTTGAAGTGCTGCCATAACTCACCAACGGTCCGGCCCATTACGTAATAGGATTATAGGCTCGTTAATGCCCATTTTACAATTGTTACCGATATAAACGCTTCCTGTTATTTGTAGTGTACTGTGACTGTAAAACGGCAGCTGTAAAAAGAATACTCTGTTCTCTTTGGAAGTGATACCAAATCCTGAAAACACATCATCCGCGCTTGGCCGGTAATCTGTGGGAAGACAGAGACGAAGAACATCCCTGATTTTTTTCCTTTAAATATTCCGTGTAATGGGTCAGAAAGTGAAACAAGTCATAAAGCTGGGGGGAAACAGAACAGTGGAGGTTTGTTGGTGTTGAAATGTAGGAGAACATGGACATGACTTCCACACTGCCAAGAATCCATGATTTATGTAAGCCTACCATCTGTTGCCACAGAATACGTTGCACAACGACCAATGAGTCAGATTGGCTATACGGACATCTACAATGTCACACACACACACACACACACACACACACACACGCACACAGATAGTAAGATGGATACCGATGGCGAGCTCACAGAGTCTCATATGAACGATGGATGAGGTGATGCAGAGTAGACCGCTGATCTCCTTACTCCCACACTGAGTGACCTGAATATACCCGAGCACACACACACGCAGACCTCTGCAATCTGCACACACACACACACACACACGTAGCATCCTGCTGCAGCTGACAGCCATTCATTCACTTCAGTGACATGCTCAGGCTACATCTAAATGAAGGGCTTTCTCTGGATTGGAAACACACACCCCACCACCACACGCACATAAACATATATACACTGCATATATATATATATATATATATATATATATATGTATGGGTGTGTATATATACACACACACGCAAACCCAGGTACACACCCTTTCCTTTCTCAGTCCTCCAGCCGCTCCGTTTCTTCCTATAACCATGTAGTAACAACACAGAACAATAACACACAATGCTCAGCTCCTCGTGATGAGTGACATGTTTCAGATGTTGTGTCTTTGTCCACCAGCCACCCCCCCTCCCCCCCACCCCGAAAACAAAAGCGCACAATGAAAAGTGCCGCACCTTTCTGTGACACCGTGACCCTTTCTGCGCACACATTCGCGCACACAAATCAGCCCACGGCATGTTTGCTCTTACAACGTGAAAGCCCTCTCTCATTAACCCAGAGGGCACCCCCAGCCTCGCATTGTGCCCCTATCTCCTGCAGCATTCTGGGTAAAGTAGTTTAACAATGTCAAACAGATAAGCCCAGTGCAAACCTGCTGATAAGGAGTCAAAGACTGCACTTAATGTCTGTGTGTTTTGAAGGCGTCGGTTGATTGAGGAGCCGATGAGGAGGATGTAAAAGACCAGCGGTGAGCGGAATGGGGGCCCGCGTGCGAGTGTGTGTGGCGGGAGCGCTGTTTCATATCTTTGTAATAACAAGTCAAACTGCCGAAACAGCTAAACGCAAAAGACAAAAGGAGAGCAAACACACGCATGCACTCATACCGCTGGACAAAGAGCCTCTATTTGAACGTGTGTGTGTGATTTCAAAGTGTGGCTAAGGACCATTAGCAGAGTTATTCAGAAGAAGAAGGTGAGTCAAGTTTTCCTGTATTGACAAGTAATACGGGCATCGACTAAGAAGAAAAAACGAAGGAGGGGCCGCCATTAAAAACATGGCTCAGAGTGAAATGAAGTTTATGGCCCTCATTTTTTCGCGGTGCCACGAGGCAACCACATTGTAAGCCGAGGTCAAAGGTAAGTCCTCCGTCCAGTCTAGATGTTTGCAACACACCGCGTCACAAAGGCCCGAAGGCAAGGTGGGAATATATTGCAGGAAGTCTCAAATAAAACGTTGTAAATTTGCGCACTTTGTCCCAGGAAGCGCTCATATCCCCTACTGGGGTAATCGCAACGGTTCTTTTTTCGCTCTTGGTTTACACACTAAAGAAGAGCAGTGCAGGAATGCATTCACACAGTGTGGGTTTACATACACAGGATTAGCACGCTGCGTCTGATGAGCACATGTGAACTTTAAGTACACATGTGTACGCACACACGAACGCAGAGTAAATCTGAAATCTTGGCGTGCTGAAAGCCGATACCCTCGCTTTGTTCTCTTAATGGTCCTGTTCCGTATTTCTTATTATTCTGAATACCTGACCCACCTGTAGAGCCCGAGGAGACTTTATCCTGCCCCATCGTCTCTCATGAAACGCCGCTAGATACAGTTTCCCTTTTCTCTCCCCATTCTTCCCCTTCTGTCGACTACAGCTACAGTTTCAAATTGCTTCCTCCTCTCGTGTGATCCCCCTCCTCTCCTCTCCCCCCGCCCGCCCGCCTCTTCATTCTTGCTTTCTTCTGTGGTCCATTTTCTTACAGCAGACAAATGATCGGCATTGATGAACACAAGGCGGCATTCAGAGAGCTCACACCCAACAAGGAAGCTGGGAGGGAAAAAAAATAAATGGAGATGCTTTATTTTGTAAGAATCTTTTTTTTTTTTTTAATGAAACACAAAAAGGCAATAAAATTAAGATAAATATTTTTTTCTTTTTGTACACGAGGAAATATTTAAGTCATATTTCCAAAGAATGACTGAAATTACATAATATATTTTTAGTAGGCCATCTCAACCATACAAAGCAGGTTTCCAGTGGGTCTTAAAAAAAAACACAATGATGTTGCCTCTGTTGAAATGCGATGTTTAGAACTGAATCCAGTGTTTCTTAAAGAAAATACAGCTTTAAAAAAATTCAATTAAAGACCCATAAAAGTAATCTTTCAAAACTGAGTTTCACATTAGATTCCATTTAAAGCTTTTGCTTTGCAGTGTAACAGCAACAATGTTGTTAAGAGTCAGTCAAAGTCCTAGAAAAAAAAAAAGAAAGAAAAAAAAAGGCATTCATGATGTTCCTCCCCCCTGTACATCCTATACACTGACAACAAACAGTCATCACAGGCTTGCATAAACAAGAAGACAATGGTAAATGAGGAAAACAAAAAGCAAACATAAAAAAAAAACACACACACAGACATTTTTTGGCAAAGCAGGAATAAAAGTGACAAGAAGCATAATTTGTGATTTGATCCTTTTCTTGTTTTTTTTTTATGTCTCTCAACATTGTCCCATTGATTGGCTCTGATTGTCCTTCACAGTCACGTGATGCCATCCTGGTTGCCATAGAGACCTCAAGTGCATCAGCTGGGCAGCGTGCAGACAATGTTGCTGCAATGTTTCTCGGAGGCCGTCATAGCAACGCTGGATGAACACGAGCGGACAACAAGAGGAACTCTATCATACCTCTGTGATTGCAGGGGTCCCGGATTCAGATTTGATTGAACGTCTTTCATAAAATTGTTTTCTTCTAATGTGGTGAAGCGTAAACTCACAGGTGCTTTGGTATGTTTCTTCTTTTTTTTTTTTTTTTTGCTGCCAGATAAATATCTACATTTTATATAGGAATACAGGCTAAAAGAGATAAAGAAGAACTAGATTCTTTTAGGATCAGAGAACAGCAGAAACTCGGCTTGCTTTTTCCAGTATTTGTTGTTGTTTTTTTTTTTTTAAAAAAAGAAGCTCCCAACAGGAAACGCACATTCTAAACCCAACCCAGGAAAATAAAAAGGGAAAAACAAGAGACATGGACAAATGTAATGTAAGAGCTTTTTTTCTGATTTCCTTATAAAAACAACATCTTCCCAAACACCCTTTCTACAGATTCACCCTTTGCCTAAAGCAGGGATTACAACCACAAAGTTGTCACATCAGTTTGACCCCGCATCCAAACCTCTGATCCTGTTCAGTGCATTCAGAGAGAAGGAAACCAAACCCAACTTCCCTCCCTCCCTCCCTCCCGCCCAGCCCACCCGCACGCCCTAAAAAATCTAAATAAAATAATCTTCTCTGCAAAAGAAAACAACAAGAAACAAGAACAAATATATATACTATTTACATCGCGTTATTCTACACATGATGCTGTACAAAGCGCACGCACTCGCCCAGGCACACATACGCACGCACACACGACATGCACGCGCAGTTCAAATAAACAATCCAACTACCTGTACATGTGTCTTCGCACCCGAACAGGAGGATACGAGAGAGAGGTATTGATGTGTATGGCTTGAAAGGAGAAAAACATTTCTTTCTTTTTTTTTTCTGTTTTGTGTTTCCGCCCCTCGGACTAGAAACTGCACGTTAAGTACTGGACTGATTAATATTCAGAGTGTCCATAACCACGGCGTGCCATGACGTCTACATCTTGAGCGCAGGCGTACACGAGCATGACAGCACTCGCACGCGCACACACACACACAGTACAAACACACACACACTTAAGCACTATTTACTTAGAGCTCATTAAATGCCAGACGTGGTCATCGCAGACACTCGGCAAACACACATACATTTAAACACACAGCCCGAACTACAGTGTTTATTGGTCCTGTTGGGGATCTCTCAATCTTGTTGTCGTAGTCAGACTACCAGTATAAGACCATTAAAACCATCCAAACCAGTGTGGTTTACGGCAAGTCTCTCCTTACCAAACAGTCTCTCCCGCTCTCTGTCTTTGTTTCAGAAAGCCATGTCTCCATAACATATCCAAGCTACTACACTTCAAAGTGCTCATGTCCTTGGTTTCTGTACTTTTGTTGCAGCAGTCTCGTCGCAGTTCTGAGTTGTTTCAGCCACAGGGAAGGCCGAAGACTCTCGCTGCAACAAGGAGCCTCAGTCCACATGTGCTGAAGAGGTTAAATCTGACGTGGATCAGAAGTTTCCTCAGAACAACCTGGACTCCTCTAAGTGCCAGTATTGCCAGGCTTCATCGAGAGGGCTAGCTCCTTCTTTGACAAGGAACAAATCGAAACGCCGAGCCAAACTACTTTGTCTTGATTTGCCTGTGTTCCCTGCTCTCTTCTGGACCTCGAAGCAGTCAGCTCCGGAGATCAGGTCAATATCTGGATTTCTGTCCCGCTGGTGGCGCTAGGACACAATGACCATGCCTTCTGGGCTGATCAGCTGGCCCGTGGTTGGTTCATAGGTTCCGGCCAGGTAGAACAGGTCAGTGGATGCGCTGCCTGCCTTGCGTTCCCGCATCAGGTGGTCATACTCGGCCTTGCTGACCACCTGGCAACGATGGGAGATGGTCTGAACGTCGTTCTCGTCCTCGTGGCTCGACTGATACAAGGCGTTCTAGGAGAGGGAACAGGAAGAGCGGTTGAGAAAACACCAAAATAACACTGTGTATTCAGCAGTCAGTATGTTGCATTTATAACTGCTTTCTCAGTAAAACTGGCGAACGTTGAGACTGTTATGCTTTTGTTTGGCAGTATCTTAACTGTTTTCACTCCCCCACATACCTCCTTCACTGTGGGTTTTCTCATGAGGAAGTTTGAGTTTCTGCAAGTGGTATCTTTTATGTTTTCTCATGGTGGATGTTACTGCTCGAGCTAAATACTCAGTGTTTTTCCTTTTATTCAAAACAAACCACTCTCTCTGCTGCCAGAAATGTAAAATGCATGACTTCCTGTGCAGCAGTGAGTTTTCCTGGGAAAGACCCATCTTAGGCTGCAAGTGTTTAGAACTGCAAATGTTAACAGTTTCCTGAACTAAGTGAAAGTTCAATCATTCATATCAGATGGGAATAGGGAATAAAAAGAAGCAAAGCGGTAATATATTTATATGAAAATGTCACCGACTTGTTACTTTGACCATTCCCCTTTTAGAAATTCTACTTGCGCTGCCTGGTCTTTACCTTGCCGTCGCGGTGTCGCTTCCCTAGGCGAGTCTCCTCCGGGTGGTAGAACCACTTGACCCTGACCACCATGCTGGAGCTCCAGGACTCCCAGAGGCTCTCCACTCTGCCCACATAGGGCAGCTGGGGCCGGCCGGGTGACAGGAACACGGCGCAGTCCCCGACACGCACCATCTCTTTGCCCCGTACAATGGCCTTGTAGAAAAGCTTGCGGGCTTTACCCTTCAGACCTCTCCTCTGTCAAGGTAAGAGGAAAATAGTACTTTCAGTCTGTTTATTCAGGGTGGAGGGTTTAATTCACCACCTCACTTACATATAGGTGCTTTAGTTTACCAAAATATAGTACGGTTTAAAAGGTTTTACCAGTTTAAAGCCAAAATACATTCATGATTAAAGTGAGTGTAAGAACACATTTATAACCTGACAAGGCAGTAACCATAATATGGGTAACACACCCATAATTCTCTTTTGATTTATTGGCGCTCACACACACCAAAGGGGTCCGTTTCCTTTTAAGCAGCACATGTCAACCCACTCATGTAGTCATGCTTAGAAATCAAACAACACCGCAGAAGCGGTGGCCCAGACGGTTTTGTTCTGTTATCTCAGGATTGTGACTCAATAATCAGGATAACAAATTCACAGATTACCCAGACCGAGTAAACCTGATAGCACTGCCTCCAATATGTACAAAGTCTGAGGCAGAGCAAGCAAAGTCAGGGGAGATCGTATTTGATCATCACATTTACTGTATGTAATCACGGTATGACGCAACAGAAACTACAGCAACAATCAGTAACCTATTTAAGTCTGTGAGCTTAAGTAGGGTGCTGACAGTTCTAGAACCATATAACCAAGATAAAGTAGGGTGTTTGTGAGAAAATAATGATTAAATCAGGACTTTAGTGTAATAGGATTATTACTACGACACATGGCACAAAGGCAGAAAGATCATAAAAAGGACAAACCGGTAGTAACCCCTAACCCAAAGTGTCCTACCTGTGTGGGGTTTCCAGACCATTTCCAGAGCTGGCGTCCTGGCAGCAGGGGAGCCATGGTGGGCAGAGGCTCAGGTGAAGACATTCTCTGCTTCTTAGCTGTCGCCGGGTCCTTGGATTTCAGCTGCTGGCACATCGGACTGCTTTGGCTCTGATGGTGGTTGTTAGGAACCCCTTCTCTCCTCTTCAGCTGGGTCTTAGCCATCATGCTTCCTTTTGAAATGTATTCCTTCCTGTCTTCTGCTCTGTCACCCCTACCCTTTGACCCCGCGGTGGGCATGTTGGCTTTGGCCGCATAGCCATGAGCCGGGGCTGAAGAGGAAGGGGAGGAGTTGGAGGTGGTAGGGTCAGGGCTCAGGAGGTCAGAGTTCATGCTCTGCCTGTGTTTGTGTTTGTCCTGCTGGAGCAGTGCACGGCGCAGGAGCACAGAAGAGGACTCTTCATCAGAAGAGTAGGAAGAGTCGTTGTCTGAGGAGCAGAGGGATGAAGAGGAGATGGAGCCGGAGGAGGAAGAGGAGGAGGAAGATGAGGAGAAGCAGATGGCGGGACGAGATAGAAAGCGACCACGCGGATGGGGTGTGACGGCTGCACTACTTCTTCTTCTTCCCTCAGCGTCTCGGCCATCGTCCTCATCATCCTCGTCCAGCTCAGAGTAGGAGCTTGGGCAGTCACTGGGGTAGTCCAAACTGTAATCCCCTCCTTGTACACCAAGGCCAGCTGAGAGAAGTTCCTTTCTCAGAGGAGGAGCGCCCTTTAGAAGAGCTTCAGACCGGGCCCCAGCACTTTCCCCTCCTCCTTTTTTGCCATCTTTCACCAGCAGGGAAGGCTGGATGTATCGCAGCGGTGCTCCTGCTGAAGTGTGACTCTTTCCTCCTCTCCCCCCATTCCCCCCAAGTCGAAGCAAGGCTTTGCTATTCTTCGTTTTAGGAGAGGTCACTCCTTCATGATCCAGCTTCACTAGGAAGTGCTTCCTGTCTCGTTCACTCACAGGCTTCCTGCTCCCAGCTGTCATAGGCATGGTGACAGATGAGGTGCAAGAAGAGGACGAGGAGTCTCGAAGCCCAGGGGAAGCTACTGAGGTGACTGGTCGTCCCGTTCCAGAGTGGCCACTGCCAAAGGTAGAATATCCATTAGCAATGCTACTAAATGAGTCAACTTCAAAAGGAGAGCCAAAGATGCCTTTGATGGGGGTTGGTGGTGCCATAGCGTGGGAGGCGGGCCGATAAAACAGCCCCAACTCTCGCTCTCGCATCTTCTTCTGGGTCTTCCGAGATGTCCCGTTGAAGAGGAAGAAGTCGACCGGCGGTCTCTTCTTGGGCACGGACCAGTTCAACAAGGAAGAGTTGCCTTTTGTTACAGTGTGGGTTACTGATGTCGGCGTGCTGACAGTCTTAGGCACTGAGTGGATTTTCTTCGGCCTGCCAACTGAAATACAACAACAAAGGGAGTTATAAACAACATGAAATGACAGGTCTTAAGGGAAAAATGTGATTAATTGTTGAACTAACAGGTTTGGTGAAACCTAACATCTTTATCTCCTTCATCCTCACCTTGCCAGGTACATTTCAACATATCCATTACTCAAGCTACGACAAACCTGGTAAACCTGTCGCCAGGTGTGAGATAAGTTACCTGTGTGTTGCATAACTTTACAAAGGACATGATGACATTTCATAGAATCATGATTAATGCCGTTAGACCTGAGGTAAATGACAGGCGGCAAACAAGGAATCTTAATTTATGATTCTTTCGGTTTATTCATCTCAATGCACTGTTCTGCCTCAGAGGCATCTGATAATTGGTTGACAGTTGGAACTGTAAATGAGGCCTTGGTTTGGGGAGTCTAGGAGTCTGTATGGCTGAATGTATAATGTACAGAACTTGTTAGACCAGTACTTTTTAGTGTTTAGGTGCTATTAAGACGCTGTACAAACGGCATTATCAAACAGACTCTCTTACACGACGTACATTTAAGTGTAGTTCATTCAAAATTAGCGTGTTGCTGGAGGAGTGAGCATTTATAACAGATTTTGTTCCCTGCTCCTTTACCTGGTCTCTTCTCCTGTGGCCTCCCTCCTTGCTCCTCGCTGACTAGTCTCTCTGTGGCTGTGTCTTTCTTCTCCAGGGTGGAGCTTCTCCGACCTCGCCGACCAGGGGAGATCAGAAGAGCAGGAGAGGGCTCGGCACCTGATAAGAAAGATTCATTTATTGATGCCGTTTATTTATTTATTATTAGCCAGATTTTTTCTTTCTTTCTTCTGCACTGCGCTGTCTTCCTCCAGTCACTCTTCACAAATCCATACTCACAGCGGATTTGGTATCCTGGGGGCAGAAGTCTGATGTTCACGAGGGAGATCCTTCCTCTGTCTCCGTCGTCAAACTCCACCATCACACTGCCCTCCTTCTCCTCTTCTCCTGGACCACCTATTTCACCAAACAGTAAAGATGACATGAGTTTCTGGGAAAGTTTTTTCCTGAGCTAAGTGAGGTGGTAGGTGCACCTAGCTCACCTCTGTGTACGTATCCAGGGTAAAGGCAGCGAGAACGCTCGCTCCAGTAGGCACACACTCGCGTCCCTGCGGTCAAAATAGCCTCAGACTGAGGCCGTACATCCAACACCTAGACAAATCATAAAATTTTCAGTTTCAGGCAGCGCAACTACCTACAAAACCGAAAAATGTAACAGAGGCCGAGGTGGCCGCCGCACTCACCGCCTCCTGTAGCAGCTGCTCCAGCGAGTAGATCCTTGGGCGATTTCCTCGCTCTCCTTCAATGACAACGCTGAATCTAAGAAGAAAAAATATTAAATAATGTAAGAATAAAATTCCTCAAAAACCAAACTGCAATTTTAATTTGTGAGCTATAATTTTAGCTCAGTTTTTACAGTTGAATTTCAAGGATGGCTTTTGAAAACTGGGTTTGTGTCATTTTCTTTTTACTGGCAGATATGTTGGCTGCTACTGCTGTGTGTCTTGGCTTTGAAGTTGTCTAGACTTCTTGTTTGTCGAGATTCTCACAGCTGCCAGGCATTTAACTAGAGCGGAGCTAAGTTTTAAACTGTTTTGTAAATCAAACACTCTTGTTGGAAAGTGTCTATTTTTTTTGTACTGAATTTCCTAAGGAAATGTTGGCAAAATCACACAGATTCTGGCATTTCAGATTATCGGATTATCGTATAGTAATATAATAATTAGCCTGGACAATCATCATATATGACATTTGTTGTGGCACATATCTGTAACAGAACACAGTCTGCTTTTGTGTCTGTGGGACAAAAAAAGTGTGGTCTTACATGTCAGGCAGATCCAGAGTTTGCACACAGGCAGCATACAGCAGCTCGTCTTCTTTGGAGATCAGGATCTTCAGTCCGTCCACTAACATCTCTTTACTCAGCACACAGTTTGGCAGGGCTGAGGAGAGAGGGCGGGGCAGAAAGATGGATGGATAGAGAAGATAAAAGGTGAGATGTACATAATTTGTGAGTGTGTTGAATAATTGCTATGTGAAGGGAGGAGGAGGGACAAAGAGGCCGAGGCGGAGGCGTGTATACGTATGTGAAAAGGATCCAACATGCCTTTAAAACCGCATGCGTGTGTAATAATAAATGATGAGTTAATGCTTAGGCCTACCGGGTATTCTGCAAGGCATGTTGGGGGGGAGGTGGATCAACGACTTCTCATTTGACTCCTCCTCTTCATCGTCCTCCTCCTCCTCTCCCTCGGAGAAACTGCTCTCTTCATCCAAGCGAAAGCCGTCATCGGCGGCAAAGCTCTGCAGGAGTCGACTCACGGCGTGGCCCTTTTCCTGAACAGGAAACAGGATGCGTCATCAGTGGGGGGGGGAAAAGAAGCAGGATATGGTACCAGTTCGTTATATGCACAAATTAAGCCACAGCAAACAGGACGTGCAGGTGACTGAATGAAGCCTTCAGTTTAACGTTAGTGATGTGAGGAACACATCAGTGAAAACCAACCGCAAGGCACCCACGCCTCTTGTAATGCGATACTTCAATTAAGCCTCCAGGATTACTTTTTCTCACTTGCCATCGTTCACTCTGAGGTCAGAGGTCCACAGTCTGCAATAACTGCAGCCCCTGAACTGGCAGGACTCGAGTTTATTGCTGGAGGACACTTCACTTCAGGTGGACATTCTCACTATCGCGCACACACGCACGTATAGACACGCGCACACACACCCACCCACACACACACACGCAAGCTAGATACTACCCATTTTCAGATCTCCAGACCGGTTTAGGCTAGTCTATCCAAAGATGATAGATGGCTGATGATGGAAAGTCAGCTCACCCAACAGGTTTCTGCTTGTATTTAGGCTTTCCAAAGAAGAAACCATAATATCCAATGCAAGACAGACAGGCAGAGAGAGTGTGTTTGTGTGTGTGTGGAGTTTTCCACATCAGAAAACCATATATTTTAAGTGACAGAAGTTTCATCACCAGAGGGCACGGGTGATTATTTCCTTTTAGTGCTTGTGTGTGTGTGTGTGTGTGTGTGTGTGCAAGCATGCAAGGGTGTGTATGTGGTTCTGGCCAATGATTATCCTTGAATTTCTCCGTCTGGTTTGGAGTCATGTGTTTTTGGACATTCCCCCGTGATGACTCAAACCTCGGGGCATTTTGCATTAAAGGGAATGCGGGTGTCTCGCCAACGGCCACTTGGCCTGATAAAGTGAGAGGCTGTTGGTGTGTTAGCACAACTGGCGTGAATACAAACACTCGGCTATAGCAACAGTATACAGTGGATTTGACAGAGTGACTCATTTACAGATGACTTGCAGCATGTGAAGGATCTCAACATAGGGGAGCAGATGTTATTGGTAGGTACTGTCAGTGTTAATCCAGGGGATTGTCAAACTTCCTGGCAGGGTGTGGCTCACTTCAACGAGCAAGGAGTGAACTTGAGGCAAGAGCTTTTCCAAATTCCTCTATGCGCTTTCTCAGCCTTTATTTTCATGCAGCAGAAGGCCAAAGGGAGTAACGTTCTCTGAATCACCTTTCCTCTTTTACCCTCAGTTCCAGTCTGTCGGAATCTCACCCCTGCCACGGTTGGGTTTCTTACACAAAAACAACTTTTTTTTTCATTAACTTATTTCCAAAGTTATGTAATTACCTCGCTCACAACTTTCTGACTACATAAACTTTCTGTTTTACGTTTTCCGTCTCAGTTCCTGTTCCCAAGCACTTCTGTGTGAAAGATCACAGAAAAAATAAAGCACTTTTATTCTGTCTCCTTTAAATGGATATTGAACTTTTTAGAAAATGTAGCAGCGCTGCTTTCTGACCTACATATCAACTCTCTATATAGTGAATTTCCTGCTGCAGAACATGTTTTATGCATGTTGTCCAAACCCAAAACGGATAACATGATCAACAAGTGTCACATTTCAGACATTTCCCAGGGGCCAGAAGTACTGTATTTCACCTTTTTACCCCGATCATTTAAACAAAAATGCACAGGTGTGGCAGCTGAGGAGGGAAATGTAAGATGCAAATGTCAGTTTTGAAGCCGTAACATAAAGGTAATGGAGTCTTGTCATAAATCATTGCTCCCTGAGAGTCATTTACGAGCGTGAATAGCTGTCACTGGTGTAAGTAAAATATTGCTGTGTCCCTGTAAGTTTACACATCACTGGCAATGTCTCACCTTTCCCCGAACGCCTTGTCCTGCAGAGGCCTTCCTCTCATCGTCTTTGCTGATCCTCTTGGCCTCCATCAGAGCTCTGTGGTTGCCACGGCTGTCCCCGAAGCTGCAGCCCATTGATGACACACCCCAGCTGGGCAGCGATGCTCTGTTCATCCCCATGTGGTCTGGATGTCCCCTCTCTGTGTTGGCGAGGCTGGGCCTCCTGGGCAGTCTCCTCTGGTCTCTACTGGGCAAGCTCCCCATGCCTGAGGATGAAGAGGGGAAATTTAATCAGATGATATAGGATATATGTTTTGATTAAAACTGTAAGAAAAATTTTGTAAATGCAGACAGAAAAAAAAGAGGAGAGTGGGGCATATGACAGGCTCTGAGTGTCCAAGGTTCTTACTGAAGCCAGAGGCATTTCAACATGCTGCATGTTGTAACTGTACAGCAATCGGGCAACTCGATGCTTTTAGCTAACTGTAGTCTTTTCAAAAGGAAGCCAAAGCTTGAGATGTGTACAAAGCTCTCACCAAGAGCTCCTGGTCTTTTACTCCTGGATTTCTGGTTTGTTTGGGGCTTGGAGGTCTGTGATGAAAAAGACACAGTCCCAGCAGAGTTTGCAGGAGATTCTTTAGAGGACGAGTTAATCTTGATGTCACCCGTTCCATCTTCACTGTCGTAGCTGCCACCTTCATCCTCCTCTGTGAAATCGCATGATCAGAGTGATCAGTCAACGCCTCAAGTGATTTGAATGTTTGTGAGTCGCCAAGACTCACTTGATGAGATGTATTGACAGCAACCGTTTAATATTCCTTTGCAGCTGTAGGACATTTTACTACACTGTGGCTTAACTCACTTAATCATAAACGCAAAGAGTTTATAAAATGGGACACTTGTGTCACATATTAACTTCAACACACAAACCTGCTTTAATGGTTACACAGTTTGTTCCTGGACTGCAGTTAGAGGAAGCAAATGTTGACATGCATGCACACATACACACACAAACACACACACACAGATAGTTATTAGCAGCTGCGTGTCACTGACCGTGGGGGTCGTGTCGGGTGTCAACACATCTCGGACACGCTTGTCACTTACATGGCATTCTCGTCAACGCTTTGCCTCAGACACACACACAAAAATACTGACACGCACACACGCGTTCAACCGCTACTTCTCCGTGCCACTAAGGCCACAGGGTCAGTCCAACTGTAGTGTTTTCCTCGAGTTTTTGTAGTTTCATATCCGACTTTGCTCTTTTGGGAAGTGAAAGGATTGTGTCGCTTCAACTCAAGGCGTCCAAAGAGGGCACTTTCGCAAGGTCGGGGAGGTGGAGAAGAGAGGGGAGAATGGGGGTGTGACATTCTGGACAGGGCCAGAACAGGCTCATGTTACTGTACGCCGATGAGGGTAGGGGTGGCTGTGTTGCATGCCTGTGGCAAGTCGTTAACGGTTTTAACAGTGTGACAGACAAGCTGGGAAGTGAAAGGAGGCCCCTGATGACGGCAGATGTCTCACTCTCAGATGCTTCATGTGCACACACAGACGCACACTCATAGTGAAATCTCACAATGTCAGTGTTCTTCACCCTATCAGTCAATCTGGCACTGCGGTGCAACTGGTTTGGAACCCTTTGGAAGGCTTTGTAGTTGTCTTTGAAATTTCTTATTAGCAAAATACATGGTCCAATTTATGGTCCTTCTCGATGGTTTTAAGTCATGAACTGCATGATCCTTTTTTGGGTGAATGGCAGGAGGTCATCTTAAGAAAAACTTCACGTGTGAGTAGAGTTACTCACCATGATCTGAGCTCTCGCTGTCACTCTTCTCTTCCCTTACGTCGTGTTTCTCTGAGGCCCGGCTGTCCTTGTGGTAGGCTCTGTTTGAGCTGATGCCCATAAAGACTTTGGGCTTTCGACCTCTCTTCCTCTTTACGGGGTGACCGGCAGCCCGGTCCTGCTGCAGGTCTGCTAGTTCAACAGAAAGGGAGGAGTTGAGTTTTGGGACGGGTTTTGGAAGTGTGTGAGTACAGTATAGACTGGCCATGTCCCACCTTTTCCTCCTTGTCTGCAGTGACTCTTGGAGGTGTCTTCCTCACTGCACTGCAGCATGCCTGATGACGGTGCACCACGCTGGGCCGCAGCCTTCTGTTTCAGCTGGGTCACCCGCCTGGCCAGCCTGGAGCTCAGGGCACTAGGCCGACCTCTGTGTTTACAGCGAGCTTTCATCTGTAGAGGAGGAGTGGAACAACTTATTATTGACTCATCTATCTTTGCTAATTGAATCATCCAGGAAAGGGAAAAAAAACAGTAGCAGCAGGAAGTGGTCGTCAGTGTGTGCTTATGTGGATGAACCAGAGGAGATGGCAGCCGGACTGACCTGTGCAGCGCTGAGGCTGTTGAAGCTGTGATTGGACATTGAATTCCTGGCCTTTACCTCCAGTAAATTCAGTCCAGCCCTGGAGAACATAAAAACACAGCAGAGGCACACTCACATGAGAATATTTCACACGTAGAACAGATCACAGAATCAGCCTGATCACACACTTCATTTCAGTCAAGGATGATATTCTCTGTAAATCTGCCTCTCTGCTCTTTTCTTTCTAGTTTCACTTCAGTCTCTGCTGGGTTCATTCATTGTCTCACTCTCTTCCCACTCTTCTTTTCTGTCGCATAACTTTGATGGGGTAAGAGAAAGGCTCTGTTGACTGTCAGCGCAGTTTGACGGCAAACACAGAAATATTCAGCGGCCGTGCGAATATGAAACTCAGCTGAATCACCACATAAAAGGGTAAGCATTATCTGGCGTGAAGAAGAGGAGAGAAGAGAGAGAGACAGAGGGAGGAGGAGAATGGTTGAGGGGGAAGGGAAATAGACAGAGAGAGAGAGATGAAGCAGTCTCAGGGGAGTCTGTCCGTTGACCGGAGCTTCAGGGCTCAATCGATAAACACTAACCTCTATTGAACACTACTCCTCCCTTCCTCTCCCTCTCTCTCTCTCTCTCTCTCGCTCTCTGTCCTTCCTTCATTGCCTGCATGCTCTCTCACACCACAAGCAGCCAGCGCACACACTCACACACACTGTTAGCAGCTGGTGTCTGAGGCAGGTGAATCCTATATTCCCAGAGAGGGAAGGTTTGGCTCTCAGCATCTCTGCTCTCCAGAGAGGAGAGGAGAGGAGAGGAGAGGATGGATGGAAAATGTCTGTACATCCATACCACATACCAAGGCATCATTATGCTTCAAAGTTATTACCAAAATGTGGGAGCTGCGTCTAAAAACGTTCCAAACCCGACAATCCCGCTCAGTTGGTTTTAGGAATGACATGTTCAACAATCATGTGCAATTGCAGGTGTCCAAATACTTTTGGCTGAATAAACAAAGCGTGTACAAATCGCACACTGAGCTCTTCATCTCTGCAGTTTTATCTCACCTACTAGGCTCTCAAGAGAAGATGAAAGTGTAAACAAATGATACATTGCTTGTTAATAACAACAGAAACGCTGCACAGGCACGTAGCGACTGGCTCTACTAATTAAACAAGTTCTGCGCGCACTGTATGTGTGCGGCGCACCGGCATGTACGACTAAAGGCTTCCTTTGTCATTTTCATTAGTGCCTTCTAATCACAGTAACCGTGACAAACCTTGAGTTTCTCTAATCATTTTATCAAGGCGAGGGGTGCACATGCTAACAGAGGTGGGGCATCATGAGAAAACACATTTATCATTATGAGCGTTGATCGCTGGCTGCGTATGAGAGTGTGCGGTTTCAGCTTGTGCAGGAATGTGTGTGAGCATGAAAGTTTGCATGTCTAAGGTGTTAAATAATGTGTGGTTGTGTGTTGCAGCTGGTGGGGGTGGCGTCGAGTCATTTATCACTGTAATAACTGTACATCAGGACTTTGTCCAGCCGGATTAATATATGCTGGAGGTTCACGTGGAATCAGGACATAATCAATACAAGTGATAAATATGATTAAAAGTGATTAATGGTGATTAATGAAGCCCTCATCTCCATTACCATCTCTCATTAAAAATCACACCCAGCTCACAGCTCCCATCACGTAACCCACTCTGTGTATGTGTGCATATGTGTGTCTGTGTGTGAGCAGCTCCTTCCAGTGCCCAATCAAGCAAATCATCAGCTATAGAGCATTCGAATCAATTCAGCTGAAGAAGAACTTCTTGAAAATCAACCGTGCCTTTCACTAAAAACACAAACAGAAATCAGGATGAATGAGCTGGGCTTGCCAATCACACTGATTATACTGACGCAATATCAGAGGACTGACCTGAGTCTTTTGGAGCTCTCTGCAGCAGCTGGGCCGGGGGTGGACTTGCGCTTGCGGGGGCGGCCGGGCCTCCGGCGAGCGGGGCTACGAGACGTCTCCTCTTTCCTGCAGAGAGGAAGACAAGGAGGGGGAGGAGGAGGAGGAGGAGGATGGAGAGAGATTAAAGATGCAGTCAGGACAGCAGGAGAAATCAGGAAGAAGCTTGTATTGGCTATAGGTCAAACTGCATTAGGTATGAGCAGGCAGCAAGTCCTGATAAATCAGGCGGATGCGGCATGAAAGAAGAATTGTGAATGTTGGAATGCACAATTCAGTCTAGACAAAAAGAAGTGTGTGTGTGTGTGTGTGTGTGTGTGTGTTGTCTCTGCTCACTGGTGGTCGTGTTTCCTCTGTAGTTTGGCCAGTTCTCTCTGTTTCTCTTTGTAGCGGCGCTGTAGCTCAGCCAGCTGGACACGCATGGCCAGCTCCTCCCCTCCCATCGTCTCCATGGAGCCCTTCACTGGGCACACCTGACACACACACACACACACGGACAAACACACACACACAAAGCGGAGGAATTTAAATGCTGAACACAAAGTTCAGTTCAGCAGCCATTGGAAATGTGACCAGCTAGTGTTTGGCCAGCTTGTTGATGACTTTCGCGTAACCGAAAACTCACGCATTGGATCATTAAAGCGGCGGATTTTTTGTTAATCAACAGCTCCTACTCTTAAAAGCCACTTTAAGGGAGACCGACAGCCCTCCCTGCTGAAATATCAGCAAACATCACACCACAGATAACCAGCGTTAATGACGTAATAATATTCTTTTAGCGATTTGGAGTAATTATATTAAAGGCATTTAATTTAATTTAATTTAATTTAATTTAAATTCATTTTTAATTATATTTTAAAACAAAAAAGCATAAAATATACAGAACTGGCCACCATTATCCTTTCTGGAACGTAAAGAAAGAAAAGAAAAATACAGATTCATTGCAAGCACACAATCCTTTACAAGAACAATGTCATTTTAAATTTAACAAATCCGCCAGACTCAACCGCATAAAAGATTTTTTTTTATTTATCTTAGAAAAAACAGATTTGATTTTATCACCTATAAGTCAACGGCCATTATTCCTGGAGACGCAGCAGTCCATCTGACTTTAATGGCAGCCTTAATATGCACCCATACATTTTTATTTTCACAATCCATACTCAGCTTTTAAATACGTCCTTTCCTCTGTTTCATTATATTCATTACACCCATACTTTAGTGTTCAGCTTATGTAGATGTATTGTTTTCTGCATCCATTTAAATGTTCTATCCCATGCTTTATTAACTCTAATGTTTATTGTGATGTTATTTACTATTGCACGGGGCGGCACTTTGTAACACCAGTGCTACACATATAAATGTATTAATATTATAGTGTTAAACTGTTAGAAACCAATGAGCATTTTATCCTTATGTTTTAGTTGTTTACATATAAAAATATTAAATAAAATAAAACTATAAAGTGTAAATGCAGCCTACTCTCTTTGGGTTTTATTTAAGCTTAGGTAAAAAAAAAAAAAAAAAACAGAGTTATGTGTGCATTGTTCAACTCTTCACCAGTCCACATTTTAGCATGAATGATTCATGACTGCGTGCGTGAACGCAAAGTATACGTTTGTCTTAAGCCTCACCGGCTCGTGGCGAGGCGTCCAGCTGCACTTCCTGCGCAGGTTGAGCCTCTTCCTGATTGGACACTGCCGGTCAGCCCCTGCGTCCGCGGCCCCTCCCCCCATCTCCAAGGCACGGGCGGCCGCCAGCGTAGCCAGACTGTGGAGGTCAAAGGTCAGCATGTCCTCACCTGCGCGGAGACGGATTGTTTTCAATTTAGATTGGTACGTAACACGGAGGCTGACACAGTGTTATAAAACATGTTGTGCGCTGAACGGATTTATTTCTGGAGTGATGAAACCGCGCCTTGAAAAGTGGTGATATTTATGATATTAGCTGTGTAGTTTATTTGATGTATACCGGTGTTCATGCCTAATCGTACACACAGACACATGCGCGAGGGGGGAGCGCTAGAGAACGATCTCTACATCTGTCACTGTCATTAACTCTGTCATTGTCACAGCACCAGCAGATGAAACAGAATATTCATGAGACAGTCCACACACACACACACACATACACACACACACAGAAACCCATGCAAATAAAAGACACTCATTCTGAATACACACAGGCACACACAACATTTTCGCTGAGCTACGCAGACATGAGCAAACTGCATGAGTGTATGTGAGGGAGAACTGGAGAGAAGGAGAACGACGGGTGGTAGGAGGAGGAGGAGGAGGACTGCAACGCAGTGAGAAGAAGGGGAGGGAGGGGACGGGGAGTAAAGGGGAGGAGAAGCAATAAGAGGCAAAGTGTTTATTGAGCTATCTATTTATTCTCCTACATCTCCTCATTATGGACATGGACAGAATCCAATTTCCCCTTAGAGGAGGAGACAAGGAGAGGAGGAGAGGAGAGGAGAGGAGAGGAGAGGATGGATCACTCACAGTCTGTGCACTGGAGCTGCAAGGCCTATTCACCGACACCTGACATTATTAAAACCTGTGTGTGTGAGTGGGAGACGGAGACTGAAATGCGGTAAACAGAGGAGAGAGGGAGAAGAGGGCAGGAAGGATGGAGTCTTTGTCTGCGAAGAGAGAAACGAGAGTGTGCTCCAAACAACAAACGGACGCGAGGACGACAGGTAACTCCTCGGAGAGCGACGGAGCGAGCGGAAAGGAGCGGAGAGATGCGGCTTTGTCCTGTCCCGGCTCACAGAGGTCAATGCCATCTCATCTGTCAGACCCCTGAGCCAATGGCACGCTCCGATTACCCTGACAGGATGACATCACCGCTGACATCACCACGCCTAGTCGAGTATCCTGGAGGATGGCCACAATCAATAGATGCCTTCCGCCCGCAGCATACCATACACACATAGACACTTATCTGTGCACAGTAATAACACCACACTGTGTCTCTAACGGGGGGTGAGGGGTGTAATAAGAGGCGGCACGAGGGATTTCAAGGGGAAAAACAAAAACAGTGGAGGAAAATTAAAAACCATTACAGCTGGCCTAGTCAACAGTAGAGGCCATTAAGGAAGTTTATTGTGAGGAAATTTCAATATAAGGGAAATGTGAAGGAATAAAGGAACTGCGACACAAAAATATCCTCTGTCTGTGTGTAAATAGAAGAAATGGTGTTAATTTATACAATGGGAGGGGGGAAGTATCTCCTGATTCCTTAATCTGTAATTGGGATCTTCAGTGAACAGCTGAGTTATCCGTCTGCATCGAGGAGCGCCATAAATGCATCTGTCTGAGATCAGTTTCATCTCCCAAATGTATTCACAATGACAGAAACGCCATCAGCAGTATTAATAACATTCTATGCGATGAGGCCGGAGCGGGTTTAAATAAATGTGTTGCAATTTGGGGAACGCTTTCAACGCCACGACAGGACTTATTGATTTCACACCTATTACACATGCTAACCACGTGCGCGCACGTGTAAACAAATGCACGCTCGCACACTCTCACACACATGCACAGACAGCAGCTGAGCGACTTATGATTTTTACACTTATTAATTCCGTCAACAAGGCTTGCAGAGGCAGGATTTACACACAAGATTACATTGGTTTAATAAAAAAAAAAAGAAAAAGACGAAGCGGGTGAGGGGAAAAAAATAACAAAGAGGGAGGAGGAGGAGGCGCAGGCAGGGAGCAGGCAGCCTGGTGGAGAGACACATAGACTCTGATGGAGGAGAGCAGGGATTCATCTGGGATTACTTAACAGCTTACACACACTCATTCACACACACACACACACACACACATGAGCGTGCTCGCCATGCACCAAACATACACACACAGATGCTGGCATAAATAAAAACACTTTCTCTCCGAGGGACGAGAGGAAAATAGGAGCACTTACAGGAGAAGTGTTTTAAAGGAAAGGGTCTAATTAGCAAAGCAAGACGCCAGAGCCTGGGGGACACACTGGGCAGAGTGTGTATGTGTGTGTCCTGGCTTGTGTCTGAAGCTTAGCTTATTTGTCCATCTCTGTGTCCCCTCAACACACGCATGCATGCGTACACACACGCGCGCACACACACCCTTCCCGGAGGGGAAAATGTGGTCTATGGCCAAGAGAAGAGCCGAGGAAGGAAGCAGGACAGTTGGTGGGAATTTTTTGTGTCTGTGTGCGGCACAGCTCACATCTGGATCGCACACTTCTCCCCCCGGCCCTGTTTTTGTTCACTGTAAGTGTCTGTGTTTGTATAGGAAAGAAACAAGTAACACAATAACGCAACATTTTTTTCCTCTCCCTTGATCTCATTTTCATTTTTGATCCTTTTAAGTAGAACAAGAAAATACAAAATGTAAACTGGTTGTGCTAAAACAACAGTCTACACCTCTTTACTGGGCCGATTCTAAATGTTTTCAATAAACTTTCAAAGGTTTAAAAAGTGGCTGCGAATGATTGGAAGGCCACGACGGCGGCATTTTCAAATGAACGCTTTCTCACCTTCCGCGTCTTTTTCTTTGCTCTCTCTGCTCCTCTGCTGGATCTCCAGCTCAGCCAGTTCCCCCAGTATCTCCATACCGTGGTGCGGTGCAGGGCATGGGGCCTGGTCAGCGGGTACTGGTGGGTACAAGGCATCTCTGGTGGCGCACAGAGTCGCGGCAATCAGGAGCTCCAGGCTCCACATGTAGGCCCCTTGGAGCTGGGCTGCTGTGTTTGGCGTGGGAGGGAGGACTGAGTTGGTGGACGGGGAAGGAGCAGGAGAGCTACACGTCAATTCCACCAAGTCCTCATCTGGACCTATCCCACTGCCTTCCTCCTCGCCCTCATCCTCAACCACCTCTACATTCTCTCCCTCTTTGGGCCCGTCGTCCTCCACCTTCAGTTCTTCAGGCACAGAAACAGTACATTCTGTTGGTTCAGGCTCCTCCTCTATGTCCTCTTTTCCATGCTCACTATCATGCTCCTGCTCTTTGGATAGCTGGGGCTCCTCCGGGCCAGCCTTCTGGCCCGCACAACCCAGAGAGAGCTCTACTTTTAGGGTTTTGCCTGTGGCTGTGGCTGGGCAGGCTGGATCTGGGACCGGAGCTGGGAAAGGGCATGGCGGCAATCCAGAAATCTTGCTCTGGGGCTCGGAGACGGAGCATCCTTTTGTTTCCTTCCTCGCCTCGTCTGTAACTCCACTCTGGGATTCCACCACTTCGCAGTCTATCCGACTCTCTTCTTTCCGTATGTCTTCCTCCTCACTGAGAGGCTGGATGTGGCATGGGTGTGGGAGGGACTTGAGGTCAGGCTCCGCCGGCTCTTCCTCGACCGTGGGCTGCACGGCCAATCGAGCTTCGGGGGGCGAGGGCCCGGCCTTGTAACCCATGGTGATGGGAGGGTAGGTATAAACAGGTGGCAGGTCTGGTGGAAAGAGGAAAGAGAGCAAAGGTTAAATATGTCTTCAGATGGAAAACTGACATCCAGTCCATCATTATGAACCCTTATATAGAGGACAGTAAAATGTATTGATCTACAGAGGTGCTTTTTTTTTTTGCTATTCTCTTCAGTCAGAGAATATGAAGCTTGTGATTACAGCTGGTATAATACAGAGAGGTTCAGAATACAGAGTTTGTCTGTACAGTAGTGTGTTTTATACACATATGTGCGTGAATCCGTGCTTGTGTGTAGAAGTGTGTGTCTACGTGGGATATTGATGACACCCTGCCGTTTCCCTGTGATTGCAGCGCCAGCCCTGTCACCCCTGCTCTCTTATTATTGATGGTATCCCTCCGCCCCCTGACAACACCGCCAGATGAATGTGTATCCTTCCGCCTGTACTTCTCAAGGACCCCTGAAGGATAAGGAGGCTCTATCTGAAGATTTCACTGACCTTCCTCTTGTGCCAAGCTTAGACACACACATATGCACACTGGCAGGTCACACACACACACACACACACACACACACACAAAGAGTGCGCCCATATGCTTTCTCTGACCTTAATGGCCAGCCTGCCCGCTGTCCCTCTTTAGCTTGCACAGAAAAAAAGTGCACACATACACTCAAGGACACACAGAGTAAGGGATCAGCCATGCTTCAAACAATTTCTGCAAAATCAAAAGAATACCACGCTTCAAAGACCAGTGCCACGATTCAGCAGCGGCGGCCTCCATCTCCCTCTATCTTTTTTCACTCGCACTGTATCTCTTTATCTCTCTGTCCTGTTTGCTGTCTTTTTATTTTTGTTATCCGACGTTTCAACCTGCTGGTACAGTCCTTTCAATTCAAAGACTGGATTCATTAACCAGCCCACAGGCTTCTCAGCACATACCTGGCTCCAAGGATTGTGGGTAGTCCTGAGGAGGCTGTCCTTCTCCTCTGTCGCTGCCCCTGTCCAGCCCTTTAGAGAGGTGTGAAGGAGCAGGGCTGAGCGCCGGGGAGCGCGGAGCTGCGGCAGCCGGGCTCGGCGCAGGGGTCAGAGGATTTGGCGGGTGTGGACGCGTGGAAGGGGAGTGGTAGCAGGGTGACTGGCGGCTGCTGGGGCACATGCCGGGAGACGGCGTGGACGTCTTTGGCGGAGGAGGAGTATGAGAGAAGGGTTTGGCTGCATGGGAGGAGGCGATGGACGAAGAAGACGAAGAAGAAGGAGTTCTGGGGGCTGACGATTCATGAGGAGAGTCTTCTATGGTGATAGCGTGCTCTTCATGTTTTCTCTTTGAAAGAGGAAACAGAGAGGAAAAGATTATTATTTTACAGACTCATTTTCACATTGTTTACACAAATACATTGCATCTATACTTTGCTTCATAACACCAATTTATAATTACATAATCATTGTTTATCGAGCCGGATAAAGAGCTGGTGTGTGTGCTGGCCACAACGTTTGATTGTCAAATGATTTGGCAGCGTGAGAGCAAAGGTACCACAACAAGTCCTCTCTATCAGAGAAACATTTTTCCAGCAAAAAGAGGAAGTCATTGGCTTAAATAAATAATGCTGAGTGTGAGTTTGCATATGTTTTTCTTTTAGTGTTGAGAAATCAGGTTATCTGATTAGCGGTGCTACATTCTGCCCCTGACAACTCAAATGAGGAAGATGAACATTTGCATAAGCTCACAATATTTCCACACTTCCTAATTTTCATTTGTTCGTAGTTTCCCAATAATATGTTAAAAGCCCTTCACCAATTTTAGACTAGAGCCTCTCTCCAAATAATTCTGCGGCATTAGCGTCAATCTTACTTGTCCTAAGGATTGCCGTTGCATGTGCTCCATGGCTCGCTGCTGCTGCTGGTGCTGATGCTGTAGGGCGTACAGCTCCTGTTGCCGTAGGAATGAGGAGCGGGAGTAGACGGGGTGATGCTGAAGGTGGGGAGGGGGGCCTCTGCCTCCGTACACAGAGGGCCACAGACCTGACTGCTCCAGAACATCTAGAGAAGAAGTCAGAGAGAAAGATACAGATGATTGATGAGCATTTTGTTTGATTTGGATAATACCGAAATGTGTGAAATGAAGAATGCCAAAAATCCTACAGTCAAATCAAAAGGCTTTTTGAATAACTAAGAGGAAATGTCAGCAGGGACATGTTTTCCTTTTCCCAGTAAAAGTCATAAAGAAAAGCTGTAACTCCTCTCTTAAATTGCCCTTTTGAATATGAGGCATTGAATCCTGAATGCATGTTTCACATCCTACAATCACCTGCCTTAACTCTTCCTCTTTCAAAGGATGGTGTTTTATTGTGCAGGGAAACACACATTTTCACCAAGGCACGAGCACATGTGGATTCAGATACACACATATCCACACATACACACACACATGCATCACATCCCTCCTTGGCTGCCTTGTCGCTGGGAACCTTTGTTCTGTGAGATTAGCCTGAGTGGGCTAATGTTTCCCAGGGGAAGGGTTCAGTGGATGCACTTCCCCTCTCTGCAGGAACTCTCACGGAGCGAGGCAAGGGAGGCGGGAGATAATTAAATTTCACAGCCTGTTTGCAAAGCAGCTCTGACACACACACGCACACACACACACACACACACGCACACGCACACACACACACACACACACAATGGACAAACACACACTTTTTTCTCTCTAGCAAAAGCTGAGATATCCAGTACAGCCTTACCCTTAACAAATCATATTGTTTCAAACACGAACACAATTTTAGATATCTGCGCACACAAAGCTTAAAGTCCAGTCCAAACACATCAGTGCTCCACCACAAGAGAGATGAAATGGCAGTTAAAATGGTTTGCATAATGCTGGGCACATGCAGAGGGGGGCAATGGAATAGCTGCTCCCATTAACGAAGCAATAAAACATGGTTCCACTGACAGAGGGACTTAGTTGAGCATTATATTATGATTAGCCAATGATACTAAAACTCTAGGAGAGAAATGGCAACGACTTTGATGGTACAAAGGGAGAGAGGGAGGGAGGCAGGGGGGCACACAGCAATGAATATGGACTCTGCTGGCTGTGTGCGGCCTTTTGTTGCTGGAAGAGGATGCTTACCAAGGTGATGGTGAGGCCCAGGTTCTGATGGAAGAACCACAAGAGGGGAGTTGGGGTCTTGAGTTAGCGACCCCAAGACAGGCTGCAAGGGGCTGGGAAGACCTGGTGGGAAGCCAGGGCTCATTCCCACGTGACTCAAACCTGTAAGGTGCACACATAACATAATCAAATAAAACCAACACTGAGATACTACTTTCACTATTATTATAAATAACTGATGAATATAAACTCAAGAAAATGCATATTTATTTGAGTAAAGGCGTGGAATTGAGATAAGGAGCTAGATAAAGTGCAAAACTGTGCACACTGGACATCAGGCACCCCTTGTTCACTCTACTCACCGTATGAATGTCCCATCCAGAGGGAGGGACTTCCCGTCCTCTGCATCCAGTGGTGGTGAGCTGGGTGCGCATGAGCAGCAGGGTCCGCTCCTAACTGGCTCGTTCCTCCAGGGACCAAGAGGTGAGAGGTCAGGTCACCGTGGCAACTACTAGAAGGGTGAATCCTGGCGAACTCCACACAGTCCTTGTTTTCCCTGTGGTGGCGGTAGGCGGGGTGAACTTTGTCATTATCTTGATTATCCCTCTTATTGTCATCATCATCATCGCCATCATTATGATTATTATCTTCATCTTTGTCATCTTCATTACCACTACCACCATTATAATCATCAAGAAAAGGAAATGTGACAGCAACATGAACAGCCATCATCTTGTGCCTGGTCTATGAGTTCTCATTATATGTTTTCTTCCCTTAATATGACTACATAATAAGAGCCTGATACTTCAGAGACATCCGTATTAGTCCCCGTAACATTAATGCACCACATCTCATCTTAGGGAGAAAGAGAGAGGGGAAGCGAGAAAGTGAGGGTGTACAGAAATACCACATCAAAGGGTGAGAGGAGTAAATGGAGTGAGGGGATGAGAGAAAAGAGAAGCAGAGCTTCAGACTGGGAGAGAGAAACCAAGAGAATAAAAGAACTGCAGCTTATCAGATGAGAGGAAAAATGAATAGATGCTACCGTGTGTGGGTGTGTGTGTGTGTGTGTGTGTGTGTTCATCCGTGTTGGTGTTTCTGACTTTAAATGTACCTGATGATCATTTCTCTGTCTCTGTCCAGGTGATGAAGACTGATCTGTTCCTCTGTCATCCTCTTCCTCTCCTCTGCCTCCCGACCAAGTGGATACACAGGGCGTGACAACCCTGAATAAACAAATACAACAGGAGAAACATGCTTACACTGACTTTTACTCACCTGTGCAAGCAAGCGTGCCTATCTTTAATACCTACTGTACAAACCCTCAAAGTACTCAAATTATTTATATAACAAAAAGTTATGGGAGCTTTGACAATCAGCTCCCACGCAGGCAACAGGGAGTTTCTTATTAAAAACACAAAATGGTGACTCTAGATAGAAGTTGTTTGCAAATATAAGGTATAAAGTGCAAATATAAGGTATAAGGTGCAAAAAGCTCTTCAAATGTTGTCTTCATTTGGTTAGGCAATGAGAAAAAGGTCAGTTGTTGTCCACATTTTAATTGTGAATATTCCTCTAAAGCAGCCTAGAGTACAGAAACAGTACTGACTTTCAGTGCAAGGAAAATAAAAGATGTCTGACCTTTCATGCTGGGCAGCACCCTGCCCTGTCTACTATGTCCAGGGGTGCTGTCTGGAGAACGATGAGGGGGCCGGGCTACTGCAACTGCAATGCCAACCGGAGGCTGTCGTACCTCCCCCTCTCCTGCTTCTCCTGCCTCCTTCCCACCTCTGTCACATCTATCTCCCTCATTAGTGGAGCCTCTGCGAGGAGGGAGCGACTGCTTGGGAGGTTCTTGCTGGGAGTTGCTGCTTTTCGCTGCTCCTCTGTCCCCTTTCTCTGACCTCTCTCCAGCTTGCTTGATGCAGCCCAGACCTCCAAAAGGGCTCCTCTGTGGCAGCAGTGAAGGCTGCTGGGAGCTGTAGTTCATTAGGTTCTTCATGGCGCTGCCCTCGCCCTCAGTGGTGTGTGATGAGGAGCGGGATAGAGGTGGAGGCAACTGAGAATGTGGCTGGTTGTGGTCATTGTGTGGAGCTCTGTTGTTGAACCCTCTTACTTCACCTTTACCAATGGATGCATGATTGGTGCCTTTTCTCTGGTCCTCTTGGAGGCCACCTCGGGCCCCCCAGGAAGGTGCTGTCTGGCTTTCATCCCGCCCCCTCTCTTCTCCACCTGCTCCGTGGCTGCTGTGCTGCTGGTGTCGTATCCTTGCAACCTTTTGTCCCTCCCTCTGAGCTGCTGGCCCCGATGCCACCTTCCCATCAGGACCTGAATGGGAACAATCTCTGAAGGGAGATGTGCGGTTGTTGGGACCATTCTTGGATATGCCCTGCCCAGCACCAGGGTGTGCCTCCTGGGCATCTAGTGGGAGGGAGGGTCGGTACACGTCGTCCACAACCTCAACACCTCTGAAGGATGTTTCCAGGCTGCAAGATCGCAGTTCAGGCTGAGAGCTCACATTGGAGCTGGATTTGTGGAAGTGATTTGTCTGGTGGCTCCAGTCAGGAGGTCTATCAGCTTTGCCATATCCCAGCTGCTGCTGGTGTGGCTGGGATTTGTCCTTCTTCTGGCAACTGCTGAGTCGGCTGAGGTGATGAGAGGGACTTTCGTAACCTTCTCCACTCTTGTCATCTGCCTTTCTCCCACCCCCACCTGCTCCACGGCAATCAGGGGCTGACAGATCCCCAAGGGGGCCAACTGAGGGAACATAAGTTGGGCCAATGACCTTTGCCTCCCTGCCAGACCCTGCAGGGGTAGATGCTGGATCTTTGGAGGATGTGAGTGTAAGAGGGGCTGGAGGACAGTAAAACTCATGATGTGGATGGTGATGGGCATGGTGTAGCCACCCTCCAGTGACAGTAGAGCCCATGTGCAAGGCATGAGGGGGAGGTGGCGGAGGGGGAGGGGGAGGCATGGAGTAGGAAGCCACAGAGTGGGGAGTTGGAGGAGCCAAGATTGCTGTTGCTGCAGCCGCCCCTCGACGCATACATTCAGATGTGGAATTTGAGGATTCACTGATCCTCATCTCCCCATTTATGGGCCCATCTTTGGAGCATCGCCTGTTGCCTCCAGATGGCGGTCTGCCCAGCCCACCGCCACCACTGCAGCTGTTTAGTGCTCCCCCCTTTCCTCCTATGCCAGTCTCTGCCCCCGAGCCACTGGACAGTTTACAGGAACTCATATGTTTCAATCCCTGACTGCCCGAGTCACTGTCTCTGTACTCTTTGTGTCGCTCCAGAGAGTGTCTGTGGTCGTCCTCCCTGCTCTGGAGTGTGAGGTGGGGAAGA
Organism: Chelon labrosus; assembly: GCF_963514085.1. NCBI lineage: Eukaryota > Metazoa > Chordata > Actinopteri > Mugiliformes > Mugilidae > Chelon > Chelon labrosus. The sequence goes on from NC_140352.1 coordinate 18,700,922, forward strand.
AGGGCATGGTGAGGGTGGGGGTACGCTTGGTGGTGGTGGCCAGAGGGAGTGGTAGCAGGATTCGTCTGGTGAAGATGGTGATGATGAAGCTGTTTGTCTTTGCTCTCCTGGTGCCTCTCCTTGCTGCTCGACCGCTCCTTCTCCTTTGACACAGACGAAACCCCTTTCTCACCCACATCCTTGGTGCTCTTCCCGCCCCCTCCACCATTGTCCGTCTCCCTACTGCAAGAGCCAAGTGGGTGGCCTGGTGCGGTCCTGGACAGTGGAGGAAGGCTGTGATTGGTGGAGAGCAGAGGGGGCTGAGGAGGAAGGCCGCGTAGGTAGAAGTGATCTAGAAGGAGAGGAGAAGAGTTGAACTGGATTTCTAGAAATGTAGAGATTTACTTAAAAGTGGTTCATTAAACTAACTACATGAAAATGTGATATCTCAAGCAAAGTAATTTCAAGAATAACTAGAGTTTGAGTTACCAGCTGTTCAAATTTCTGTAGTAATGCTGATTAAGCAGTTTAGAGAAATACTGTATACAAAAGCTGTTTTTCCATTCTGTGACACACACACACACACTACCTTTTTGAGTTTCATAGAAGCGGTGCTGTCCATAGAGACTGTTGCTATGGTGATCCAGAGGACTCATGGGGAGAAAAGGAGAAGCAAGACTTCCTGAATAGCTGGGGTACCCTGTCAGTGGGAGGGAGAGCGAGAAAGAATTGATGTTTCTTCATAGCGTTGACATTCAGCAGCCCTCTAAACAAACAGTTTATCTCTGCAATCTATCATGAAACGGGGCCATTTTGGAAAACGCAGAAAAAAAAATATGGCCGGTTAGTGCTACTTTCACCATAAATGCACTTTTGCACAAACATGCCAGATGAGTTGACATTATTTACAGTGGACAAAGTGGTGACAAAAACCACAGCCGACAGCTACTGCCAAGTGTTTGCAGCATTTAACCGGATGGAATTTGCTCTTCTACAAAACACATTTTTCCCAAACCCAAGACAAATAGTATGAAGCATCGTAACGCCCCCCTCTAAAACACACACACACACAGTCCTCCCAGGAGGTCACTGGGAGGTAAATGGTCGTTTCACTCTGTTCCTCGTCTTCAAGGACGTTGAACTGCACCGTGGGATAGAGGAGGTCTTGGCGGTTGTGTTGATGGGGGTGGGAGGGTGCGGGGGTTGGGAGAGCGTCAGCCTGGGCGTCTATATGTGCGTGGTTGTCGTGGAGGGGTGTTGTTGGCGGGGGGGCTAAAGAACAGAAAAATCACCAAAAGCCCTCATGCACACAAGCTCATACACAAACACCACACGGGAGGCACACATCTCCACATTGTCGAGCAAAAAGGCTTGGATTGTGTGTGTGTGTGTCTGTCTGTGTGCGAGTGTGTGTTCTACAGCAGCTGGTTTCATGCCCCACAGAGTGTCCTTGCCGGCCTGTTAATTGGCAGCCGTTAAAAGTTTAACGGTGGTGGCCAAAGTAAACAGCACTCCATAAAAACTCATCCTACGCATTCCACAGTCACACTGCAAAACCACCAACACCCCCTCACCGCTCCCAGCATGTGTGTGTGCGTGTCCATGCTGCAATGTAAATGCATGAATGTGTACACGCCGCCGCGTATGTGTGCGTGATTACTCTGACTGGTTAACAACCAGTGAATCTAAATGGCGACAATTAGCCAAAAGGCTCTATCAGCCATCTAAGGCCAATCCCGTGGGTAATGATGAGTGATAAAAGTCAGGAGGGAGAGAGGGAGGGGAGAAGAAGAGGGGAACAAAGACGGCGGAGGGACGTGGTGACAAAAAAAAAAATAGGTTGCAAAATAAAAGGAGAGAGAGGAGGAAGAAAGGGACGAGAACATAGAGGAGGTTAGAGACTGAGTGAATGGCGAGACAGTAAAAGAAAAAAAAAAAAAAGACAACAGAAGAAGAGGGCTGTCAATATGGAAAGGCCCCAATCTGGTGCTGCTGTGAGGCGTGTGGAGAGAGGAGAGGAGAATGTGTGTGTGTGTGAGTGTGTGAGGGGGAATGGAAGATGAAGGAGGAGTGAAAGGGAAGTGGAGAGCTTTGAGATGGTGGAGATGAGAGAGCTGGGGAAGGTAAGGGAGGTAAGGAGATGAGCCAGAGCACATGAGAGGAGACAAAAAACAAGGACAGGTGTGGGAGAGGGAGAGGGAGCGGGTGAATGACAGCATCGGTGTGTGTGTGTGTGTGTGTGTGTGTGTGAGAGAGAGGGAGAGAGAGAGAGGGAGGGAATAAAAGGAGAAGAAAGAGGGAAAGAGACAGATTTTTGTGTGTGAGGTAATATGTGCATCTCTTGGTGAATATGTCTCATCTACGACTGTGTGTGTGTGTGTTGCCTGAGTGTGTGTGTGTGTGTGTGTGTGTCGGCCAGGTTTCTTCTCTCTGCGCTGGCTACGCTCCACTCTCTGGACCGTGGCCAGCTGGCAGACCGCCTACCGGAGCTCCCTGGCTTGAATTCTTAAAAACAATCATTTGTAGTGTGCGTGCGTGTGCGAGTGTGTGCGCACGCACGTGAAAAAACATCAAAGCCGAGCCACACAGACATAAAATCTGTCTGATAGGCACGCACATTCTCCCTCCGCACACACACACACATTCTTGCTCTCTTTTCACCACCGCCGCCGCTGCTGCTCTCTCCTGCGTTCAGGTTGAAGTCCTGCCTCTGATTCTCTCTCTGTGAATCAGAGTTAAGATTGTCAGTCCGGGGGAAAAACTGGTGCTAATGTTTAGCGGTGAAATATTTGTGACTTATCGCACGATGGGCCACGAATGAGACGACAACACTCTCCGCACAAGCTTTCCAAGCAAAAGCGCAGCACTTGTGAGTTTGTGTTTAAATCATAAACCTGGGGCACAGTAGACAAGTGTGCTGCCTCCGTGAGTGACAGGCAATGTGTATGGCTTATTTGCCCAAATAAAATTTTGGTGTTTGTACACTTCGTCGGCAGCAGGACGTGACAAATTAAAACTTATGACAGGGAAATAAACGGCCAGCTTTACTCAAACTCTTCTGCTTTTTTTTAGTCCTGTAGTTAAAAGTGAATTATGGGTTAGGGCCAATTAAAGTGGCAAACGTGTGAACTTGCTATTGTTTGAGCTTCGTGGCACTGGCGGGTAAAATAAACGAGGGAAAGCACAGGTCTAACAATTAAAGATAGCCAAGTTCCATTTGTCATTCATATGAATCATACATACTGGAACTGTCTCACTTGTTACTAGTTAGAGCTATAACTTGTCGAAACTCAAATATCCTACTAGCTCATCGGTCAGATAGTTGGTTAAATAGCGTGTGTATTCTAATTCCTCCGAGACAGTTTGTTAAACACTTGTGAAATGCAAAACTGCATTGCAAAAATTCGGATCCCGACCGTTTTCAGTTAGTTGAGAAATGCAGCATGTGACGGAAACTGACTTTCTGCTGAAGCCTTTTTAGAAGTTATCTCTTTAGACCCATCTCACTATCAAAAGAAAAGTCCTCACACACACACACACACACACACACACACAGAAACACTTGCACACGCATACCTGAAGGGGACAGATAACTAAGTTAAGCTCAAGCGTTCACCACAAACGGTTAACAGTTGAAAGAGGACATGATGCATGTGGATGCGCACATTTTCGTGTGTGTGTCTCTGATCAGGAAGGGGGCCGTTGCAGGTCGGTTAGCCCAGAAGGGGCCCTGAGGGTGGGGCTGCGGTCAGAGGAGGGCGGGGGCTGTGAAGGGTAGAAATGGGGGTGAGTTTCAGAGTGTGCGTATGTGTAGGGAGAACTCACCCCTAGACAAGAGAAAGGGGGCACTGAAATATGAATGGGTGAAGGGGTGGCATGCAGCAGCTTGAGGTGTACTGTTAAATGAACACTGATTATGGTGTTATTTTAAGGCGCATCAAAGTGTGTGTGTTTGTGTGTGCATTTGCGTGTGCTTATTTAATGGGTCGGGGCTAGAGGGAAGAGGAAGGTTTCTGTCGAGCATCGGTTTGTGTCATGGTGCTTAAGCTCTGAACTAGAAAAGAGCCACAAACACGAAACCACATGCGTGCTGACAAACACAGCCAGAAGAGAGTTGTATGTGTGTGTCTGTGTGTGTGCTTCTATAAGTAGCATCATCTGAGGCATCACTGCTGCACGTGTTTGGCCTCAGCTCAGTGTTGGTTAAACCACTTAATGGCTCCATCTCAATCTAATCCCAAACCAAGACCCTGGATTAACCAGAGACCCAAGCATGCTGCGCTGCTTCCTGTGTGTGTGTGTGTGTGATTGTGTGTGTGTATCTTACCTTCATGTGAATGGGGGAACCAGATAGGGGAAGCGCTTGAATGGGGTCCAGCCCTGTAGGAGGGGGAGGAGGGGGATGCAGCAGGTCCAGAGGGGTGAGGAGGGTGGGAAGGCGGGGACCCCAGACTGCTGGCAAGGAATGAGCCCATGAAGGAAGCACCTGAGGGACAGATAGAGACGGAGAGACGGAAGGTCAGAGAGCTGGTTGATTAAATTTAGCTCTATGAGGAGGGGAGTCTACTGAGGTGCCAGTGAGCAAGTGACACTGCAGAAGAAGTACAGAGAAGCTCTAAAATATGGCGGTTAAACCTAGAAAAAGCTCATGTGCAGAGAAACTTCCTCAGAGGTTAAAAAGGGAAACGTATTTAATGCTCTGCACATTTTGTTTTCTAATGTTTTGTGCACACGTCTGCTTTAAACCCTTTCACAATGCCAATGATTCCCCACGCACACCCAACTTTATGTGTCTCTTGTTGCAAACATATTAACATTTCTGAGTAGTGCGCTAAGAAAAAAAATAAATAAAAATGCAATTTTGTGACCAGCCCCAGAGAAATTAATCCTCCCGAGCTGCAGTCACACTGCAGCTGGAAGTGTCCCAGTTCTGGTTATTTGTTCCCCTCACAATCGACACGCAGATCTGATATTTATTGCTCTTAAAACTATGATTAGGAACAAGCCTCAAGGAGACAGTTCTGATTTGAGCGGGTAGGGAATTGGGATCTTTACCATGCAACTCTCAAGTAAGAACTGGTCACATTTGACCTGTGACACATGATATCTGAGAGCACATGGAGGCCGTTTTCACTTTAACTGTTCGAATGGCTGTAATATTTTTGAGGGTCAGAAGAAATGCAAAACAAAGCGTACAAGCTTGATGTTACGCTCCGGCTGATTTCCTTTGGTGGAGAGAGAAAATTAATTCGAAAAGAATTTGAATATTTTAAGGCCCAATAAAGCCTTCTTCAGTGATTTTTAAATTGACCATAGCTTTGCATGAAAAATCCGCAGCACCGTTACCGTGTGACTGTAACTGAAGATAACATGATTGCAGCTGTGTCTGAAAGGTCTTCATGGATCTACTGCTCTGGCCACAACTCCTTGAGTCATGCAACTTTGAAACCGTCTCAAATTGGAAGTTATCAAAAGAAGCTTGTTAATGTATTTTGAAACCTATGTATTTAAAGGTGTTATATTAATCACACTGTGCATAGTCCTTCCTTTTTACACATACTTGATCAGGTCAACACCTTGTGCTGTTTTTCATGTTTTTTTTAGTTGTTCCTAAAGCGTTTTTGTGTGTGTGCCTGTGTCGGGCTGCATCCTGCTGGGGATGGCTGCTGCATTGTCACAAGATGGTTAATGATATTTACTTCTCCTGTCAGTGGTCATAATGTTATGCCTGGATATGTATATATACATCCAACTCTGCTAGACGCTAAACATATAACTGAAACAAATGGATTAAAAGAATGGTTTTGGTGATGCACAGATTTTTTTTAATTTAATCATTATTTATTTACAGGTGGTCGTTTTTCAATGACCGTCTATGGGACAAATATTTTTAGGACCGGTGTGCGGCGAGTGACGAACAGACATGTTGGAGACGCGGACTGGCCACAACACCGAAAACACCTTACGATGTTCCTGGGGTGAATTCATCAGACCAAACACCATAGCTGTGACTCATTCACAGGTACTGGAGAAGACTAAAAACGGACTGGTTCAATGTCGTGCTGGGAGGTGGGTTGGAAATTACAAAGAATTACAAATTGCACCCACTGTATATACTGTACTAAAAACATGGTCAAAAACATGGCTTCAGGCTAGCAGTTAGACGGGCAGCTTTCGCGCCATGAGGTCACTAGTTCGATGCTCAATTCTGAAGTGCCTTGAGCAAAACATGCAAAAAAAAAAAAAAAACTGCTCCATGGGCACGCACTTGAATGGGTCAAATGCAGAGAACCAAACCCACGTACAGTATACATGGCAAATATAGCTGATTTGATTTGAAATGTCTCCACTTTCTGGTTGGAATTCTACTGACAGAGATGTCAGCGTAAACCCAACACCAGGCTCCCCAACAGATGCTACATTCATGTTTTGATTAGCATGAAAAGACACTACAAAGGACACAGGGGAAATTCAGAGAAGTCACTGGAAATACTTGCGAAAGCGTAACGCAGGAATAGATAATAGTTATTAAGATTATTGCAACAATCACATGTGAAGGGTTTCAGCGAGAATCTTCCCTGGCACCCTGCACCCAAATCACATCACATGGGGACGCAGTTTGGAACAAGGAAAACCAAGGGCCACCTCTTGAATAGGAATAAGCTCGGCGGCTGTCAGTAACAGTTTCAGCGAACTAAAAGAGCAGGCTTAGTTCATTTTGGCTCTGTTTGAATGTATCTCCACTCATCAACATGCTCTCATTTAGTGGAACAAACCGAACAGTTGTAGGGGAAGGAGGAAACAAATCCACAGGGAATCAGGTAATTAGTCACTGGATGGGGAGAGAGAGAGGAGAGAGAGAGAGAGAGAGAGAGAGAGAGAGAGAGAGGGAGGAGAGAGAGAGAGAGAGAGGGAGGAGAGAGAGAGAGAGAGAGGGAGGAGAGAGAGAGAGAGAGAGAGAGAGAGAGAGAGAGAGAGAGAGAGAGAGAGAGAGAGAGAGAGAGAGAGAGAGAGAGAGAGAGGTGGTGGGTTGGGTCGTTACCCATAAACGCTGCGTCGCATCAGAGGCAATTACCACAACCACAACAGTCCGCATTTGAGTCACACACACACACACACACACGTGCATGTACAGTACCCTCACCTCAACGACGTCCCGACGCCCTAACAACCACAACCACAAGTGCCTTCAGCTGTCTGCCAATCTCTGTCTCACACATATACACACACAAGAAGGAGAGCACGGGATAAATCAAGAGCGAGATGGAGCAGCCGCGTGTATTAAGAGACAAATCAGGATGTGTGTGTCTATTTATACAGCTGGATCTCAAGAGCTGCAACACACACACACACACACACACACACACACACACACGAGGCGCACAATTTATATACGAATAAATCCCTCCATCTTTTGCATTTGATATTTTCTCTCTCCGCATCAAAAGAAATTTGGAGGAAGAGAACAAGACCCTTTATTCTCTGTCTTTCATTCTTTATCTCAGACAGGATATTTTTACTGCGTGTATTTTGTTTCACCCCCCTCGTACAACTGTAGATCAACGGCCTTTCAGCCAGTCATAATAAAACACAGCTCGTATAAGGCCGGTTTCACAAGGCGTCCCGGAGATGCAGACTCTCGCACAAACATATACAGACACACACACGTCAAACAGAGAATGATGCAAACACACACACAGCTCTCTACACCTGGCCTGCTGCAGCACACAACAGAAAAGAGAGACTTCCAGATGAGTCAATTTATGAGATCACGTGGAGCGCCTTGAAGTGACGCCACAAAAGTTAAAAGACGTTAAAATAACTTGTCGCACACGTTTCAAACAGAAGCGTGGTCGGTTGTTACCCTTAGTGATGTAAATACTTTGCATTCCTTGCCAGTTTTCTTCCCACAGCCGTTCTTTAATCTCTCACCCTATCAGGTCTCAACCCGTCTCCCTTTTTCCCCCATCTTTTTCCATTTACTCATCTCTTTCCCTTTCTCCTCTTTCTTCCCCCACGATTCCCTTCTTTCCCGTCACCTGACTCCCTACCCTCTCCGTCTGTTTTCTGTTGGCGAGTTGAGAAGAAAATCATATTTGCCCACTTCCTCTGGCCTGCTGATATGGAAAATCATCTCAGAGGCCAGCCGCTAACGTAAACCTCATTTCTGTCTTCTGTGTTTTTTTTTTGTTTTTTTTCCCTCTTCTCCTCCCCTTCTCCTCTTCCTGGCCTCTGTTTCCGTCTTTGTTTTATCCTTATCCGCACATTCCCTTTCCATCTGTCACCGCTGCATCCTCTCGCAGTCAGTTTTCCGTTTCTCTGTGTAGAAACACCAAATTATGAACAAATATATAAACTGAGCCACAGCTGATGAAGGAATTTCCGATCAATCAAGAATCATCTGATCAACTACTAAAAAACATTTATTAAGCAATTGATTACTGAACCAGTGACACAGAGATTATGTACCATAATACTATTTGCGTATGTTATTTACTATAAATACAAGCTGCTAACTGAGGAGACAGCTAGTTTCAGTCTCCATAGTGGTAATTAAAGTAGGAAATGTGTTCATATGCCTCCCATTTTTTCCCAGCTGGCATCATGACTTGGAAAAGTGTGTCAACACAGGCAGCGAATCCTCCAATGTTGACAATCCAAGGTAATAAAAATCAGAATTATGAGTTTCTATTCACACTAATACATTCAGCTGTACTTACAGGGAGCAAAATCTGCTTCAGTTTATTTATGATTGACTGTAATATGATTTGCTGAGGGGAAAATCCACTCAAAAACACTTAAACACTGTTTTAGAAATAAAAAAAACACGTGAACTGGAAATGTGCCTTGCTTTTCTGGGCAGGTCTCGCTGCTTGGCATATTTTCGGTATTCTCACGGATAATGGGGCCAAACAAAAAATTTAGGGATGTCGTTTTATTTCCAGCGAAAGCCACAACAGAGTTTGATAGCAGCAAATCTGGAGATTCGGCAGGATAAACGTCAGGATTCTTGCCATCTCTCCCCAGAATTTAACAGCCAGAGACGCCATTTTACACGGCTGCCTCGACAAAAGGCAAAAAAATTAAGAATTAAATAAACAGAAATACATTAATTCACCTCTAGAAAGCTATCACTGCCTGATTAAAATAACACCTACTGTACTGGAGGATTTGAGCGCGTTGAATCTTCAAATTGAACCCAAATAAATAAAAGTTGTTCACTAAAGTTGGCTCAGACCGTGCAATGAGTGCTCATGGTTTCACACCTTTTGAAGCGCACTATGACGGTTTTTAATTAAGGACAGATCAATCAGGTCTCATCAAAAAGCTTGGCAGTCATGTTTAGAAAATTTAAAATAGTTTCATGCAAAATCCAAAGGAAGTGTCTAACGATGGAAAGCAACCAAAACGTCAAGGTTATTTCTCCTCATTTTTAGATTAAAGATGTGATCTTGGATTTGTTAAACCAATTCATGTGCACTATATGAAGTATGTTTCATTAGCTTAGCAAAAAAATAAAAATAAAACGTGTTTTAAAAAAATAAATAAAAAAGCCTGAAGCCTCTTCTATGTGTTTGACTCCACAGATGTTGAAGAGTGCTTGAAATCTGCAGTGAAACAAAACAGCAAGACAACAGACAACACGGGCAGACCGTCCCAAGGTTTCTCACTGCTGAGGAGAAAAAGAGAGGAAGATGAGGAGGAGGAGGAGGAGGAGGAGGAGGTGGCGGAGGCAAACAATAGATGAGAAGAGGAAGAGACCAAAGGGAGTGTTATTAGCGGTGATATAACCAATGTCACATGGTGAAAGAAGCATACGCGGATAAAGTGATGGAGTGATATTCTTTGCTGTATCTCGCTGAATGGACTGCTGCTGATCAATACACACACGCACGCACACACACCTGGAAGGATGATGAGTTAAATCAATCTCCATCCGATTGAAGATCAATGTCCTCTTGTGTCGTATTGTCACATTTGCCAATTAACAAAAGCCTCTGCGCTCCCACTGATATACTGAACTCCCTCCTCTCTCTCACACACACACACACGCTGTCACTGTTAGAGAGAGCTTGAGAGCTTGAAAGTACAGTCTCAGTGTGTGTATGTGTGTGTATGTGTGTGTATGTGTGTCAGAGGTTCTGACTCTCGTTAGCTTGGCTGTTACGCTTATTGCCGTACACTTGGCAACCTCTCGTCAGTCCGACCCTTTCATAAGCCTCCAACCACCAAGGGCCCTGGCACTGAGCCTTCAATCTGTGTATGTGTGTGTATGCGTGTGTGTTTGCGTGCAGGCCTGTGAGTGTGTATTTAGGGGCAGGAGTCAAGCCAGACCTTTCTGATCTGTTTTGACACCACGGAATTGCACAAGTGACAGGGCTACTCAAACAAGGCGGTCGTGGAAGGCGCTTAGACACACACACATATACACACACACTCAAAGGTCCATAAAAGCATTATGGCACTGGGGACACAAACACATTGAATGTGTGAGTAAGCGCCCGAGCGGCGCTTACAAAGAATACGTTCAGGGGAGAAAAGGAGTTCTTTTGCTCGACTAGATCCAGATAGCATTTTCCTTCTGCTCTATCTTATTATTCATCAACGATTCCTCTTGACTCATTCATGTTAGAGAGAGCAGGGTGTGCAAGCAAAGCATGGCATGTCGCCTGGGACAAGCAGCTGCACTGAATCACATTACGACGGGAAGAAGAGAAAGGACTGAGAAAGAGAACGGGAGAGAGAGAAAGAGTGGCGGGGAAAAATGAGATGAAAGAGCTACAAATGAGAGATTTCCCTGTGAGGCGCATAAATCAGCAGACTATGAACAGCACAGCTCAAAGCCTGACTCCCAGGCTGCGGACCAGAGCCTCGCCATCCACACACACACACAAATGCAGACACACACACTCTCTCCGCTACCATCTCTACTGTAGTAACGCCCCTTTCTCACTGCACCTACACGTGTGCGTTTATAACATCAAAAGCCAGTAAGGACGCTAAAAGGCACCTCATCTGCTGGTTGTGAATTCGTGAGAATTACAGGAAATAAAAGCTGGAGGAATTAAATCACCAAAGAGAAGAAAACGTGCAACATTGCACCTTGTGTCCCCCCGCTCGGAAAAAAAAAAGCCAAAAGAGAAAAAGAAAAAAGAACTCCGGTGTTGTTCAGAGTTTTCCGTCTGCGAACGTGGCCCACAAAATGCACCAGTAAACTGTGAGTGAGCAGGAAAATGTTCCTGCTTTTGACCACAGACTTTTTGGACGCCACACACCCACCCACCCACGGCAGGAGGAAGGGCCATATATGGTCGTGGAGAGCAGGAACTCGCTACAGGAGGGTTTCTGAGGAAGCAGGAAGGGTGGGGGTGGGGGGGCTGTCAGTGTAAGTTTTTCCATGTTTTACCAAAGAAAACAGGGGAATTTGGGGAATAGGGGTCATACGAGACTGGCTCAGCTGCCTGGGTCAGAATGAGACACAAATGGTACGTGCAAGCGCACACAGACACGCACTAATCAAAAGCATAAGGTTCCTGATATTTCAGGAAAGCCTGCGGTGAGAGTAAATAATGCAATTCTGTCTAACTTGTATGTGTGCGTGTAGGGATTGTATGTGTTGGCAAAGCCCCCCCCCCCCCCCCCCCCCCCCCTCGCCCCATTACCACCACTACCACCACAGTGGCTTCTGGTAAAGAGTGAAGGAGCCTGTTCTAAAAGTTCTGTTCATCATCCAGTCCGACATGCCTGCGCCACGCCTCTGTGGTCCATCCAGTCTCCTGCCGCGGCAGACACACACACACACAGGCACGCACACACACACACACACACTGTCTGTAATGATTTGAAGCTGCATGTGCCTGCTGCTGGATAAAATACACCTGGGGGTCAAGACTCCAGGAAGAGCACAAAGTGAGTCAAACAGAAAACACGTCACCCTGAGCTAAAAGAAAAGTGGAGACAGAGATGAACAGGTACACATGTGTGCCTTCATGAATCACATGATCTACCGAAGCTCAAACACAATTAAAGCCCACCACTTATCAACCTTTACCACATCCAGGTTACATATTACAATGGACGGTACATTAGCACACAATCCCTATTAAACACATGTTCTTTAGTGCTGCATTGTGTGACTCTGTTACTTATTAACAGTTTTCCTGATTACAGTTATGGTTCAAAACCAAGTAGACATTAACATTATATGAAGGGACAGTGTGATGCAATGGCAGTCTATGTCAGCATATCATTTAGATTGTATTAGAGGACTTTGACCACTTAAATAAGCTACATTTAGCTTTCCAGGACGTTTTAGCATCTTTGAGCTCATTGTTTTGGTTTTCCTCCACGCGGTAGCAGCTGTGGTTTAGCTGGTAGCAGATTTAGGCATAGAAACTTTAAAAATCAAGAGAACGCATCCAGCTCAGCACCTTATAAAGGCAGACAGATAAAAAGCTGATGAATGTAGCGCAGCATTTAGCAGTTAAATGTGGCTGAGATGACAAACATAGCTAAAAGAAGGTGAATACTGGACTTATATTCAACATGACGCCAAATACATGATTCCAACTGCTTGCTGATATTGTACATTTATACGTAAGGTGTAAATGAGCAAACATGTTGTCAGCAACAGAAAGCGATAACAATTTCTCAGCGCCAACTTGCCAAAAACCACTTGCTACATCAGCTACCTGAGGCTAGCATGTAGCTAACAGGAGACGCCGAACATACTTACTTCCAAACTTTCATATTGGACTAAAGTTTGAGCTAGTTTTTTTTTTTTTTTCTTATCTTACTTTGAAGATTATGATTTGCAGCTCAAGATTTGCAGCAGCAGTGCAATGCAATCCTGCTTCAGCTAAAGTTAGCTCAAACTCCAGTGGAAACAAACACACCTACGCAGCTGCAGCAGCCGCGAAGCAGGAGGAAGGTTGCAACGAAGAAGTCAACATCCTTTAACCACCAGACACAGATTCAACCACATCCATGTCGGTTAGCTTACGCCGTGCCTGCTGAAGTGTCCTTTAGCAAGACATCGTGATACACCAGCAGCCCTGCCACTGGTCTCACTGACCCTACAGTCGGATCTGCCAGCAGCCCAGAAAAAGTGAATTTCCCTGCAGGGATCAAATATCACATTATTATTGCAATATGCTACTTCTAAGCCATCTGAGCTTTCCTCAGTCCTACACCACGGAGAGTCATATCTCAGTATCACTGGAGGAAGATGTGTGTGTGTGTGTGTTTCTAAGTATAACTGCATGTGTGTGTTCAACCACGGCGTACCGTATCACCCTCCATCATCGTGAGTTGAGGGGTTGTGGTTCCTAGAGAAGCACTTTACTTAAATTAGACCCTCAACGACTCGACATGCAGGTGTCATCGTGTGTATGTGTGCGCCAGAGTGTGTACACTTGTGTCTGCGCGTATACTGGATATGTGTGTGTGTGTGGGCGTCAGAAAGTCAGTGTGTGCGAGGGAGAAGAGACTGAACAAGAGAGAAGAGCGGGATCAGCAGACAGCGAACATGAGAGAAAGGCAACAAGGGAGCGAGTGGAGGAGGAGGGAGGGAGGGATGGGGTGAGAGAGAGAGAGAGAGAGAGAGAGGGAGGGTGGGAGTCTGTGACGGAGCGAGAGAGGCAGAGAGTGAGACGCAGAGAGAAAGAAAGAAAGCAGGTGAGAATAACCCAGTCTGACCTTATTTCAGCACGGCTTTTCCATTCTTTATATTCCCTCATTGCGGTAATGTTTACACAGGAATAAAAGATTATTGGAGAGGTCCACGGAGAAGAAATGAAGAGGGAGACAAGGAGGGAGAAGGAAAGTAAACTAAATGAAAGATGGCGAGAAAGATGGGGTGAGGAAAAAGTAGTTTGGAATGAATAGCTGCACCTAATGATTATTTTCATTATCATTTAGTCTGGCAATTATTTTCTTATTAATCATGTAGTCCGTGTAAAAAAAAAATAATGAAAAATGTCCATGACGGTTTCTCCAAACCCCAGAGAAATTCAACTGACAGTGATAAAGGAGTAGAAAAGTCACATTTGAGAAAAACCTGCAAATGTTTTGCGTTGTCCAAATAAATGAAACATGACTTATCAATACAGTCTGGCTAATGGTTTCAGTTTTACCTCCAATGACCATTAGTCCAGCCCAAAGAAATAACACACATGGACGTTAAAGAGGGGAAGACGAATGGTCAAATATGGCCTTAAAATCAACATTTCAGTGAAATCTAGCCACAACAGCAAATAAAAAACTGGAGCTCGGTGAATGCAGTCTGTCACTTGACACAGACAGACGCGAGCCGTGCCATAAGTCATCATAGAACTATTGTCTTTCATGAGAAAAGTGAATATATATGGTGATAATATAATCATGTCATGTCACGAGAAATTAAGCACTCCAAGGTGACAATGTATAGCAATTAGGCGCAAGGATCTTATTTTTACACACACAGAGAATTTAACTTTAGGTAACTGGCAACAGCAGAATAAATTTAGTCTTTTTTTGTTTTATTTGTAACTGTATTGCTTTGTGGTACACTGTGAGTCAGTTGTCGAACTTTTTTTTTTTTTTACATAAACCCAACATCGAAACGTATGTTGAGAAATCCCCGCTCAGAAAAATCAGGGTCAACATCCTGACATAGCAGCAAAACAAGCCTTTTTAGATGCAAAGTATCTGCATGCCACGACAGAATAGAAAACACATGAGACTGCTCTTTTGTTCACTGAATATCTTTAGGTTTGCACTGTTTGTCTTCGTCCTTGTATTTATTTATATTTTTATATACATGCATTAATTTGGATGTAACGTTAACATCCGTATCACTGAAGCTTGTGTGATTTAGATCGAGCTGAAAGAAGCTAAGAAGCTGATAAAACGCACGCAACGCTAAGAGGTTCTGATGAAGTACACTTCACACTACAGACGCGTACACACTGACAGCACGGAGAGCGCGCATGCAAAAAGCATAAAGCATATGTAAGTGCACATCCTCACACCAAAGAAGTCCCCGCATTACGCATGCACGCACGCTTCCAAACATTACAAAAACACACATCAAAATGACCTGAACAGACAGGAGGTGGTTATTAAATAGACAAGAGAGAAAAACAGAGAGAAGGAGAAGAGACACTTTACCAGCAATCAAAGATGCAGAGGAGAAGAGACAGAAAGAGAAAGAGAGGGAGAAGTCGAGGTAGAGAGAGAGAGAGACATGCTAAAGGAGAGACTTTGCTTCTAATCAGCCCGGATCCAAAATTTAGACAGGCACACACAGAGGCACGAGCAGTCCCAGTAGGATTAGGACCTTGGCACTGTGTGTGTGTGTGTGTGAGAGAGAGAGAGTGTGTGGGTTTGTGTGTGAGTGCGTAGTGTGTACGTCCCACGAGACTGATTAGCCATGAATGACTGATGACGGATCTTTGTTTTCTCTCTCTCTCTTTCTGTCTCTCTCTCTCTCTCCCTCTCTCTCTCTCTCTCTCTATCTTTTCTTGTTTTCTTTCTCACTACTCTCAGCTCGGGCAAGAGCATGGGAGAGGATTCTCTCTCTCTGACACACACACACACACACAAAGCTGCACACATCTCCATGTATATTCAACAAAGGCTCCTGAATATACTTAATGCTTTCATGTGTGTCACTGTGTAACGATCCATGCTGTTCCACACAGCTGCTTCACTCTTTTCCTTACTCTCTTCCTCCCTCTCTCTCCCTCTCTCTCTCTCTCTCTCACACACACACACACACATACAGTGATATGTACCTATCTCCTATTTAAGAGCACATTAGTTGCCTTTCAAGCCAAATGCGAAATCTGTCCAATCTGTACGACGGCAGCAGTGTGACTCATGAAAACTGAAGGGCCCTGCATTCAGGAGGCAGTCCGACCACTCTGCCTTCTTTAACCTCACCTCCAGATGAACCTACGGCCCCCTCCATCCATCTAAAGCCCTGACAGCAAAACAAACTGGACATAGACCCGCCTGAATGGAGGCCATTACAATATGAATGAGCCAAACAGAGCTGAAATGAATCGAGCAGAGAACCAAAACACAACAGCCGGGAAAAAGGGCCCCGGCTGAGTCAAACGAGTCAGCTCGAGTGACGATGAGTCAGGCATAAATGTGACCCTGAGACAGATAAAAGCCGGCCCGTCTCAGGTGTCGGTTGCCGCCACGATAAGGGTTGCCGTGGTTGCACCGCCAGGGTTTTGCGGTGTGCATTTTCAGGGGGTGCAGACCTGTGGATGTGCCGAGACTGTGACATCATGTCTGTCCACCCCTAAGTGATGTCACCTCTCTGTCATGTTGCGTAAACAGGGAATTGCCCTGACCCCCCTGAAGAAGAGGAGAGCCATAAAATAGCTGGGAATTATGACGTCTGCACACACACACACACTTTCTTTTCGCGTATCTTTTTCATGCAGCCGTATCACAAATAAAAGACACACAGCAGCCACACATTCAAACACCTTATGCTGTGTTTTTAAATGAACACACACACACAGGCACACACACAGAAAGAGAGAGCCCCCCCTTCCCCTGCACAGAGTAAGAAGCTGTTTTAGCCTTGTGTTTTGCGGGCTGTTTAAAATGTCATTTTTCTCTCGTTTCTCTGACTTCAAAGGCGCCTCACTGAGCTCTCACTCCCTCTTGCCAAATCCTCCAAACGTTTCTGATTTAGTGAGTTGGCCATGTGCCGAGCAGCACCGGGACGGGCCCGTTAACAACCGGCCGAGCAGTGGGGAGACGGGGAGGCAAGAAAGAAAAAGGGAGAAACAAATGAGGCAATGTGGAAGAGGATAGGAAGCAGGCTGAAATTGAGACAGAAATAGGAGGAGCGCCGAGAGGAGCTGGTCCGCTAACAACGCAAGGAGGCGATGGGCTTGTGGGGAGTTAGACAGAGATGGGAGATGAATATAAGAGGTGTGTGCGGCGGGGGTTGGGGGGGGGGGGGGGGCTGATTGAAAAGAGAAGAGAGCAAAGGGGGAAGAGAAGAGCGGGGAGGAACATGGCTGTGAGCAGGAGGAGAAGGAGGAGGAAGGAGGGCTGGAGCACCACTCGAAAAGCTGAGAGGAGCGAATGCAATGGTGAAGGGGAAGTGAAAGAGGAAAGCAGAAGGAGAGGAGGAAGAGGGGAGGGCAAGCATGTGGTTAAAGAGTAGCGAGGAAGACGGGGGAGTGGAGGTCTGGCCAGTGAGGGACAGAAGCAGAAGAAGAAGAAAAAGGGGAAAG
Source organism: Chelon labrosus (assembly GCF_963514085.1). Lineage (NCBI taxonomy): Eukaryota > Metazoa > Chordata > Actinopteri > Mugiliformes > Mugilidae > Chelon > Chelon labrosus. Next base: position 18,718,147 of record NC_140352.1, read on the forward strand.
GGGAGAGAGAAAGAGAGAGAGAGAGAGAGAGAGAGGAAAAAAAGAGCACATGGACACAGGAAGTCTGGCGCTTTCCATTCACATGCCAAGTCATCAGATGGTAGTGTGTGTTCACACCCCGGAGATGTCGCAACCAAATGCACCCCACTCCCTTCAAATCACTGCTACCGACAATAAGCAGCTGTTCTCGTGTTGGATGAGAGTTGGAGATGAGACAAAAGTCTTTCTGTCACACTGGCAAATGCGCTTCTGAACAAATGCAAGCTTCACTCAAAACTCTCAACATCAAAAGGATTTTTTTTTTTCCCCTCCACTTAATATATTCAATTTTTTTTATATCTTTCCACCGATGTGACCTTTTAGACAGCTCAAATCTTGGTCACAGTTACTCCGAGGTCAATTTGATTAGATGTAGGAATATATTAAAATGGTGTGCCGCGGTTTGCTGGAAATATCAAAGCATACACAAGAGTCTAATTTGTAATGGAAATGCCTTTAATGACTTTACTGGCCTTACTTAATGACTTAATGCTTTTAACGCGTCAACAAATTTCAAACAGTCAGACTCATTTAACTGATTCCTTTGGCCTTCCTGCATATTTTAGCTCACATTTAGATAAGAGCGGTAATGATGTGGGTGTCAGATCAGCTCGCCAATATGTTGAGGCTGACAAAATAAAGTGTGTATGTTAAATGCAATTTTAAAAAGAAATCATATGAAACATATGATTTTGAATGCTATGATATCACTCTAGTGTACTGCAGTGTTCAGAGATCAGTGGGTTGTTTGGCTATTTTTTTTTTTTTTAATCCAAAAATATTGCTAAAGATGGTTTTTATTTTCTGTATTCCTAAATCAGAATTTGCTCTGTAAATTATTCAGCAATTATATAAATTATAAAAACTCTCCATTGTCCTTAGTGGGCTCCTACTCACACACTTGGTAAAGTTGAACCATGAAACTTTATTGATCCAAAGTGGTGAGTCAGTTTAGATTTTTTTTCCCTTGAACTGAACTGAATTGACAGTTTACGGTCTTCTTCTTCTTCTTCTTCACCGCATCCAGTCGCAGCTCGGCTGGCTGCAGCTTTCACCAGCTGTCTCCTCCGCGCAGGGGGTCGTCTTGCACGCCGCACCCGAGATGTGCCCCCTGTACCCCGGGTAGCGTTGGTTAGTTGGAGGTGGTGGTGGTGGTGGGGGGGCCACTGCTGACTCATCTCGCAAACACACACACACACACACACACACACACACACACACACACTCTGAGGCGAGTGTCTCCTCTCGCTCTTTCACTCACTCACGCTCTTGAGAGGCAGAGGAGACGCCGGGCTGTGGAGCTGGGGATGGCGGCCAGTGGGTGCTGTCAAGCGGTGGTAATCTGACTGGATTACCAACCAGGTGGAAACATTCAGCCTATCCACTCCCTCTACCCCTTCACACCCCGCCTCCACCCCCTCTCCCCCTCCTCCATCCATCATTGCTTCTCTTTCTCTCTTTACTTATATAGGGCTTTGCTTCATCCTTGCCTTTTAACATAATAAGCACCCTACACAGACACTAATGTGTATCTGTACTAACTACAGACCCTTGTATCTCTAATTTCACAAGCATGTAGCTACACAAGCAAAAACCAAACTCATGCATACACATCCTCCTTCTCCATGTGAGCTGTTTGTGTGCAAAGGTGTGTGCAGGTAGGAGGGCGAAGGGGTGTGTCCCGCCTGCGCTGCCGTGCTGATCAAAGCCAAAGCTGAGAAACTTCCAAGAGAGCAGAGACATTACTGACAGCGTCGTGATGAATGGACGGGGTGGCTGCATGCAACGCGCACACACACATATAGCTACATACATTTATAGCAGAGACATGCAGAATTTAACTACAGGGTCTTCACTAACAAGACATAACAGAGGGAGAGGAGAAGGAGAAGAGATGGGAAAAGAGGGGCAAGAAGAAGAAAAGAGAAAGGCTCAGGAGACAATGGCCACAGAGGAAAAGAAAGAGTGGAGTGGCAGAGAGGTTATCTAGTCTAACCAAAACATTATGATTATGGTTTATTACGTTTCCAGAGCACAAAACAACCGAGGATAGAGACTGTTCTGTGACAGTGTGTGCAGCTGTGCATGTGTGCACACATGACATGAATGTAAACTCTTTCCGTCGGCACTACTAGGTCACACACAAACTCTCTCACACATACACTATCGTGTAAACAAAAACCGTCTGCTGTCTGGGAAGTAACACACCTGTTCAATGACAAGCGCCGCCACGCCCTCCATAATACTGCACACCTGTGCTACTGCAGGCTAAACCTAACCCTAATCACACACACACACACACACACACCCGTACACACACACACACTTGCACAACTACTGCCCAGGGGCTAACATCACAGAAAGGGGAAGAAAGAGAAAGAAAGGCTGGAATAAAAGCGAAGCCGTGAAAATGAGAGGGGAAGGAGAGCAAGACAGACAGACAGAGACAAAGGCTTTCCCACTGCTCCTATCAGTAATCTAAACGTCTGTGTAATATCATTGCGGGGTTTTATCAAATGGGGGCTGAGTCTTATGGCGTTGGTATGCGTCTGTCATTCCATCACCTTGTCAAGCGAGACCATATTCAAGCAGACACCATGCTGATCTAAATAAGAGGCTTCAGCAAATTGATGGATTGCAGGTTTTCCGGGATATGAAGAAACAAGGGGGAATTGGGGGGAGCCTTTTTTTTTTTTTTTTTACTTTACATTTCTGTAAGTGATACACCCAGTTTGGTATGGTGTGAAACCATAAAAAAAGTGCGCGTGTGTCTTTGCAAAGATCTGAAACAAACCCCTGTCATAGCCCCCACCTCCCTCTCCTGCCCTGCTATGGCCAGCTCCACATCATATCTACCCCCTGTGCCGAGGCCTAGGGCCAGGCATATACAGCTCTCCGAATCTCTAAGGGGGGCAAGGACAAAGGTAACCCCCCATCCTAACCTCCCAGCAAACACACACACACACATATCCCAACCCCCACCCCAAAACAACAATCCTCTATGCCCATCATGTCAGTCAAAACCCCATAAGGGACATGCATGGAGAGTCTGGATATCTGGAATCTCAATACAGTGTCATGCACCTTGAGACCCAGTGAGAGGCCCTCTTGAATATATTTCAATAGCATTATCACCCCGCATTACTATGCTCATTCCCCCTTTCAACATTACAGAATCATTTTTAAATTGCGCCATAATGCATGTCAGCGAGTAGTGGTCTTTAAACCGCCGAGCAGGTTAGAGGTGTGTTTGTCACAGGTTAAAAAAATAAATGCAAAATAAAAAATGGCATGCCCTTATTTTAGATCCAAACAGTTCAGTCAAATTTAAAGGAGACACGCTGCTGAATTTCTCTGGAAATATATGCAATGTTTTATCAACTGAAAAGAAAATGTAGCCTCTTCAATATTTTAAAATATATATAAATATGTGGTCACATAGAGGAAGAATTATGTCAATTATTTAATAACTATCACAGCATAAAGCATGCATGTAATTCAGAATAATGCAAGGTAAATTTTGTATATACCTTATTTATTTTAAGAACACATCTAGGCAATTAAATCATTTGAATTTTATACATGGAAGAACTAAATAATAAATATAAATAAATATGTCAGTTTTATAAATGCTGTAGATGCAAATATGTATAAATGTGAGTATATATATAGAATATTATACATTACATTTTTATTTAAAAAAATTGATAGATTTGGAAATATTGTGTTCACAGTGGTCTGAAACGAGGCAAGCTGATAAAAATATTACAGCTTTAAGCAAGTTCCCTCAAAAAGAAGCTGAAGCAAATGCCAAAAAGGTTCAATTTCTACAAAAATAAATATATAAATATACATAAATAAACAAATAAATAAATAAATAATAAGCGTGTTGACTGGAAATGTGGACATTGTGTATTTTTTTGTGACAAATCTATAAAAAGAGTTTTAAAAAATCCTGGCTGGACGTGTGTGTCGGTTTTACTGTTGCGTAAAACTGCTGAATGTGGAGATAAGTGGAGAAAGAAGATATGTGGAGCCTACACGCACCCAGCAGCAGACTGTGGTATTCGGTTTTATGAAGCCGCTGCATTTGCAAATGATAATTAATGAGGTTTCTCGTCGGACACGTTTACATTCATCCAGCCAGTGCAGTATACACACAGATAGAGTGCACTGTATGATTTCGAGTGCAGCCTTTCTTTCTCTGTCTCTGTCTCTCTCTCCCCACACACACACAAACACACACAGAGAGACACACATATACCCCCCTCCCTCATTGAGCCAGGATACCAAAGCTACTTGTTAAATCTAATGCATGCACTGTCAACCCATTCGCACCCCGTCACGTCCCCGCTCAATATAGAAACCGGATTTTCTGGTATTACCCGCACCTCTATTAGCCAGAGCTCGCCTCCACCCCCCCTCACCACCGCGACCCCCAGATCGCGACCAGTACGAGCCAGCGTGAGCCTCGAACCCACCGGCACCAAACCAACATCTTCATGGACCCACACATGGAGGAAGAGGAGGAGGAGGGGGTGGCATGGCACATGAAACTCGCTCATAGCTAACAGCTTTAATTTATTGTTTAATGGGAAATATAAGCGGTGGAATAACCCAGTTGTAATTAATTACATCAAATGCCAATTATTAGTACTTTGCTAATTGACGAAACCATATAAATCTGTGACAAGATTATGCCACTACAAACGCCTAATAATCCTTGTTTGATAGAAACCAAACAATCCCGGAATGTTTCTTTACTCTTGTGAGGTTTAAAGTCTAAAACTAAAAAAAAGAACACACACAGAAAAAAAAAACTAAAATAAGCGAGCCTGCCTATGTTGTAAATTTAGAGTTAATCTAATTTACAAAAGAATGAACATTTCCCTCTTGAGTTGCATATTTTCGCTTTTATCCACTGACACGTTACATTTATTTTCTCGTATTACGCACAGCAGTTATTTAAGATATAACCCGTCAAATAAAGTAAAATATAAAACTCTTCGAGATAATTATGCTCCTTTATTTGTTTTTGTGTTTATTTCCCACAAAGCCGGGGCTGTTTTCCTTCCACGTTAAATTCTGGTGCGTCCCTAAAGAGCTCCAAGGTTCCCCAAGTTTGCAATGTGGACAACATATGCCTCAGACAAAAGGGAGTAGACGCCGTTTATAAATCCACACTTTCATTCATTCAGTCATACGCAGAGCCCTTTCAAAACTGACCTGAGTGCGGACCCATGGAGAGGTGGGATGAGTAGTATTTCCCGGGCTGGAAGTGTGCCGGGTGCTGCACGGAGCCGTGACCGCCTGGCGCCATCCGAGACGCGGCGCTGTGAACCAAGGCGCTCCGCTCCGTCAGGAGGTGGTGCGGAGGAGCGAAATCTCGGCTTTCCATCCCGATGAGAACCGATAAATCCCAAATCCAAAGTAAAATCCGGAGGCACCGAAGGTTTCAGGCACCCAGATGCAAATAATCCCTTTTATGAACTTCGGGCTCCCCTCGCATTGAGCGGAGTTTTGGCTTTGCAGGGTAGAAACTGAGTCCCCGTCATGTCCTACAAAAGAGAGAGCAGGAGACGAGTCAAAGCGCTGACAATAATGAGCCAAGCAGGGATGTAGCGCTGAAGAAAAGGCTGAACTGAGAGACAGTCGCTGTTCCTGTTTAGACAAACAAGCAGCATTTTCAAAAGACATTTCACATTCCACAAAAAGCCAACATCTACACGTTATCTACTTTTAACGACGAGGCACGCCAGCTCAGCAGGACGAGCAAAGTCTGTTCAGTGAAAAAGCTGGGTGAATTTTAAGTTCATGTGGATTTACTCTGCATACATCGATGGCCCCAACACAGCGGTCTCCCCACCTCCTCCCCCTCTTCATCCTGTGACCAAACACGATGCAAACAACGCACACGGGAGCTTTCTTTATCAGCGAAAAGAAAGGGGAGGAAAGGAGAGGGAGACTGGGCTCAGGTACAAACAAATGCATATACAGTACACGAGTTCACAGCTGTGAGAAGCTTCTCTCGGTAAAGGAGGAGCTGTTAAGTCTTTAGACCCAACAAGGACCGGTCATAAACAAGCTGGACCTCGGGGCTCTTGCACTAAAATATTAAGAAAACCATCTGCGCAAAGCAAGAACGCACAAAAGCACTTTTTTAAAAAAAAATCCTTCCGAGGGCTAAAATCCACTCCCCAAACGGTGAGAAATACACACATTCCAGCTTTGATTAATGCTTGTTGTTTATGTAAATCGAGTCTTGATTTATTCGCGTAGGATATTTGTAAGAAAATCAGATCCCTGGTCCACACAAACTTTGAAGGAGTGCTTATTAATTTGTATTTTAAAATGTATAATATGGGGCTGATATGAGGCCCAGCGCTGCCATGGAGCCATGGTGTTTGCAGTGTAGCTTTTACAAATTAAATCTGACTTTACTGTTTCTTTTCATGTATTTGCCAAAGTTGTTCCGCCATCACCGTTGGACTTTTTTTATAGACTGCACCGCTGCAATCAGGATTATTATTTGGCGGGGGGGTTGCTTATTAATGAAAACGGCGTTGAAACAGCTATTTCCGTCAACTCCTACGAGTCAGCAGCAGTGGCCCTCGCCTCCTGACAATGGCAAACACCATGCATCTCTGTTACATATATGCTGTGTGTATACAGGCTGCACTGTAATCACGAACACAAATCAAATCGCCTTTATGCTCCGGTGCGAAAGAGTGCGGCAATAAACAGTGAAATAGAAAAGGGAATCATCGACTTTGTATGTGCACCTCATAGCCTGGGTCATTTGCTTAAATAGGGCTCCCTGTGATGCTTGCTTTCGACCCAAACACACCTCAGCAGTCCATCTATTAGGCCTCTCAATGCATGGCACGTCCATCTAGCGCTCTGTAGATGCTGATAACACCTCCCAGGAACCAACGATAAAGGAACAAAGAAAATATCAAATGCTCTGGTGGACCAGGGGCTTATGAAGTGCATAAGAATATAGCCTGCATGAGCTTGGATATTCTTCCTTTAACACACACACACACGCATACATACAGACTCCCTAGCACACACACACACAGCTGCTCAAGGACTCGTTCAGGAATTGTGTTTTTTTTTTTTTTCATTTAATTTTGGGAGGGGGGGTCTTCAAAGTTCCTCATCTCTGACAGACCTGCAAATGTGTTCGTGAATGTGTGCGTTCAGTGCGTCCAAACACTCAAACAAGGATAAAATATCCAAATATCTCCCCGGGAGAATATCCAGTCAAACTGCAGATAAATAATTTAATTTCCTTTTTTGCTTGCGAAAATCTTTTTGAACACATCTAGTCGACAGCAAGTGGGAAGAAATGAAGGTAAAAAAAAAAACTGGGAGAGAAACGCTGGCTACTGCGAGCGCACAGGGAAGGCAAATGGACTCTCCCCTGTCCCCTAGGCTGTGAGAAACAATGGCCCTTCTCTACGGGACATCAATCATAAACCACTCTCCTCTGACATTTGTCTATACATTTTTAAATTTTCGGGCCGTAAACACACGTCCCGAGTGTTTACATTCCACGTCAACAGAGAGCCACTCAGGCTACATTTAACAACCTGAATCTAAATCCCGTGTTATCACATGCCACGCAAACAAAACGATGTGAGCAGATCGCGCGTAACAGTTTGGGAAAATGATCATTTGGATCTGCTGTTGTGGTAGCATTGTGAGTGTGTGTTGTGTGTGTGTGTGTGTGTACATACGTGGAAGGCGTTCAGACTTCCTTCCACTCATCCCAGACTCCCCCAAAGCTCACACACACACACACACACCTCCAAAACACACGCACACACACCTCCACCATCGCTGCCCTGGAAAGGGTCAAACTATCGCCAGACGAAAATTCCCCCCTACAAAAGTAACTACCGCTGGTCAAGACGATATTACACGAACTTAACACAAAAGCCAGAAAATCCGCACAGAATTGTGTTTGTCAGATCTAATATAGTTGAGATTTTCCGCAAAAAAAATTGAAAATCGCCATTTGAACCAAAAAATCTATTAAATCATAAATGCGTGGTCAAAAAATATAGAAGAACTACATAGCATTTACTTTTGAAGTGGTTAAGAGGCCAACTCATTGCTTTCAACAATATTGCAATAAAGTAAAGTCACAACCCATAACCGGCGCACTAAATCCGGATATTCAGAGGCCGGCTAAACAGGAGAGACAAGCCCGACTGAGCCGAAGACAGCGCGGCGTCTGCGCAGCCTTCTCACCGAGGGAGCGCTGCAGTTCGCAGTAAACCTCCCTCAGCCTCCCCTTCCTCCCAACAACGCTCACGCGACAGGGAACCAACAAGGAAATAATATACAATTTATAATCCATAAAACAATGCGCAGAGGCGCTTGGAGAGATTCGGAGTGGTCCTGAATGATTTAGAAACACACAAGCGATTTTGGCTGCGAAGGGAGGTCAAATCAAAAAGTGACACACATACCGTCCACAGCTCAGCCCTGCAACCCTGGACAGGAAACAGAGAGAATAAGCTGTCTGAAATGAATCCCTCAAAATACTGCAAAAATACTGAGATCTGTTGCTTTAACGCTGAAAGAGGGATGCCTTCAGATTATTATTCTGTGAGGTACACAGAGCAGTCACATCAGCTTGCATTTTCTAATCTCGTCTCTAAATGTGTGACAGCAAATAGCGAGGTATTTTTAAAATTGGGTAAAATTGTAGATTTAGATCGTCCTGTCTTGCATGAAAGACTTTGACTGAAGGCGACACTGAGCACAGTAAAAAGGAAAAAACGCAGCTGTAAAAAAAATATAAATATATATATATACATATATATGCTACTTACTGGTAAGTTCTATCCATTGTATGGCAAGCAGGGTGTAATGAAAGAAAAAGTACAAAAATATTCAAAGAGAAAATCCCCGAGTCGCAGAGATGAAACATGTGGGATTGATTACATCCTATGCTGCTGCAGACTGTGGTGTGCAGTCAGTTGAGGTATGGGAGAGACGCATCGTAGAAGTTCAGGCTTGTAGTGAATCGAGGCTCGTTCATGCAGCCGGAGACTCAGACACGCCGGGAGGAGGAGGAGGAGGAGGAGGAGGAGGAGGAGGATGAGGTTGAGGTTGAAGGGGTGTGTGTGCGGGGAGGGGTGGACGCGCAGGCCTATTGGTTTGAGAACGACAATGTGAAAGCGTGCCCGTGAGGCGCTCCCCCACCTCCGCCCCCACTCCACCCTTTCCTACCCCCCGCCACACACACACACACACACACACACACAATCGCTACCACCCCCTTCGACGGGAAACACACGCTGCCATTGGCTGCAGCGCCGAGCCAATGAGGAAGCAGCCGGAGCCGCGGAGCGAAACGGCGGGCGTTTGATTTGCAACCCTCGGCGCGCTGCGTGCGCAAGCAAATGCGAGGAGACAGGCGGCACAGCTCGGCGCTGTTCAGTGCGGAGAGAGGAGAGGAACCGGCGCTGCCTGCACTTTCTGATCGCTGGTGGAGAGCAAACAGCATCTAGCCTATTCTGTGTGATCCCGCTGCAGTTGAGCTCAGATGCCGCCTGTGCTGTGATATCGGTATTTTGCTGCGTGACAGTGATGATGTGATAGTTTTATTGATGCTCCTTTAGGGAAACGGGCTCTTACGCTTGCCCCACTACACGTGTTTTGCTAAATAAATCCCTATTAGGGGACGTGCAGGCTCTGTCTGCAGTCTGAGACATTTTGCACAAATTAAGATAAGAGAAGTTTAGGACCTATAATTAATAGACCTACAGTTAAGTGTAAATTTGACATAATTAATTTGTCCATTGGGATACTTGGGAGTAAATCAAATTTGTCTGCTTAACCAATAAACTCAAATCCTCTTTTGATAGCAGCTCTCAATGAGCAGCCTTCTTCTATCAGCTGATTTAATCTGTCAATATTTCACATATATAACAGCATTAGAAACGACCCACAGGTTAACATGGAGAAAGGTTTAATAAAGTTGTTGTTTTTTGTATTTATGGCAAGGATTGGAAAGGTTACACATAAATAAACAGCACATATTATCATGTAGTCAGTATTGCCTTTTTGTGACTTTATGTCTGTTTACCTGCCTCTGTTTCTGTCACACACACACACACACACACACATATACACGCACACACGGACAAATTGAATCACTGCGTAATTTGAAAGCATTACTGTCCTCGGGGTTAGCCCTGCGCACGGTTCACTAATTTAGCCAATTAAAAGTGGAAGGATATGGGCTTGTGTGTTTCCATGTCGAAATATATGAGCTGCTATAGGCTAATATTCCCGTCCCAGGTTTGTTTATACGTGGAGGCAAAGGGTTAAAAACTCAGGGCTTCAGCGCTGCGGAGCTCCTGATTGGTTGGCACGCTGCCAGAGCGCTGTCAATCACCGAGTGTAAACAAGGCTCTGATTGGCTGCTGGCCAGTCCGCACTGGGCTGCCTGAAAAAAGCAATTACTGCCCCTGCGGTTTCAAGGCGGCCCCGCGCTGAACGATGAAAGGAGATAAGGAGGGGCGGTTTCAAGGCGCCCCCCACGGCGAACCCCGTTGGCCCCAGAGCAAAAGGAGAGTCAAGAGTGACTAAATCAAAGGGAATACGGTAAAAGGGGGGGAAATTACACGTTGTATTAAATGTAGAGGCTAGATTTGCGGAATGGTGCAATAACAACTTTGTGTTTAGAAAATGGAGGAGAGAACGGCAACAAGAACCGGAAAACAGCTATTGCGCTGCCGAGAGGGAGCTCCTTTTTTTCCACAAATATGGAGGGAGAAAAGTTTTTGTCCACAAAGGAGACGATGAAAAGAAAGCCGTAGGTTTGTTATTAAAGATAATTGTAGGATTTTCTCAACAGAAAATTAAAAATAATGCTATTACCGGTTCTTGTTTTGTGCTGTTACGCACACAAAAAAAGCTTGACCAAAACTTTTTATTGCCAGTAATTAAGTGGACATTTCCGGGTTTACACGGGAGCTTAAACGGTATGTAGCCTAATAATCATTTTTTATTTATTTTTTCCTAAAAGGGTAATAGATGAAGCTTAACTAAAACACTCGACCATTTCCACTATTCAGCACAGATTTAAAAAAAAAACAAAAAACAAAACAATAATACAAGATAAAATACATTTAAAATTTAAAATATATTCATATAAAATCAAATAATTTTTAAAATCTCAATATTTTCTCCAAACGTTTAAATAACATCTCAAAATAAAAATGAAACAACAAGGCAGGAAAAAAAGTCAAATCTTTCCAGCTTGCATGCTTTCTAGCAGAACTTCTCCAGAGCTGACAACATTGAACACACACCTCATAAAGTATATGCAGACTGCTCCAACTGATGTCCCTTTACATTAAAACAGAGACTCTCTCCTTTGCTTTGGTCCGGCCCCAAACAAAACACACTGGGGGGAAAAAAAAGAGAGAGAGAGAGACCCAAGCTGGTCTGCAGCTCAAAGATAGCCTACAATACTGTATGCGCGGAGCAGAGCCACACTTTCATCTGCAGAGTGAAATTAATATATAATTCAAATCAAATAAGGCCAAAGCGAGCAGATTTATCACGTCTGTAATTAGATAATCGTTACCGTCTTTTCCCATTTACATAGCAGCCTGCATGTCCGAGCCCTGCGCCCTCCAATAGGCTTCAGCCACCACGTGTCTGCACACACACTCACACACACAGTCGCACACACACACGCATGCACGCACAAAGCTCGCATCCACCAAAATCTGTGCAGACTTCCACTGTTAGTCGATATTTCAATAGCTAAAATGTGCTCCATAATGCCAGTTCAGAGACGCATCTGAATGATAATGCGCGCATCGCAGACCGTCTAAGTTGACTGAAATAAACAGTGCGTCGTGAAAGCCACCAGATATGCATGGATTTGTGCACTCTCAATAGGAGGAAATGTATTAATTATTTAAAAACGTGGTGCTGGGGTGTTTCTTGCAAGAGAGGAGCTTGGAATCAGCCAGGGAGTTTAGATCCAAATGTGACATTTATTTTATTTCAGCCAACAGGTTTTCAAAATCACAGTTCTCCAGCTATTAATACTGCAAAAAAAAAAAAAAAAAAAAAATCGTGATTAAAAAGTGTAAATTTTGCTGTTAGGATTTTGCATTAACCCTTACAGCGAAGGAGGAAAAACTCGTCGTTTTCTGATTCCAACAGCTTGTCAGGAATCAATGCCAGGAAACGTCGACGCAGCCTGCATACAATAACCTAGCCATAGCGTATTGTGGGTATATATGCTATATATGCAATAGTATGCTATAAGTATATATTATGGAGTGACTTGGTTTCCTCCTTCTCTCCCCTGACAGTGTTGTCCTCGGCACTAATGACAGAGGGACAATAAAGAATCCTGTTCCGCAGCTCACAAAAGGAGGCCGCCACTTAAAACAGAAATCTGCATTTAATTTATTTAGTGACAAGGAAAAGCCTTTTATAGCTTGATTTTTATTGGTTCTTTTTCACTTAAAAAGGTGGGGGCTGGATGTGTGTGTGCGTAAAGAGAGAGAAAGCATAACACACGCACCCCAGCCTCCTCCGGTCCGTGTGCCAGCGCGAGCTACCCTATACTGTGGGGTGTGGGTTGGGTGGGGTGGTAATTAATGCGGATTGACTGATTGCTCTTGAAACAGACCGGTCCTGCGCGCGGATTGTCCCCGAGCAATGAAGCGTTCCTGACTGACACTTTCCACCTTCCCTTCTTCGCTTCCTCCTTCCCCAGTTTTTCCCCTCTCTCTTTCGCTCTCCCTCTCTCTCGCTCTTCTCCCCACTTTTTCTTCCCGCACGGCCAGACCACTGCGCGACACTCTTCTCGATCCCGCGGCCGATTTTGCTGCCGTCCAGCCCGGCCAGCAGAGGCACTTCTCTCCCCGCTCTGCTCTGCAGTTGTGGTGTCACAAGTTGAATGAAAAACAAACACAGCATGCCAGCATTATTTATAGGTTATTGTCATACTTTTATGCTTTTGTTTCCAGGCCGTACGACACCGTAATTCTGTGTAACTTGACATGAGTAAGTTTAGTGCTGCGTTTACAAAAAACACAAAAGAACTCTGCTGCAACTTTATCTAAAGAAGAGTTACATTAAAAAAAAGGCGATTTAGTAGTTTTACGCACGTTAAAAAGTGGATAGCTAAAGTGCGTTTAAATTGTTCTCGCCCCATCAAAAAAAAAAATGAATTGAAGAAACTTTTGAACTGCTAAAAAGGACCAGGTTTGAAGAAAAACATAATTCACAGTGAACGGGAAACACATTGGCGAGGCTGGTTTTAAATGAGGTCCAAATGGGGGAGCTGTCTCCACGGGAGGCCCTCCATGCAGTGCAGCCATCCTATTCTCACCAGATATTTCTGATAGCCATTTAATGATGAGAATTTCCAAACAGGGTCGTTCACCAGGGAGACGCCCCGGCTATCTAAGGTGGTGCAACCCCATGAGACAATAGAGCCATATTAGAGCAGAGGAGAAATGCAGCGCTGCCAAGCTTATGAAAAACAAGGCAGCTCTGTGCGCTCTGGGCGTGTAGCAGCGGCGATGTGGGCACGGCGTTCAGAACCCTCTTTCCTTTTTTTTTTTTTTTTTTTGAAATGGTGGCCGATACATTGTAAATATTAACCTCGACAAACAACAACGTCGTCCATAACGATAGAAGAAGACGTGATGAAGTCAGAAGTTGACTGGACACAAAAACAACATGACCTTTTCTTCTCTGTGTGCGCAGGCAGGACAGATGCTGCTATTTCTGATCATCCTGACAGAGAGGCTGGAGAGGAGCTCATGGCTCACACACAGCGGGGTCAGGAAATATGAAATGGTTGGCATGAAAAATAAAACGTTCTCTATTAAGGAAAGAAAAAAAAAGACCGTAAACCCGAAGCAGGCTGCCATGTAAAGGCACACGTCTCCAGACGCCTTCAGATCGAGCACGATAGTGCAGCGGAGGGAGATGATGATGGTGGTGATGATGGTGACAGAAGGCATAGCTTGGGCACCAAATTAGTACCTGTCACACAGCCATATATCTGTCTGTAACCACCACCGGGCCTGTATGGACGACATGAAAGCACCGGCATCTATTTACGGGCCATCAAAACACGCAGGTGGAGGCTTTAATTACCATTACCGTTTGAACGTAAACAGCCGTAGCGTGCTGTCCTGTCTGAGCGCTGTGCTGTTTGCACAAGTTTGTATTCACAAGGAGGAGTACTGAATCGTAACAGTTTCTTAAATTGTGACATTACACATGCAAATAATGGGATTAAATACACCGTGCGTCTGACGTGCGAAGGGGCCATCTAAACCACGGTGCTACCTCCGTTTGAGTAATATTCCAAAATTTTGACAACACTTCCCTCTCTGCGAACATGTGTGCACTTGCACGCACACGGGACGTTGGACGTGAATGAGTGTTTTCCTTTCCAGTCTCGCACGAAGATCATAAAACATATTCAATTGGTAAATCTCTCAACGCGGCGAATCCAGAAGGGTTAAAAGTGTTAATGTAACGCTAAGTGTCTCCAGGATGGGCCACGGGGTCAGGAGGTCACCTGACCTTCCGCAGCTGATCACTTTAAGAAACGCCATCGATTCCTTCCACCGGGTTTTATTTCACAACACGTGCCTTTGTATTAACGGTAAGATAGACTTTAACTGAATGAAGAGGGGGAAAAAACTGTGTTTAAACGCTGATCCCATTTTAAATATACAGTCATCTAGTCCTCTTGAAGTGTTGCGCAACCATGTTGGCCATATCTTGACAAAGCACGTGTAGCTCTAATCTCTAAATCTGGATCATCTCCCAAAAGGGAACTCACCTAACTACAATTTAATTTAGTGTTTAGTTAAACATTTGACACTGTACACTTTCTATTATAATGTAATGTTTAATTTTCAAAATTTAAGGAAAAAAAGTTATTACAATCCGAGCTCATGTGACCAGAATGAAACTATTGTATTGCTTGCAGAATCTATATTCATTAAAATTATACTTATAATTTCACTTGTCCTGGGAATTTACTGCAGAATTTTAGCTGATTTGGGGACATTTGCTTTCAAAGTGTGGTGTCCTAAAACAGTTTTTAATATTTAATTATTTTGTAAATAAAATAAAAATAAAAAAATAAAATAAAATAAAATAAAATAAAATAAAATCTGCACTCTCAAGCTAAAAAGTTCCCTTTCCTGTCCGCATCTATAAAGTGTCGGTGCGTAAACTCAAGCAAATTAGTGAAACTTCGTGTTGGCGTCAGCACTAGATTCGGCCATCGTATTTCCCACAGTTATTTATACATAACACCGCGAACACGTAATCTTTGCATCTCTACTTATAAATTAATTAAGAAGCTGGACTACTAAAGCAAAGTAAATTGTTTGCGGTGGGGGCGTTGTTTAAAAAAAAAAGAGGAGAAAAGAAAGAAAGAATAGAAAAAGACGAAGACAGAAATCCCAGCAACAATGTCTAAATCCAGGATCAACTACACAAACCTTTGTCTTTACTGCCACTTCATCAAACTAAGTCAGAAATCAGAGAGCTTTTGTGTTGCCAAAGCTCTGAGTGGTGTGTGTGTGTTCGTGTGTGTGTGTGTGTGTGTGTGTGTGAGTGAGGCAGCAGCTCCGTAGGACTATCCTCATACAGTTTTACCGTGTAACTTAATATAAGAGAATAAGCCTGACAAAGTATAACACCCAACGTTGGGTGTGCGTGTGTGTGTGTGTGTGTGTGTGTGTGTGTGTGTGTGTGTGAGACACTATACCCCCCCAGCCCCCCCACCCCCCACCATTAGGCCCCAACTTTCTTACAAGGACAACATACTCAATGTCCACTCATGAACGTCATAAAAGCATCCATCTGTACTTGCCTGTTGTCAGGCAGTTATTTATAGGACACAAAAAATGTCTACATTTGTTGGAAGCATACAAAACCGATTACGGAAAGTTTTTAGTCCTAAATGTAAAGAAACCTAAACACGTAATCCATACCCATAAACAAACTGTACAGAGTTAAATAAATAAATTCATAGTGGATCTTGGAGAAACGGCTCAACCCTTTTCAGAAAAAAAAAAAAAAGACTTTATAAACTACAAGCATGTCAAACTGAGTGAAAATAGGAGAATATTGTATATTTAAATGCGCCACGAGCACATAAATCACACTGCCAGTGATTAAACAAACACAAAATAACACCTACCCAACAAACCGTTGTCTCCATACAGCGCACGGCTTCAGTCTATAGACGGGAAAACAAACAGCCGAAGAGTCTTTCTTCCTCGCAAAACTTGACAGATCGTGACAAATACCCTGCCTCTCCGCGCTCTATCCAAACCAACGCGCCTTCAAATGTATGGACTCAAATAGCGCCGCGATTACTTACACGATAACTCTTCGCTGAATTCATCCACCGAGGGATTTTCCCGAATACAACACCCGGATCCTGTGGATGTGAGTCTCCGTCAAGCTGTATAATAGCAAATTTATGTCTGGATGACGCGTCCTCTCTCTCCCACAATGGAGCTGAAGCGCTGACATTAAACAGAAAATTGATGGAGAAACTCTCCCTTTTCTGTCCCTGCCTCTCTTTCCCATGCACTCTCGTCTGGAGACTAGAGCTTTCTTGTATTTTCTTTCTTTTTTTTAAATCAGGGGAGGGGGCAAAGGGACATCATCAAGCATGCTTATGACTTACACACCAGGAATACACCCACTCACATCCCCACCAACAAAGGTGGCGACCACAATTGCCTCGACACACATTTACGCACCGAGACACACGCTCTCTCTCTCACACACACACACCTTTTTCTGATCTGTTTTGTTTTCATTTGTGATTGTGCTGAACCGGATCTCTGAGTGGAAGTGGAAAAGGAGGAGGAGGAGGAGGAGGAGGAGGAGAGGAGGCCATTCACTCCTTCCACATGCATCTATCTGATATTCAGCGTGAGATTTTGCACCAAACTGCCCCCCTCGCTTCCTCGAGCCTTCGCAAGTTTTATCAAAGTGAACTACGTTGATTTTGGTAACCACTTCAGGCGACACCGCACAAAACAACTTCTTTTTTTTTTTTTTTTTGTATGCGGAATAGTCCCTAGTCTGGCGTGAAAAGGAGCAATCAGCCCTTCTCTGGAAATCTTATTGATATTTGTTTATAGTGGCGGGTGTTTGGTAAATGATAGGCCTAATTACTGCCTGGAGGTCACAGTTTACCCACCTTTTCCAAATTCACCACTGGCTACATCAATGCCTGCTATATGTGTACCCTACACATAGCTGCTCTCCAGGGTCTCAGAGGCATTTTGCGCCGTGGATGACAGACCGTGCACACACGGCTTCAATTGTAAGAGCGCTATAAACATTTAGCACAGGCGTTAAAGAGTCCGAGGCATTTTTGCGCGTTTGCCCCGCAGCCTTTGATCGCGTCCAAACGGTCCAGACAAGTTTGTGCGTAAAAGTGAATTTATCTCCCCAATTC
This sequence comes from Chelon labrosus, assembly GCF_963514085.1. NCBI lineage: Eukaryota > Metazoa > Chordata > Actinopteri > Mugiliformes > Mugilidae > Chelon > Chelon labrosus. The sequence goes on from NC_140352.1 coordinate 18,735,695, forward strand.
TCGCTCCACAGAAAGGGAGCTCAGCCTGCTCCGCTGCGTCGCTCTGGACTAAAGAAAGGCTGATTTAAAACAGCAGCGCAGCGGACACACACACACGTTAAAACACCGGTTTCCTTCAGGGAGGCGTTTCACTGATAAACCGTCACCTATGCGTAAAAACAAATGAGGCGCAGGTTGGAGGTGAATGCGGAAGAAGCGAGGTCTAGGAGCTGAAGCTTTGGAAATAATCGCAAGGTAATGATTTCGGCGGTGTCTTCTGCCCTCCTTCCCAAACAGGACCTCAGCCTCGGCTTTCTCCTCATCTCCCCCTTGCAGCCCCCACTGGCTGCCCCGCGGGTCACCGCTTCAGGAGCACCACGTCACCATTAACCCGTGCATCACCGCGTCCGGGATAGAAGCGGGGCCGAGAGCCCTGTGGGTTTGAACAGAAGGAGGGAGGAGGGATCCTCAAGCTGGGGTGCGGGGACCTCCAGGCGTCCTGAAGGGCGGGTTCAGTGTGTCTGCGGCAAGAAGGGGGAGAAAAAAAAAAAAAAAAAGGAACAGGTTTCTTTTAATTTATTCCAGTTCACCCAAATACAGTTCACTGTAACAACTGTAATTAGTCTGCATGGGTCTACTCATTCTCTAAGCCTTAGCTGGTGTCTTAAATTAAGGATAAAAACATTGCAAATTTCAAATAAATCTAAAAGTCACGACATTTGGGACAGGGATTGATATTTTCTGCAAATTAAAGTGAGAGTTTCAGCTTTTAGGAGTTCAGACTGACCGTCTTTATTTGACTCTGACTCTGAGTATAATGTAGTTTAGAGGCCAAAAATCCTGACCTACATAAGTGACCCGATGACACAATAATATCTCAACAGAGATTTTGGGAAGAACTGAGACATAAAACATCCGACAATGACATCAGTCATTTCCATCTACCAACAAGAAGTATGCTTTACCAGCCCCAGCAGGCAAATCCACTTAAACAAACTCTAAGTTCAAGTAATTCCATTATGACTTTTCCGAACTACCACTGCCCGTACGGCTGTGTTGAAAAATAGAAACTATTCCCAGGACCAAAAGCAACAATGCACACATAAATCCTTCCAGCATGGTTTTGGCTTTACCTTTGAAAGGATTTATGGGAAGGGGAAGTGGGTGTGTCTCAGCATACCCCACCCACCAAGGAACATGACCTTCATTCCTTCATTTTGTCTCTGTAATGGCCTGCTGTTGCATTGTGGGTCATGCAGTTTGCACACATGCCCATCTACTTTTACATGCACTTGTGACTTGATTTACAAAATGAAATGTTATTTGCGTGTTTTCATTTTGAAATTTTGCTTTCTCAAAAAAAAAAAAAAAAGAAAAACTAAAATAAATAAATAAAATAAAATAAAAAATCAAGCGTTTTTACTGACTGGTTCTCAGTCATGACCATGTGTTTCAGTAGCTGGAACTCATTTGAGGAATAATGTGTCACTCGAAGACTCCTTTCTGTTTCATATCTCACAACAGCTTCCTTAATCTGGAAAAGGGTCTCAGTTCTTCCACCAGACACTTCAGAAACTCTGTTGTTGTTCGTTTCCTGTCATGGCTGCGATCCCCCTGCTCCTCATCTTTCAACCAAAGTTTCAGTTGTTACAGGAGCGAGCGTGCAAACCAAACTCATACCGATCGGTTAGATATCCAGCCATCCATCTCTGACAAATGGGCAGCTCTGTTGCATTCGGACCAACGCCTGCAGCCTGAAATGCAAACCCCCCCTCCCTCATTAGGACAATGCCAAACACGGCCAGTTTACAGCTAAACCTCCTGACTAGTCCGGTCCCTCTGTGCTCCACACTCTGCTTGTATGGGGTAAACACACCTTAATAAGATATTATCAGAGGTGTCAGGTGGCTTTCACCCATGGATTCCTTCGTATACTGCGCCACAGCACCTGTTGGAGCAAAGTTCTTCTTTCATGTGGTCTTAGAACATCTCCGTTTCTTGAGCAGTGCACATTCTGTGCTGTGGATATCTTAAAATAGTATAGTTATTTATAAAGAAATGTCACTCTGTATGTCATTATGTCGTAAACACGTTTACACAGGAAACATCTGTAATATTCATTACAAAATGCGGCAGCTGCAGAAAAGACAATACTTGCCCTTTATTTGGCGTGTGTGTTTCCGACAAGCTTTTAAGCCAATCATGATGTTGTACACAAATGCCAGCATTGATAAACGTGGACAAATGTTTGAGATTTACTCTCTAGATGTGATGCTTCTCATTTGCCGCGGTGTAATACAGTTGCTCGGTCTTAACCCTGTTCAGAGAGAGCACGCCTGCACATGTGGGTGCATGTGGACCCCTGAAGTGTGTGTGTGTGTGCGCGCGTGTGTGTGTGCGACACAGCTGCGATAGGTTAAGAATCAGACGTTAAACCTGTCTCTGGTTCCAATTTGAGGCCAGCTCCTCTTTGGCAAATGAAAAACACTTCAAGGTGCCACTGGACCTTAAGATGGTGCCGGTTTCTACACTCTGCATGGTCATGTGATTTTTGTAGAGGGGAGGCAGTTTGCCCCAGAGGCAAGTGCACAGCGCGCGCGCACACACACACACGTACACACACTGCCCCGGGTTTATTGAGGCCCAGTGACCCCATAGGTGAGCCTAGCTGAAAAACTGACATGGCCACAAATGGGTTAGCTAAGAGAGCAAAGCATTCTGGGATATGACTTTTTGCCAGAGCACTAAATTCTTTTATCTTTGCTCTCGTATTGTAATCCAGATCAGTCATAAAAGAGTTTACATCACTGGACACAGAGCTGCCTTTATCTTGAATCTGTTATGTAGGTCTCCATGTCTGTTTTACGAGTTATGGCCTGTATGCATATTCTAAGAAGCGGCATTAGAACACAGAACACTGAAGAGACACACAGAGACATCTCTAGAACGTCATGCCAGGACATTCACCCGTCCATGCCATCGTCCATCCATCCTCCTCTCTCTAGCTTTTTTTTTTTTTTTTTTATTGCAGCTGCTAATGTAGCAGCCAGAGCAGAAACAAAGCTAGCTTTGTGACCCTCACCCCCTCCTCACTGTCTGCTGACGCGTTTGCTTGTTCTCCATGTCATCCCCTAGCCCTTGTTCCCCTTCCAATCTTTCACTAAAAACTTCTTTTCTTCCTTTTATATTTTTCCCCCCCCGCTTCCCTTCACATCTGCAGCAGCATCACGAGGCCTGGCATGGCCGGCCCGGGAGAGTCATGTGATCGCTCGCTGCGGCTGCTGCCTTGGAGAAGAAAAGGGAAGTGTGTGTCGAAACTTATTTTTGGTCCAGCTGGGAGGTCAGAGGTCGACGCAACGCTGATCCAATTGGTTGAAGCTACAAAAAAGCCTACTCACTTTTACACTCTCTCCCTTCTTTTTCCAGTCTTTACTATTGTTCCATTCTTCTTTGCTTTTTGGCCTGTGGTCTGACCGTAATATCGCTCTTTGAAGCCTGGGGCTGACTGCAATTAAAGATGCACAGATGTGGTTAGTGGAACTAAACATAAACGCAATATCAGATATTTCACGAGAACATGTCCTAAAGCTGGACGTCGAGTGCTCAAGGAATGGTCATTGTGGACTCCTAAAATGTCAAAAAGGGAAAAAAATGGTCAGGCGATGAAACTATGAAGCCAAGAAAATAGGGAAACACCACGGGACCACTATTAGTGGATTTCGGGAGGTGAACAGATCTACAGTTTCAGTCCCATTGCCGAAGTGCCAAAAAACTGCAGCTCCTCAATGGGCCACTTGAGGCTGGCTCCAAAGGAATGTCACTTCCCAATTACATTACATTGCAATGTCCAATTGAATGTGCCATGGCTAATTCTCCGTTCATGACAACTGTAGGATACGTGATTTTTTTATATAACTCACTCGTTTTAATGTATATGCATAATTAAGGGCGTGGCTGTTTTGAGTTACATGGTGGGGGCCTTCTCAGGTTGCTAGATATCGGCTCAGGCGTCCCCTGCCTACATCAGCTCCACTCATGCTCCGCAACACTGGTGTGTCTGCATTGTTCTGTGATTACGCCACTAAAACATTAGCCAGCAAACTAATCCGTTTTTCACAACTGTTGGCTCGCGTCGGAGCCGAAGTTAAGAAATGTGGAATCAACAATTAATTTCGATGAAATCACCGCAACACACAACACAGAGAAGACATCAGAGTAGATGGTGCGTAGGAGGCCCAACTGCCGGAGAACTTTCTGTGCTTGTCAGGCCGTTGAGACACGTGAACGAGGAAATGCGTTTCGGGAAAATCCAAACTTTCGAAGGCTACACAGGCGTGCACGTCAGGCCATAACCAACAGTGCAGTGTCACTAGCTACACCATAGCTCTGCCAGAATCCTATTTGTTATGTCACAGTGAGTTCTTTCCTTTCTTGCTATCTTAAGTCAATGTGTTAAGTCAATTGTCATTGAACAACACAAATGGTATCTGATATATATTTTTGTGAAGCTTTAATGCAAGCAGGAGAATTGTAAAGCAGAATCCAAAGGAACAAAAACCTCAAACATCTAATTCGCTCAGTGTTATGAAGGTCAGTAGAGGTGCCGTTGCCGCGGTGCCAGGGTAAACCGACTCTGCCGCAGGTGTAGCCAGTATCAGGAAGTATGGGTATACTGTCGTCCACTGACAAAGCTCCCTCATCTGCCGCAGACATCTTTCTCAACAACAATAGCCCGTGTATACACCCTCCACTGATCATGAGACCGAGCCAGTGTGGCACTACCAGAGGCTGAGGAAAGAGTGAAAAGTTCAGGGGATTTACTGAGCCCGCAAGAGGGAAGTGAGCAACGTTTGGAAAAATTGGATAGTTTATGTGTTCCAGTTATGATTGCTCCGTGTTTGCTTTTATTTAAAACAAATGTGGTTCTAAGAAAACCCTTAATTGCCCTTTGGTTTGATCAGCGCAGCGCTAATCCTCCAGATAATACATTCCATTTGTCCTTTTTAAATTTTTGAATACACAACAAAAAGTTAAGATGTTCCAATAGAGATCTTTCTTCATAGGCATCACTTACTGTATATATAACATACGTACATATGGCTTACTCCCTGCAGAGACACACTGCCACAGCCTCCTCTGCCTCCTTCAGTAGTGACAACTCTTCACCAGCGTCCTCCAATATCATCCCAGCATCCACGTTCATGAAGACGGATATGTTTATGTGGCATGTTGTGGAGGACTTTACATGAAGCAGATGCATTAAAACATCCATCTTACTGGGATGAAATTATTCTCTCCCTCCCCTCTCTCTCTCTCTCTCTCTCTCCCCCCAGCCAGCTATCTCCAGCAACAAGTGGCCTCTTCCCCAGATGAATTTTTACATCCGTGGTAATGCAGTCTGCTCTTGACATGAACCAAATGGGGGTGTTTCATTGACTGTGCTCATGGGTGACAGGTACACACGGAGAAGGTGGGTTTATCGCTCACGAAAATACAACAAGTGCTCGCATTTACGCTCCTCTATACACACACAACACGCCCCGCTTTGAGCCTTTCCATCTTGCCTTTCTCGTTTCTCCCCTCCTTCTCTTGATCAACCTGAGCGAGCGGGCTACTAAAATAAAATTTTAGTGCCGTGGTAATGTTGCGGAGCAGCATGGCGCCACAGCTAATGGGGGATCATATCTACATCCCCATTCCCACACCCAGCCCCACGCTAAACCCCAGCCGTCGTCTTGCGCACCCGGCGCGGCGTATAACGGGCCCGAAAGTTCAAATGTCCGCACATAAAACGGAAATAGAATTACAACAATGTGATATTTCTGTGTAACGGTGGTTATAAAGGAAGGTGGGAAAACAGCATGCAGTGCGCGCTCGCAGGGTTTCTTTTACTGTTGCGGAGGGAAGGTTGGTCACAGTGGTTGTGTGGTTTTGTGAACTCCCCCCAGGCTGGCTTGCTTGAAAACACTACTGGTGGAGGAAACTAAAAACACTAGTTTGGTAATTAGTTAATTGCAGCAAGTTATATATATATATATATATATATATATATATTTCTGTTTTACTGACAGATGACCCGGCTAATCAACATGATGCATATAGTGCAAAGACAAACTGAACATGTCTAAAGAGGTCTGTAGTGGCTGCCAGTGAACGTGTGTGCGTGTACATCATGTGAGCGGAGCATTATTAGGCCTTTCTGGGGAGTTATCCATTAATTCGGGGTTAAAGTCCATTTGCATCTAGACAAAAGGGACATGGGCCATCCATCTCCATGCTGAGGGGAAAGGGGGGGTAGAGGAGGGAGGGAAGGGGGGAGGGGAGAGGTGTGTGCATGCATGTGTGTGTGTGTGTGTGCGCGTGTGCGCGCCTATGAGGGAGGTGAACCGTCTTCTTGCAGATAAATCTGTTGCCCTCAGGGGTGCGTTTACATAGGTGAGGACTGACTGTTCTGCAAGCCGAGAGTGATTTATCTGAAAATACCACCAGTAACCCCACACACACACACACACACACACACACACACACACACACACACACACACATATAACTCTGCACTGAATCAATTCCTTCACTATGGACGGAGCAGCTTATTTCACTCCACCAGTGTGTGGATTAACACGCAGCTGCACACATGCATGCAAACACCACGCAAAAAACAAAACAGCAGAGCACATTACACGCACACCCCCGCCTCCATCCATACCTTATACTTCCAACAACAACAAAAAAAAAGAAGAAAAGGAAGACCAGAATCTATATATGAAAGAGATTAAAAGTTGATTTCATTTTGCTTCAATTTTTTTTCCCATTGCAGCTGCCTTCTCATCCTGCTTGTAGGTCCTCCCTCACACACTAGAAAGGATTTCCTAGCAACGATTAAAATGCGACACACATACACGCACACACACACACACACGCACAACGCGCTGGGGCTCCCTCCAGCTATCAGCGTGGGCTTCCCCCTCCTTCTCCCTCCTCCTCCCTTCTCATTTTTTTCTTCTCCCTCGCTGCCGTTCCGCCGTTGAGGGAAGGAAAAAGAGAGAGAGAGAGAGAGAGAGAGAGAGAGAGAGAGAGAGAGAGAGAGAGAGAGAGATCCCCTCTTCACAACTCTCCCCTGGAAGCCTCAGCTGCTGGCTAGACCGCGCGTTTACACGGGCAGCCTGCCTGCCTGCGCTCCGGAATGGCGCTCTGTGGACGGTTCGTTTTGCGCCAAAGCGGTCACGGAGCTCACGAACGGACAGAGACGGAAGGGTAGGGAGAAAAGAGAGTCCGTGCGCGCACGCCGACGCAGGGTCAGCCAGCGAAAGTCGCGGAAGAAACGGGAAACTGCGGCGCGTTTTCGAAAAGACAGGGAATGGGGGGATGGGGGAAGCTCAGAAAGCCAGGAATGTCCGAGAAGTGCGCTTTTATCCGGTGCGTAATGACACGACGCCTCTCTCCGGTGGTTCCACCGACGTGCCATTGACGGGAGGAAGAGGGAGGGAGGGAGGGGGGGTCAACGTATGAGGCTACGCCGGCGAATACCGGGGACGGTTTCATATCCAGATACTACAACAGTCACGGGAGCAGAGGCTACAGCCCCATTGCGCGCAACACGGCACACATGGCACGCCCCTTCGCCTCCTCCCGCTCCACGCTGACAGGGAGGCGTTCGCTGGGGCGCCATTTTCAAAAGCCTTCTTTGCATATGAGATGTATTTTGCTGCAGGAGGGCTGCTGCCCGTCCTGCCTTCTCATGTTACACTCGTAGCAGAGCACGGACTGAGGAAAACAAGAAATCTGGACGGGACCTCTTACACGCTATCTACTCTTCTTTCTTTCTTTCTTTCTTTTATTTTTTAAAAAGAGCTTTCTTGCAAAGGTGAGAAATTTTAAGATTAATATTTGGTAATTTATTAACAACCAGCAGTTAATATTGATGTTTACGGCAAAGAAAAAAAAATCCATAAAAATAAAATGTTAAATATTAGCTGTAGCTACAAAGTATATGAAAATAAGCTGTTAGAGTGCAATGTAATAAAACTGACGAGACACAATTAGATGTAATGTTATTACAAGATACAATAATTTTAACCTCTGCTCCCTTATTCGGTTATCATTATTTATTTATTTTTTACTGCCTAGCTTTGTAACACTATGTTACTCGATTATTTAAATTATTATAAGGCATAACAACTCAGACTAAAGCGATCACTGGCGGGATAGAGGAGCCACATTGGCCATGTTGAGATCCTTTGTGTGTGTGTATATATGTGTGTGTGTGTGTGTGTGTATCCAGATATCCTATTACAATAACCTCTTATTTTATCTAAAACAAAAGAATACATAACACACGATAAATGTCCAAATTTACATATTATAATATATTTATATATTTATTTTATATTTTAATTTTGGTTGCATCACAAAGAACAGGATTCACACAATAACCTTCAGAGAATCTGATAGAGAGAGGAGCAATTTTTTATTTTCTAAAAAGAGTGCTCTTTATATATATATATATATATATATACTTTTTTTATACATATATATATATGGAGAGAGATGGAGAGATTTAATAATAGGGAATTTTCTTCGTGTTTCTTGTTGTCTGATCTGATGTTCTATGTCATTTTATTAACGCGTACGGGCTTGGGAAAAATGTTAAATTACAGGCTGGCTGCAGGTTCAGGCCTACTTTACATAATTACATACAGTGCACTAGTCTGCTCACTTTGAAGAACACGCTTTTAGTCCTACTAATCATCACAGCGTGCGCAACAGCAGCTCATTAAAATGCAAACATATTATCCTTATTATTTTATTCGCCGTTTCTCTCGTTCGGTTTGAGGATTTTTGACAAAAGACAGAGTTCTGTTTTCTTTTCTCCGTTCGTTTGTCTCACCGTTAACACATCTGAGTGCTTGGGGTTTTGTTGGATAACCCCCCTCGTGATGGCAAACAGCTTCCGTGGCGAGGCGCGTTTGGATACAAAATTCAGTGAGTTTGCACACAAAAAAAAAAAAAAAAAAAAAAAAAAAAGTAACCCGAGCGTTTTGAGTCAATGAGCAGGTTCTTGTGTTGGTGAAGTTAATGCAAAGTGACTGCAGCCGGACGGACGGCTCTTCTGTGGCAGCAACGATGAGACAATAATAGCAATAACAAAAATTACAAGACACAGGCTCGCAGGCCAAAAATACAGGCGGAGCAGAAACTAACGTCGCAGCAGGCAGAGAGAGCAGCGAGAGAGCGTAAACTGTTACGTTCATTTTTATATCCACGTGAGTTTGACGCGTAAAGCTGCAGTGAACCTCACGGCGCGTCACACTTTAACACGAATGGATGACAACTAGAAATTAATAATGATAATAAGAAGAACAATAATAAGGATAGTCTCCCCACTAGTTAAATTATCAAAATAAAAATGTGTATCTTTGAAAAAATAAATAGATAATTTATCGTATTTTAGCTAACGATGCTAAATACAAATGTAAGGTATATTAAAAATAAAATAAATACATTTAGAACTACATTTAGAAAAAATAAGTTCTAGACATACCACAAATACATACATTTGTAATATATATGTATATATATATATATATGTGTGTGTGTGCGTGTGTATATCTGTGTGTGTGTGTGTGTATATATATATATATATATATATGTGTGTATATATATATTATTAGACCAGATATTTGAGGCTTTATACATCTGTATGGTATTGTTTTGTCTGTGTAGGACACATTTAATATAAACTGCTTATAAAAATGTAATTTAGTTAGTTCTAGAAATGCCCTTAATAAAAACACGCTGCCTGTTTTTATACCTTTATTTTTGTTGTCGTTTATTTCGCGTCTCCGTGTCAGCATTCAGCATGAACACTCATTGAGCGATAACAAAAACTGAAGGAGTAATACTGTCAGTTGTATTTGCCTGCAAAGCGACCCTTGTGCGCGCCATTTGTGTCTCATGTGCATATTTGTTATAGGTTTGCCTGAATTATTTAAAAATTTGCAAGACAAACATCACAGCTGCGCGTGTGTTTGCGTGGCTGTGTTTGTGTAAGCAAACCTGAGAGAACGTCTAGCAGCTGATGGCTTCTATTGGATGTAGTGCAAATGTAGGTTTCATTTATTTTTTTATTTAATTATTTTTTTTTATTATTATTATTATTATTTTTTTGTAAACTCTCAGACTTTTACTGTCAGTCGGGTGGAAACCTGGGGGGCTGTGACGGGACTGGGCAGCGGAGCATGCTGGGATCGGTGGCGCTTTTAGTTTTGGCGACAAAACTGAAGACTTTCAAGGAGTTTACGCGGCGATCTACATGGTCCTCCTGCAGCACCCATGGGCGCCATGCACACCAGCTATTGCTCCATAATTGCACAGCAAGCGATTAGGTCCCAAATTACAAAAAAAAAAAAAAAAAATGGTAAAAAAAAGTGGTGGGCCAGTGAATTGGAATATTCATGCAGAGATTGAAAACACTCATCAATACAAGCTGGAACCCAGTTTTGGTTTGGATAACGCACACACGCGCGCGAGGGGCTAACTTTCCAGCTCTCTATTTAACAATGATTTTTTATTATTTTTTTTATCACTACCATTTAAAACGTCAGCATTTCACATAAAAATATCCACTTTTCTATTTTGAGAATATATGCAGCCTGTCGGTGCTCCACTTTCCAAGCCCATTTTCACTACCAGTTGATTGTTTTGTAAGACAGAGGCGGAGCTGAGGGGAGGAGGGGTGAGTTAGCGGCGGTGGGGGTGAGAGGAGGATGGGGTGGGGGGGGCTCTCCTCCTCTTCTCTTCCCCCCTCCTCCTCCTCTCCTCTCCACACACCTCCACCTCCCCTCGCCCCCCCACCCCCACCCCCTCTGCACTGGGATGGCCCGAGAGAGAATCCCCCACCCTATAGCGAGAAGGCACCCAGCTACGAAATACAATACAAACTCAATTAAATGCAGTCTCCGCTGCGATTTACCGCAATGAATGATAAATTGGTCGTCGTTCTCACACTGTAGGATCTCCGAAATTGCAATAATAGGCAGAATCGTTATGTAAAATATGCACAGGCCCACATTTACCAAATTTAGTCGAGGAGGGGCAACTGTCTGTCTGCGCCTTTTGTTAGGAAATTCCTGCTCAAATAACCAGGTTTGTCTCTAAAAGCGTGTGTTTAAGGTCAAACTGCTACACGGGCTAAATTGCCACATTGTTACCCAGAAAAAAAAAAAAAAAAAAAAAAAAGAGAGAGAGAGAAAGAGGGCTGCCACTTGCAAAATAAAAATGTATCTACGACTTTCACATATTGCGAGAATGCTGAATAATTTTGTGGCTGTCTAGCGTGAAATTAGTACATGGCAAAAGATGGTTTAGCAGTAAACAGTGTAAACAATAATTACAAACGCAGAGAGTGCTCAGTCAGAGAAGAGGAGGAGGAGGAGGAGGAGGAGGAAGAGGGAGGGAGGGATGAGGGTCTTTACCTGCAGCCTCCGAAGCTCTGAGAACAAAACCATAGGAACTCATTTAAAACATTTATGAAACGTGTTCAAAATCATCCAGGTGTTTTTGCTTCAAACCAGAGGTTTATGAGGTGAATTTATTTGAAAATAAGAATTTTAAAGGTTGTCATTTTTACATTTTTGTTGCAAATTCAATCAAATATCACAGGAAGTGATTAGAGCTCATACATGGACTGGAAGCAAGGGAAAGATCTCAGAGTTGCAAAACTGTCAAAACTGAACCCTTTTTTTTTTTTTTTTAGAGTAAAGCTTGACAAATTTAATATTATTTCATACGCCATAAAACATGTTTTGACATTTTCTAATTGACCAAATGACAAAATAAGAGCATTTTTTTTCTCTCTCTCTGAGGCAATTAAGGGACTATTTTCTTTAACTTCCCAATAAATGAAACCACTATTTCTGGATAAATCTGCTGTGACTGATAATCCATGATCTGCCTGATCCCCGAGCAACTATTGTGTAAATTCGGCACCAAGTTTAATCAGTGGGTTTCACTTCAGCCTCGCTCTATCAGCTGTTTTCATCATCAGATAAAAGCCCAAATGAAAATCTCAGCCCTCGCTCGCAGCCCAAATGTCACTTAGATCCAGCTCCGACCTCAGCGGGGAGAATTTGAAAATGAAGGAAAAATAATTTAGGTGTAATTAGTGAGGCGGCGCCTTGTGAAACTACACAAAGTCATTTGATATAACAGATTTGAGCCAGATTCACCTGGCGAGCGTGTGCATACGTCCAACCACAAAACTCATTTTATGACTCATATTCATAGCAAATATCACAGTAAGCGGTATCACACTGGCTACAGTTGCATGAGCTTCTAGGGATCCTGAAGAAGAAGAAGTGAAAACCATGATGATTTTTGGAAATCTGACTTTTTTTTTAGCAATTTTTTCTTAAAGCGACCGTGCAGCATTTTGAGCTGATCCATATCAAGCCAAAGTTAAGATGTGAAACGACAGACGTGTCTGGTGAGCTACTCCTCCCTTCCATCAGGCCCTACTCCCTTGAGACATTCAACGCATAGTTCAATTCACTCCTTACTGAGGGCATAAAACAACAAGCCCACTATTCAGTTGTGTGAGCTGATCTGCACATTCCTTTTTTTGCCTTGTCTTTGTAAACACTGAAATCTACTCATACAAGTCTTCCCATTTACCTGGAAACAAGCTTATTTAATAGAATTGGAAAGAGACAAAAGCATTCACTCCTCGAGCTTCTTGTATTTTTTTTAACACCAGCATGTTGTTATGATGGGAACAAACGTGTTGGAACTGGGTGCAAAATATTATCTGTAAAGTGAGGAATGACGACCCACTTACACTTTGCTGGAGTGTGTTGGAAAGCTCTAAGGAGACAATGTCTGTCGAGGGTTTATTGTAAAACCGGGAAACCTCAAATGAACACATTCATAAACAAATCAAATACTATAATTTCAAACACACGAGTGTAATTAACTCCGAAGTCGGGCTGCAGTACGGGACACCCAATATTTAAGTTTTGAAGCGAGAGCTGTGCATCATGGCAAAAATATTGATTTTGTAGCAGCCCGAGAAAGACAGACAAACCCTCACTCTTTCTCTCCCCCTCTCTCTTTTTCCTCCTCTTTATTCCATTAATCTCTCGGAGCGGTGTAAGATACTGGAGGGTTAGTGTAACATTGTGCAGCTCTAATGTATTCCAGCCCTCACTTTGCCTGTGGCATCCATATGTTTAATTCCACTACAAATGTTTCGACAGCAAATGAAACTTGTTTCTTTCTCTTTTTTTTTTTGCCCCAACATTAGGCTGGGGTTTTATATATATATATATATATATATATATATATAAAAAAATAAAAAACAGAATTTTTTTGTTTTTTAAGTTTCTATTTTTGCATCCCGGGGGCTTCTTTTGAGTGTGTGTGCATATCAAAAAGAAGCACACTGATGCTTTATTTAATTGGTTGTGGACCACCTGGAGTTTCTACATTTCCCCTGGCTGATTCCAGATCATACATGTGATGTCTATAGCTGGAGAAGACTGATGAAATGTCATTTGCTAAGCTGATTGCGTAGAGTGTGTTTCTGCTTTATTAAAATATGTCCTGTGTCATGCTTGAAATTTTAAATAAAGTACTGAGAGTGTAGAATATTTTCTACTTTCTAGTTTTTATTGCTGGAACATATAAGCCTTTAGCCTCCGCCTGTACACACACACACACACACAGAATTTACTCACTCGCACAAAGCACACAATAAACACAAGCACATGACCTGCAGGTGTGTGTGCGACACTGGACACCATCAACAAGACACTACGCTCTCTGTGCTGGTCTCGCACAAACGCACATCGGGATCTGGTGTGTGTGTGTGTGTGTGTGTGTGTGTGTGTGTGTGTGTGTGTGTGTGCAGAGAGAGTAGATGTGACGACCAGGAAGGAAGGAGGTCTGTGAGGTCACCAGGGGAGAAAGAGGAGGAGAGAGGATAGCAGATCGGAGCGGGTGAGAGAAAGCGAGGGAGGAAGCATGTGTGTGTGCAGGTGTGTGTGTGTGTGTGTGAGTGTGTGTGAAGCGGGGCTACGGTGGCAGGGGGTTTCTAACGTGTGCTTCCGGTGCAGAATGGCCCATTCATCATTCTCACATGGTGGGTTTACTTTGCCAGTGATAGAGAAAGGGGTGAGGAGCAGCTCTACGGGGGGAATTAATGTGTGTGTGTGTGTGTTGGAGGAGGGGCACGTCCACTGAGAAGTGGACCGATGACCAAACCAGATGTGAAGCTGTGTGCATTTACTTGTGTATGTGTGTGTGTGTGTGTGTGTTTCTGCCGCAAACTGCGGGACAAGGTCAGATTTACTCCTCCTTCCTCCACCTCCCCGGCTGACATGTATGTCATGTGCCACCTCGCTCCTTTTCTCCCCCGTTCTCACCTTCACGAAACTGGAAATAGACAAAGAACATACACACTCGGCCTGAGTCTCCGCCTCTCCACATTCCTCTATAGGACACAAAATCACACATGCATGCTCAACACACACCCATAAAACCGAGTGACACGTCGCAGCAGAACACGGGGCTTCTTTTAAAGTTGAAGCTGGCTGTCTGAGATGACATCACGCCACAGTTTTGTGGGGGGGGTGGGGGGGTGGGGGTTCAGGGTAAGGTCAGGTGACATAACAGACGATCTGGTGTGAAACAATCCTCGGCTGCCATGACAACAGCAAAATATGCAACGGGCTGTTCTTAAAAAGAAGAAAAAGAGGGAAGTGGAGGTCAGTAGCTGGAGGAGGAGGACCGATAAGGAGATACATCCTCCTTTAAGTGTAAACTTCAACCACACACACACACCCTCACTGCCCATCTTCAGGTTTTTGTCTGCTAAACTCTGAATCAGCTCAACTGGAACGCCTGGTGCTTCTCAGAGGCCGTCGGCTGACCTCTGACCGGCAAGATCAGCTGGTTTTGTGTTGTGGGACGTGGAGTCTGTAAAGGATGTGCCACAGCCTCCCCTACTGGCCACATACCAAAGCACACGCAGCTGAATAGGGGACTGTCTTCTGATCCTGAATCATCTGAATCTCATTAACCAAACCAATTAAAGGATCTATATGATTAAAAGCCATGCGGAGGAGGTGAGATTTGATGGAAAGTGTTTTTATTCCTTAGGCGGAAATGGCGCCCGGGTGAGAGAGGGGACACCGAGGCGAGGTCACCGCTGTAACTGGGAATTGGGAACACCTGTGGGATTGTGGGATTCGTCATTTCATAGACATGCATGAATAATACACCGATGCAGTGTAAACGCGCATGCAGCCGATCTCTCTCCCTTTCTCCTGCAAACACACACACGCACTTTCCTCTGACCTTGTTTGGGGTCACACAGAGGGGGGACTGAAATGAGTTTCAAATGTTCACATTATTTATTATTGGGTATCATCTCACTGTACAAATCCCTTACAGATGTTCGCCTCTGGTGCACGCCTGGGTGTGTGTGTGTGTGTGCGTAGCGTGGATGCTTAGTGAACGTAACATAGAGAGCACGGGACACTTTTAAAAGGAGGTATGTTAGTGATTGGTATGTGTGTGTGTGTGTGTGTGTGTGTGTGTGTGTGTGCGTCAGGGGCTGAGGCTCTGAGTGACTTGAGAAGAAATGAGGGATGATCTTTATGTGGCGGCTTATTTGTTTTTGAATGCAGGAGGCTCAGAGGCCCCTAACTGAAGGCATCAAGCACAGGGCAAGAGGGGCATCCGTCACTGTACTGTCAGCAGACACACACACACACACACACACACACACAACGAGACAGAAAGAGGAAGAGAGAACGGCACACAAGCTGCGCCGTCTTGTGATCGGCCCCTTGTGAGCTTCATTTGAGAGAAAGTAGCTTCTCTTTTCGCAGAGATATAGAGAGAGGAAACAAGCGTGGCGTAAGAGCAGGATGATCAGTCACACACTAGATGCAGTTTCACAAGGTAGAAGAGACAGATGAGTCACTGAGAAACGAGAAACTGAACGGCAACATTGTGATCCAGGTTCACAAAAGTTGAAGAAAACATAATGAACTGCACAATTAAAGACAGCCAAGTAACGGTTTCCTGCAGCTTAAACATATCACCTAACATATCAACTAAAATATAAATAGAAAGCGCTGTAACCTGCCAGAAAGTAAGGTCTGGTATTTTCTGTGACTGCAATTAAAACTTGCACAAATTGTTTGTGTTCAAGCCACAAATATATAAATATTGTACAGAAATTTAAATTTACGTTAAGATTTCCAAAAAGGGAAATTAAAAAAAATAAAAATAATATACAGCACAATTTAACTGGATAAATCTAATAAATAAATAAAATAATAGATTTATAGACTGGTCACATCCAAACGTTCTGAGACGCCGGAGTTGCAAGGTTGGAATTTTCAGTCCATTTTTAAAATACTGACAGAGAGGGTCAGTGTTCAGGCGTTTAAAACAATACGATTGAAAGTTTGAGAAAATTGTCTGGCTTCTTTGGTGAATACAGAATTGCCTGAAACGGACATTTTGGACATACGCGGGCAAAAAAATAACAAAAAAATAAATTAAAGTCTGAATGCAAAATAAATATGTAAACTAATAATGTAAAAACATCATTTTGTTATAATCAGTCACCTCAATAGTAAGTATTTTAATGGAAAGACAAAAATATGACTTCTCTCAAATTTAGTGTTTTTAGGATATTAATGAAAAACGTTCAAGCTGAACAAATAACATTAAATTTCCTAATTCTACAACAAAAGTCAAACAAAAGATTTTCTAATGGTAGGAGGGAGTCTGCAAAGGCAGATTTTCCTGATGAGCTGCTTTGTCTGAGGTCTGGTAGCAATGAAACTCTCTTAAAGGTCAGCGGTAGGAGTGGAGGAGCGGCGCTGAGGACTGGTTGGTCACCAGGCTCGCCTCAGGACAGAGGGTCAGCGCCATCATTGACGGGGTAGTACTGGTGACCTTTCTGGTGTCAGAGCAGGGGTCTCTCTCTCTCTCTCTCTCTCTCTCTGTGTGTGGATGTGGCCTGGCCTGAAGCAGGATTGAAAGCAGGTCACATATAAATGTGCCCACATGTTGAGCAGAGGATTCATGTCACCTCTGCTTTGGATTTTTGTTTTGCGTGTGATCGGGAGTTAGATATCTGCAAATAAATAAAGATCACAGACACATATAGAGGAGGGAGAGGTGGAGGAGGGGGAGAGGGGGGGACTTTGGTACTTTGTAAAACACCTCGGGTTTCTGTTTTTGGCCCACACACTAGAGGGTCCTTGGCAGAAGCTAAATGGACGAAAGTAAATAAAAGTGGCCATTATGTGTGGGCTCCAGTAAATAGCTGCTCTCTTGTCTCTCTGTGCTTCAAAAAGAGGGGCGGAAGATGCGATCACGAGGAAAGCCCGTGTCTTTTCTTCTCCAGCCTCTATAGAGGGGGTCCTCTTCTGCCTCCCCCCTTCCTCCTCTTCTTCTTTGCCCTTTCTTCTCCTCTCCCCTCTTCACGGCTTTCTCTTTCTGCTTCCTGCTTCTCCCTAGTTCACTTCTGTCATCCCGCTCCTCTTCGCCCCTTCTCCTCTCTCACTATCTCCCCGTCGCTCCTCTCCGACGCTAAAACCCGAGCTTCGCCCGCCCAGTGTTTCTCAAACACGCAGGAAGGGAGAGATCAATGGTGTCCTCGGAGAGGGAATTACACAGCTGAATTTCGATGAGAACAGAAGAAAGGAAGAGGAAGGGAGAACAAGCAGAGGCGGGGAAGGCATGTGAAAAGGGAGAGAGGGAAGAAGGATAGTATATCCTTCAAGGAAAATAAAGAAATGGGAGGAATGTGGAAAACTGCGTAGCAGACCGTATGACTGCGAGCGAGCTTCTCAAGGCTCGATGCTGGAAATCAGGCCAAGAATGTGAGATTATAATCCCTGAAAATGAATCGTCATGAGTAATTTGAGGTGTGTACTTTTGATTACATCCATAGCTGTGTAACACGGCCCATAATTTGACTTGACAAGTGAATGCCTGTGTCTTATTTGCTGGAATTTAAGAGATATTTCCTGTTTATGGGGTGGAAGTCTGCACACACACACACACACACACACACACAAGGGGGGGGGGGGGGGGGGGGGGGAGAAAAACAGCAGCTGAAAGTTAAGATTTGTATCATCTGTCAATTTTTTTTCCTCTTCCCTGACGTGCTGTTATTGGGAGGTTAACATGTATTGAGTTGTGGGTTTGAATGTGACCTATGACCTTTGCTCATATTGTTCACTCAGAAACCGCAGCATGCCAGAAACCTGGAAACTGATCAAGGCTGCACGCACCGAAATGAGAATAAAATAAAATGAGGCATCTAACATTTTTATTTGATCACATTTTTGTTTCCACTTGAATGCGTAATAAAAAAATAAATTAAAAATTAAAATTAAGATATGCATTAAACATTTAAACAGTCTCTGGAAACTTATAACAATGATCCACATTCTTAATCATCTACAATTTATATTTTAGCTTTATTATTGTTATGTATAAAAATGCAAAAAAGAAGCAGCTTGTCTAATGCATTGCTCCATGGAGCGGGGAAAGAAATTAGACACATGTCTCACACTTAATCAATTACGCACATCTGTTACTTTTATACATTATATTTCTTTTGTTTATACGTTATTGATTTACTTATGTATTAATTATTGGTTTACTTCTGTTGATTATGCTGCCGTTTTGTTGGGATGCTCACTTTTATTTTAATAGCGCTAAACAATATTTTTGTGCTCTATCGGTCTATAATTTTTTATTTATTTATTTTTTTTGTGGTTAAGAAAATTCTCCTCACATTCTCTCTCCCGAACACATTAAGTACATGTCAGGATTTTTAGTCTGGACTGTTTCATACGAGGCTATTTACTGGATTTGTTGAGGGCGTTCAGGCACTGTTCTGTTTCTCTGTTCTGTAATAAATCAGCGAAGCCATAAAAAAAAGCAGGACTAATCCTAATATTCGCTGGGTAAGGACCTGGCTGTTCATGTGATAAGTACCACTCCTAAAATCCTAATGATGCTGCTGGCACCAGTGAGCCATATAAAGCAGCGTTTCAAATGAAAAGCCTGTTTCTGGCCGAGCGGCCGCAAATGGCCAGAGAGAAAGGAGCAGTGGAGGAACCTGAGGAGAACCTGGGATAACACCGTCCCTCCTGGCTCTGAACTCTGCTCTGGCCTCAAACGCCGTCAATTACTGGGAGATATACGGGCCGGCCCGTTTCCACCACTTCACTAAGTCCCCTTCAGTTGCAGCCCACTCTGACTGTAAATTAACACTCCCCCATCCAAGGTTTGCAGCAGTTTGGAGTCACCAGTGAGACCCTCCTCTGTCTCTGTCCGAATCTGAAGGAATTCCCTCCCTCCGCGTGCCAAACCCCAAATCTTTGCAAACCGAGGCCGTGAAGCATGCAGCTGCACGCCCATGTGGATACGCTCACTCGCAAACATTGATTTAAACACACACAAATGCACACAAATGTTCGTATATGGCATATAAAATCCCCTGGAGCTATAGATCACTGGGAACAGGTAGAGAATTTAGCGTGCACACACAGGCCGTAGATCATTGAGGTGGGCAGGGACGTCAGCACTCTCATACACAGTGAGCCTTATTGCAGACTTTAATAGAGGAAACCCAGCATGAATCCCCGCAGTCATTCTGTTCCAGTCAAACACACCATTCACAACACACTGGCCCTGTGTGTGCGCGTGTTAATGCACACGCACACGCAGGAGCGGACGCACTGCACATCATGTGCTCCTGCACACACTGCATGTGTGGTTGGCTGCATATGTATACAATATGCATACATGAATCTGATCGAGAGCGTTCTCATGCAAATAAGACAGCGTGTGGGCGTACACTGTACTCTGTGTTTCGTGGGTGTGCTGTATGGTCAAGCATGCGAGTACATTTACTGTATTTGCCACATCTGAGTGTGAATGTGTGTGTGTGTGTGTGAGAGAGAGAGAGAGAGACAGGGGCCATATTGACCCATCACTGCTGCTCTGTCACCTCTTCTCTTTATGAGTCTGGCCTTTTAAAAACACCCTGGATTTATGGTCAGTTTGGGCACTATCTCACAGACGGTGTGTGTGCCTCTGAGCTACAAAATTTGTCTTGTTCGCTGTCAGGAGTAGCGAGTTTAAAACGTAAACATTCAAAGGGATGAGATGGTTATCAGCGCTGTGTTTACTTCAAGACTACTGTATGCTCCACTGAGAAAATTGAGGGTTAAAAACGGATTATGCAAGAATTGGTAATATTTGCAATTAGGTGCTAGTCTGGCGTAGTAAGACCTAATTTTTTACAGAATCTGTGTCTGGTAACATGCCAGTTGGATTTCATTATAGGGTGTGTTTCAACTGATGAGGGAAAAAAAACTCTGTACGCAACTGGATAGTCCTACAACCAATCAGAGCGACAGATTATGCTACACATGCTACTTGGCAAATGCTTTAATTGATGATCGTCCTTTAAACTTATTTCACCGTCAATATATATTAACAACTGGCGTCACAAATGGCAGCAATTTTGTTGTAAACTAAATAAATTCAACGGCACTCTGACGACGTGTATGACTATATCGCCGTTACTCTTTTGTCCATCACCACATAAAGCCCGTCCAAACGATTTCACTGGCATGGCATGATAAATTCCCAACGGAGCCACTCCAAAATTCTCCCACCAAAATTTTGTGAGCGGGGGGGAACTTTGGGCTGGCCCCCAGGCTAACTGGGTGCCTCTATAGTTTCGGAATACACTTTTACATGAGGGTCATAAAATGTCTAGCTAGCAGCTAGCAGCTAGCAGCTAAACTTCTGTCAAAATAGTCTGACTTCACTTGAAGATTTTGCTTTCACAACCAAACATTACGCAAGTGCAACAAAGCAAGACTTTGCAAGTCAGATGATATTAGTTAACAGTCCAACAGCAAGAAGGCCAACTCGGCATCTGTCTTGCAGCTTACACTTAAAAGGTTTACTCTTGCTGAGCCACTTTAAGAGAGCGTCTTCTTTGGTCTCTTAATCTCTGTCATAACGTCCGCACTGAAAATAGCGAGATAGCTTCTCCTTATAGCTAGCCGAAGACCCACGGTTGACGGTGTCCGTCACAGTCACTTAAAATCAACACACTTCTCATCATATTGGATAAACCAAAGTTGCATGCCAGAAGAGGCGTTTCTGGGGGTGGAACAGGAATGAAAGAGGTGCCTTTCTCCCTATTGCAAGTAGGTGGACCATGAAAATGATATAGAGGCTGTCTTTACTGTAAAATCCCAGCATAGTGTCAGTGAAGAGTCTCAGTCATCCAGATCGTGGTGTGCCTAAAACAAAGCTAAAACTGGACTGGTCTTCGAATTTTCCTGAAGATGTTTCACCGCTATCCCTTTTCACTTCTTAACGTCAGAAAACTCAAGCCAGTGCATTTTGTTTCAGACATTGTTTCATAATGTCGCTGTGGAATAAGTTGCATTAGGGAATATCTTGCTGTAATACTCTGTGTAATATTAAACTGAACTATTGTGTAAATTGATGTCTGTATTGTGATATTACTGATACTAGATATCAACATATGTGACATCCTGAGATTTTCAACTGCAATAGCAAAAGAAAAACATATTGATAATGCACCTGGATGCTGGTTCAATTGGTCTTTCAGTTATTTGAAAAATGGAACAGTAGCAACAGCAAAAAAAAAAAGGTCTTTGGGAGTGGACATTGGCAAGCACTGAAAAAGTAAATGCACAAATGTTTTCATGCTACAGTAACATACGCGGTGACCCAAAACCGGGTTGTCCGAAAATTCTTCCTGCCTGTAAACACAGTGATTAATGCCGATATTAACGCGTAAACACACATCGCGCATGCTTGCACGCACGCAGAGCCGAGCGGTGCAGATGGTGACTTGGCATCCTCCTCTCCGCAACTCAAAATCCCCTATCATCTTAAAAGTGTTCTGCTTCCAAATTGATTTCACAGTGCAAGAACCCTCCTGGAGATTAACAAAGTAAATTCCACTTCTCCTCTCTTAAAGAAACACCCACAGATTTCTGCTTGAACCGCAGATAAGCAGACGCGGAGGATTTTTCTTGGGAGCGCACAACCTTTATCTGCGATTCTAGGTGCTACGTAATTGTGGATGGGGTCTAATGTGTGGTCCATTTGCTTCATTAATGGGGCAGACGCTAGCCGTTCAGCCAAGAAAACGCTTATTGTTCCCTTTACCTTCCCGTTTTTAATGTGTAGCATTAGTCCGGCAGTTGTTACTGCTAGACCATAGTGCTTTGATGATGGTCAAATGACAAAGTCTTAATAGAATATAGTGGGACGGGCAGGACAAAGGTGGGCAATGTTCAGCTGGATGCAGCCAATTTCTGTGTGAGAGGCCTGCCTAAAAACCCTATTCATAGGCCGTCTAATGCTGGTGCGTAATTAAATGTGATTACTGGAGCAGAGGGCTTCTCTCTCCCTCTCTGAGGGCCACACACAGGACTGGAGGCAGCGTGCATGCGCTCATTAAGGAGGCGCTAACAGATGTACACAAGCAACAACCACAGGCATACCTAAAAATCTAAGCCAGTTCTCTCTCCCTGACACAAACACAAACAGAAGTAAAAAATCATGTACCTCTAAAACGTCAACTATTCAGTCACTGAGAAAAGCAGGAGTGGATATGAAAGGGAATACGCCAAAGGGTGGTTGAGCTTCTTTAACCAACATGATCCTTCAACTGGAACTCAAAACATGAACGGGAGTTGCGAGGCTTTTACCTGACAGTCCGTAGCCCACCAAAGCCTCCCCAAAACGCACAAAAACAAACAAACACATACCAAGACATGCAGCAGTAAATAAAAAATCAGGATAAACTATGACCTTCAGTCAGTGATAATCATAAGGCAAACAAGTAGAAATATAAACAAAAATCAATTATGGTTTCCATCAACACACGCAGTAACACACACCTTGTCTGGGCCACTCTCCGGTCCAGTTTCCTGGGCAGACACGGTCCCCTGGTGCTCATGGGAAATACTGAGCATGCCAGGCCCCACAAAGGCGTCCTTTCAGCCGCCCGCATGCTTGACCTGTGCAGGGTCAGCGCTCTGCTTTGTGCCCCGTGACCCTCAAGTGACCCGGGGTTACGTTGAGGGCCTGAGGTCAAATCCAGATTCCTGCGTCTAATTTCACCCCAACTGGGTTATCCGTCCAAATCTGCCCTAAAATTCGCCCCCCCAGACCTGCCTAAAACCCACTCCTACCTCCACGCATAACCGAGTCCCATAGAAATACATAGGCACTCTGCAGTCTAATTGGACTACTGTGGAGAAGCTCTCTCTCTGTCACACACACAAGCAGGCCTGACCCCCTGTAACTGCACTAATACCCCATACCCCATGGCCTTTGGTCTATCTTGAGGGATTAGGCGCAGAAAGACACACATACAAGCACAGATACAACTGCACACATTCACACGCACAAGCACACACACACACTTACGAGCGCAGCAGGCCTGGCTGAGGGTCTACCTAGAGGGATTAGGTGCAGAGAGACAGGACCCTCCAGCCAATCAACCAGTCTGTCACATTGATTTTGAGGGGTCACTGGTGCACAATGGCCAGGGTTTTCCTGTCTTAACCTTTCTGATCATGCACATATGCACACCCACACACACAAACGCAAACATAATGACAATAAACATTATTTATATCACATCTATGTAATAAAGGCTGGAACTGGAAAAGCTCTTTTTTGGACGGGTGAAAAGTAACAATAGTAGAGTGGGAATGGTAAAAATTAAAAATAAAAGAAAAAAAAGACGGAATAAGTGTGTTAAAAGGTAATCATGTTAGAAGGTTAGAAACTATAAACAATAAAAATAAGATAAATTATGAATAGGCCACATGTATACAATTATCTTAAAAGAATATGCAAATTCATCCGGCACACATGTGCCCAAAAACATACCTCTCCGCGATTCAAAATTCCCCTTCTTTCCCTCTCAAAGCCTCATCACATCCCTGCCTCTGAAAATCCTTCATCCCTGGGGGAACGCACACCCGGCTGGGGGAAAGCTCTTAGGTCAACCCCCCTTCCCTCGTCCAACCCCAGGCTCCTTCTTCTCTTTCCTGGTCAAACAACACAATAGCCGTCTATCAGAGAGGGCACCAGACAGGCACTCCAGCCAACGGAAACAAACCGGGCCTCTGCCAGCAACGTTTCAGGTGCAAGGCTGAATATTTTCTCCAGCGTCATCCACGTTTGGTCTGCTCTGTTTTAGTCTTTTGTGGCTTGTTTCCCTTTCCTGCTGGGAATATCAGAGGCTTCTGGAAAAACAGGATCCAAGCGTGGCTGTTGGTATTGTTATAACAGAGCCAGGCAGAGTTCAGACCACTGAGTTAAGTAAAAGAAGAAATATAACAATGTGAAAAAAACTTCATTATAATAAAGGCCCTTCAAAAGAAAAGGTACGAAATTCTTCAGAACAAAATGTTTTTATATAATAAGTAAAAGTACTCTTGCTACAAAAATGGCCCATATGACTGGTATATTCTCAGATAATTGGATTTTTAACTTTAGTTTATCTGACAGCTTTTAAATACACAGATCGTCCATAACATTATGACCAAGTAATCACTATCATTGGTCAAGTGAATAAGACTGATGATCCCATTATTATGAACACTAGTCATGGGTGGAATATATCAGGCAGCAAGTGAACATTTTGTTCTGAGAGTTGATGCGTTAGAAACAGAAAAAAATGTAGAAAGATTTGTTTGTTTGTTCTGTATGTCAGGGCACCCATGCTATTCATCCACCACACCTACAGTGGGCACATGAACATCAGAACTAGACCAAGGAGCAATGGAAGAAGGCGTCCTGGTTTGATGAATCATATTTTCTTGTGATTCATATGGATGGTCGGCTGCGTGTGCATAGCTGGGGAACACATAGCACGAAGATGTAAGGAACACCCCCTTGCCAACACATAAATGCCAGGACCCAGGTGTCCAAGAGGAACATTGCATTGTAATGACATCATCAATATTATTCATTTCACAGGGTGGTGCTTTCAATGTTGTGGCTGATCCGTGCATTATTTATTCTGGTTAATCTCAAGTGTCACAAGACAAATCATCATTAAGCCGTTTTAAAGCTCAGTATCTATGTTTCTTGGTAAACTCTCCATTAGATAAATGTAAAGATCAATATTTCCTCCTGAAATGTGATGAAGCAGAAGTATAAAGAAAAGGAACTGATTAAGTGCAACTTTGAAATAATTACCTCTAAAAAAATGTCCTTTTTGGGGATTTGGCACGGGAGTAGCTTTACGCACAGACACAAAAGGTTGGAAATGAGTATAAAAAGAGAAATACCGTGGAAGAAAGTGGACAGGATAAGAAGGACTTAGAACTGCGGTACTGTATGTCCAATGACACTAAAATGATTACCACTATGTGGCCACTAGTAGGCGCTCACATATTTCTACAGTACCGAAACCAGCAGGCTGAGTTGTCTTCCTATTCTTCCTCGGCTACAAACTCTACTTCCTGGATACGCGATCCAAAAGCCAGCCAGGTTGGACTTGTTATTATCGTCTTATACAGATTTCCTAATAACCCGTTGCTCATACAACTTTTAGACGATAAATGGGCGTTTGATGTCACGAAAATATCGATGATAACGTAAACAGGACAACGAGGCGGAGGGCTCAGAGAAAGGTGAGCTTATAAAACTACAAACGGTTATTTAAGTTAGCCCAAGGGCTAAAAGCTAATATTATTTACTAACTGTTGGTGAGTATGTTAATACATTTTGTTTAATTGGTGGGTATTTTGTAAAACGAGAATCAGTAAAAGTGTGTTAAATGTTAACCTCATTTGCCTCTCTGTGTGTTTGCTCCTAGAGCGCCACGTCACTGATAGATCGGCGGAGGAGTCAGAAAAATACACCCGTGGACTAGTCCTCCGTGGACCAGACATTAGACCTCTCCACTTGGCCGTTTGCTTTTAATGTGCTGCTGAGTGTCTCCGTGTGGTTTGACAGTTTCTTACCGAGGCAGGAAGCGTCGCTCAGCGGTTCAAAATGACGGCGTCCAACTGGGGGATAATCATGAACGTGGTGAACAGCATCGTTGGAGTCAGCGTGCTCACCATGCCCTTCTGCTTCAAACAGGTGGGTCTCCCGCAGCTGCACGCGCCCCTGCGGACGTGCAGGTGTCGCGCCCAAATCCTTCCGAGAAATAGGGCCTTTTTGAGACTCTTAGCGGAAGACGTTTGTGGATCATTTGCTTAGTCAAAAACAGCGAATAACAAAGTCTGCATTCAGAGTCGTATCAAAGAAATACTTAAAATACTGATTCACAAAATTCCCCTTTCACAGTGAAGCTATATTTAACACTCGGACAGCTTAATCTGTAATAATACAACGCTGGACCTGGCGTTCATGTGGATGTTACTTAGACATGTACCACCCACTTAGACCAGACCAGGCACCCCCACCCCATACTTGATGGCAGCATCCATCCCCAGCAGGATGCAGCCTGACACAGACACACACTAATACGGTTTAGGAACAACTCAAAAAACATGACAAACAGCGCCTGGCCTCCAAATTCCTTAGATCCTAAGCTGATCAAGTTTCTGTGGGATGCACTGGAACTCTTGCTGCCGATTTGTATGAAGGGAAATTCAGTTAATGAATGACTGTGCTACATAGCCGGATAACTTCCTCATAAGACCAGTCAATGCATGGTTGAATCCTGCGTTCACCATCTGTTGCGAGGCTGCAGCAGCGGCCTTTTCGCTGATTTCAATACACCGTCTTACAGGTTTTGCTGCAACTACTTATTTTTGTGCCTCAGTGTTTGCCCAAGCTCAAGTGTGTTTGCCCAAAATAGCCTTTGGCCTGCCTGTTTACATTAGGTCCAAAGATAAAGAAGAGGAATCCATATATTTTTCATCAATTTATAATCTCAGAAAAGCATGTCCTGTGAAGTGTGTCAGCCAACTTCCTGTCTCAGAGTGTCTCTGTTTTGTGTGTTAATCAATAAACTCAGGGCTTGTGGTAAATGTGTAATGTTTTATCTCTTTTAAAAAGTAACTTCTTCCCAACATTAAAAATAGTAAATAGTTAAACACAAGTAATACACTTCTCTCTAATATCTCAAGATAATGTAACCACAACAGAGATTCACCAAAATCAGTGTATATAGGCATTATGAATACCTATCGTTAGTTATGATGACAAAGCATGTTTCTGTCTATATGTTTTGGATATCCTGTACAATGTTAAGCTGTTATTTTCTTTACATTTCCCACTAAAAACTAAAAGTTGTCAAGGGAGGTTTATTGAGTTGCTACTTTGTACTAGCCAGCGGACACAAGTGTATGGACAAGCATGTTAACTCCATCTTTCCTCTCACAGTGTGGGATAGTGCTGGGAACTCTCCTGTTGTTCTCTTGTTCGTGGATGACACACAAGTCTTGCATGTTCCTGGTCCACACAGCCAGCAACACCAAACGCAGGACCTATGCTGGACTAGGTGAGCAAAAGTACCAACAAGTATAAATTAATATTACATTTGCTTTTTTTTTCTCTCATTCTAAACTAACAAAAACAAAACAGGGGACTATAAATGTATGGAAATTTAATTTAAGTTCTGCCAGTAGAACCGTACTGTGCATTTAGACTGCTATATTGTACTCTCCGTAGTGAAGGACCAGTTTGTTATAAGTGCTAGATAACCATAGTTATGCAAGTTTAATCTTAGATAGTCTCAAAACAAACTATTTTTAGGACATGGCCATCTGTTTTTCTTCATGTTATTCACACTGGTGTCACTCGTTCCTCTGTAGCCTTCCATGCATACGGGAAACCGGGAAAAACGCTGGTGGAGACAAGGCAAGATTTATTATTTATTTATACCTTATGGTGTATTTTACGTGTGCATGGTGGCATTACAAAAATAAGTTTTTGTAGAACTAAGAAGCGCTTTAGATTATCCACTGTGTATACTGAAAGTAAACACGATAAGTTTACAGCAAAAAATAAAACGGATGCATGTTGAAAATCATTATGTTGACGGAAGTGTCTTGAACCTTTTCTTTGTCCTTGCAGTATGATCGGTTTGATGCTGGGGACCTGTATTGCCTTCTATGTTGTCATTGCTGATTTGGGCTCAAATTTCTTCGCCCAGCTGTTGGGATTACAGGTTTGAGATCATTGTTTGATTTTTAAATCCCTCAGTCTGCACATTTCTTAACGTGAATGTGATCCAGTTATACTGTATTTTTTGTCTCCTCCACTGCTCTCGTCCACCTCCTATTAATTTCACTTGTACAGTATGCAACCAAAGTAGTTAAAACATGTAACCTGTATTGTATTTGACAAGTATTGATTTAATAGGCTTGGACTCAGTCAGCAACAATTAAGTCTGAAAAGTGTATTTCTATGTGACTTTGTTCCTGAAAGGTGACGGGCAGTTTCCGCGTGGTGCTGCTGATCGCTGTGTCTCTGTTCATCGTACTCCCTCTGAGTCTGCAGAGGAACATGATGTCCTCCATCCAGTCCTTCTCAGCCATGGCTCTGATGTTCTACACCTTCTTCATGTTCACGGTGAGTAGACCGCCACACTGCCAGCTGCTAAATACTTTTGGTTACAGAACCAAAAAGAATTACATTGGCTTTATAGCAAAATAGACAGCTCTACATCTTATTAAAGGTTAAATTGCACTTATACCATTTTGAGTATTACACTTTTTCTCTTTTTCTGTTTACTGCATACATACATTAAATCAAACATATTAATTTATAGCTTGTATTAGCCTTTCACCTACCTTGCCTACCTTGTGTTTTAACCTCTGATTTTCAGCATATTGTTTGGACATCTGTTATTTTGTTGTATTCTGTGTTTATTCCTCCCTATTTACTTCATTGTATAGAACTACGTCTTCTTTACCAACACAATATTGTCTTGCTTCTCTTTTCTTAAAGAGCAAATCCACACTAAATCTTTTCAGACAGAAAACTGTTGCTGCGTTTCTCTTTATAGACTCAAAGGTTCTCCCCTGGGAAGACACTTCTTGGAAATGGCCACTAGAGACATTATAAGTACTATAAGTGCAGAATAAATGGAGCTCAGATGGTCAGTTGCACTAAAGGGAAGTGTCTTCCTGTATTTGCTTATTCATTATGTGGCAGATCTATATATGCCAGATGCAGTTTATATCTGGGCCACTCTATTGAATTGCTGTTTTTGTTCAACATTTCACTTGTATTTATTTCTAAAGTTATCTTAAGGCTCCTTGAGGAAATCAAAAAGAGTCGCATACATTTATTGCTACATAGTCCTGCCTTCATTGTTTTTGACAAACTTCAGCCACATCATAATCAGTGCACCTACTTTGCTGGTAGGATTCTATACTAGTGCAAAGAGAAGTGCACTTGTTGCACGTAAGCGGTCTACTGCAAATAGGAATCAGTACAGCAAGCATGGAGCACATGCAAAAGTACTCACAGTATCAAATTATGCAACAGGACATTGACTTCTCTGCTGTTGGCATTTAAAATGAAGCAGCGCTGGACACAGAGCTCCCTCACACCTGATGGTTAAAGTCTAGAGTGTGGTCAGAGGTGCTGTACTCGTTTGGACCCAGAGACAGTCCAGCAGCAGTTTTCTGCCTCATGTGATTTAGCTCATTTGCTCTTTAACTATGCACACAGTGTTTGTGTGCATGGCTCAGTTTTACTGACCCGTAGTGCTGCTTCCACAGACTTCAATCTGCTGTTTACAGTCTCTCTGTGTAATGTGACTTTTAGTCCTGTAGCATGCAGATAACCTGGAAGAGTGGTGTGGCGTGCATCCAGACCCAGCCCAGTCCACACCCCTAACCCTCTAACAGTGATGTATCTCCTTTCGTCCCTCATCCTACCCTTAATTGTCCTCCTCTTTCTTTTTCTCTTCGTTGTACTGCTTCTATCTTTTCCTCTCCTTTATTACCTCCCACTCTTCTTCCTCACCTTTTGTTTGCTCCCCACTTTCCCGCTGCTGTTTCTGCTTCTGGTGCTGTAGATAGTGTTGTCGTCCCTGCGCTACGGCATAATCTCGGGCTCCTGGGTTGAGCGGGTTCAACTGTGGCGCCTCAGGGGCGTCATTCAGTGCCTGCCCATTATCGCCACAACCTTCTGCTGTCACCCGTAAGTAAACCATGGCAACCACCCCCAAAATAATACCACTGTAAGGGCAGTGGGAGGGGTAAAGAGTGAAGTAAACCCAACGTTTCCTCTGCAACTTTATGCTCTTTAACCCTCCCCGAAACTTACCTGGACCTTCTGCCCACTCGTCTCACTCATCCCCATTTTTCACCTTTAATCCTGATTTGGTCTGAGCCATTTGCGCTCTGTGACTGTGTGTGTGTGTGTGTGCGTGTCTTTGGTGGCAGTAGCAAAAAGGCTGGGGAGTATAACTGGTGACGTGAAAGTTTCGCCTTTGCTGCACCACACTCAGGATGGGGCGTCTGGGTGTGGGTGTGGCAGGCGAGAGTCTTCTGCTGTCTTGGGATTTTACCAGGTAATGAAAGGAGCAAGATGTAGGAAACACACGCTGATGAAAAACCTGTGAGGTAGTTTTTGCCCTTTCACGCGCCTCTCATTTTTTGACAAATTTATGATTTTACTTTTATTCATGTTGTATCACCTTCATTACTCAGCTTTTTCAGCTATGACAGGTTTTTTGTTCAGTGTGGGGTTTCCTGTCATGTCTCTTTGTTGTTTCCCTTTCTTCATTTTCTCTGGTTTTCTCTCCTCATTCATTACTGTCATTATCTGTCTGTGAGCCGTCAGCATTGGTGCAGCCCTCCTCTTCTCCTCTGTACTCCCCCCTCCACTTCTCTTCATTTGGTTTGGGCTGTAACTCCCCCCCCCCTCCCCGCCTCCTTCCCCTCAGATGGTGCTGTCCTCGTTCAAACACGGGCTGCTCAGCGGCTGGTGGCTAGGGCAGGTCAATGTGGTGCGCTGGGAGGGTGTGTTTCGCTGTCTCCCCATCTGTGGGATGGCCTTCGCCTGTCAGTCGTAAGTACTCCTCACGCCCCTCCACCCGCACGGGATCACGTAATGAAAGTAATGTCAAACAAGACTATAAAGAATTGTTAAGTTGAAAGCTCACTGATTTAGAAAAGGGAAAATCCGACAGTACTCCGAAACATATGTGCTGGGTAAATCCTGAAACGTGAGCTCTTTCACTCAGCGACACAGCGAATTAAATCTTCCCTTGTTGCATGATGAAACTGAGCAAATGTCACAATTAGTGCATGTTTGCTTACAACATTCCTTTAAGCTGCAGTGGAGGGTTTGGAGTGAGTTTGTAATATGAAGAGAAACACAGATTTGTGGTGGAGATGGGATGGTTG
The DNA here is from genome assembly GCF_963514085.1 of Chelon labrosus. Classification (NCBI taxonomy): domain Eukaryota; kingdom Metazoa; phylum Chordata; class Actinopteri; order Mugiliformes; family Mugilidae; genus Chelon; species Chelon labrosus. Next base: position 18,767,113 of record NC_140352.1, read on the forward strand.
ATGAGGCATCTCTTATTGCAAAAGGAAGCTGCTTATTTGTGCTTTGCGTAGTCGGCTCATCCATTTCTGCTCGCCGCATTAACATGACAATTCAAATGCTTTGTTACCCGCGTTTCTCCTCTTGTTTTTTCTGATGCAATAAGAGTAAAGCGCAATTAAACACAGACAGCTGTTTGTATGTAAATAAACGTTTCCATTATGGACACAGCATCTAAAGTTAGAACTGCATAAAAATAATAAAAACATGATGTGGACCATTTCTTAAAGATGTCTGCTTCGTTCTCCTTGGTGGCAAAAAGTGGTAACTGCAGTTGTGTTTGCGACCTCAGTTCGCAGAGATCCAAACGATGTTGCTTGGGTCACATTGTGACAGACAGTTAAATGTTTGAACGTTAGCTCTGGCCACAATCTCTGGCAGAAAGATAACTGCTGTGTGATGAAACTTATGTCACTAACTGTGTGGGACTTGCGGGAATGTCTCCACAGACACCCAGTTTTAGATATTGTAAGTGCAGGGACTCTCATTGCAATCATTTAATGCGTGGGTCATAGGCTCACATTGGGTTACCTTATTTGGCAACAGAAAGTGACTGAAGAGACTTTTCTTTAAATGAAAATCTATAAGATAGCCACTTTAAGCAACCCACAGGTGTAATGGATAGTTGGAAAGTTTTCACTCCCGTTTGCTTACCATTAACTTTCGAGTAACATCGAGTGCAGTAATCACACCACTATGTTTTCACTAATCACAACTTCTCTGAGTCACTTTATTCATTCATTCCTCCAGTTTCATCCATCTGCATGCTCTGTCACTGCTTCTGTCGTCCTGTTCTCTCTGCTCTACTGCTTGCTCTGGGTTTGCAGTCAGTTGAACAGGTTGGCCTAATTGGTGGACGAAGATTATCTTTCATTTGAATGCACACGCTTGGGAAGTGTTCTGGTGAGGTCATTAGGGGCCAGATGTTTGGGTGGTGGCAGTGTATGGTTTTGTTTGTGTGAGAGAGAGAGTGAGGTAAGTGATAGGAGTGGGTGACGGTAGCCTTGAGACTGAAGCACGACTTTAATTAATGTAATCACACACAGCCAACATAACATTATGGTATGGCGGGCGTGTTCATTAGCAAGTGAGGTGTGCATATGATCTAGCCTGAAGAAAGCATGTGCTATATGTGTTTATGTATGTGTGTTTTGTGCGTCGGTTCCCACTAGTAGTGCTGAGTGATATTTGGCAGGGTGGTTTCTTGGCCTGTGGTCAGGCTGAGCGAGGCAAGCGCTCCGTTAGGCGGCAGGCAGCTTAAGCCAAACCACTAATCAACACATTGGACTGCCGCCATCTTACAGACACACTGATGTATTCACAGGCTGATTAAACAGCTCTCAGCACATTGGATTTTTATTACATTCATGAAATGTGTTTACTTTCAGTTAAAACATTACTTAACATCACCATTATGATGGGATGGGAGCTGGCCCCGTTGTTTTTTGGCTGAACGTTTGAAGAGCGAGGAGCAGTTAGCTCATAATAGAGAGACATAAGAAAAACGTGTGTGGCAGAAATGTCCCTCTGTGATGCTACCGTCAGTATTTCTACGTTAACAATATTATCTGCCAGTACATGCATGCACTGCCACGCATTCACTTTGAAGACTTTCTCCGTCGTATTACCTCTGATTAGGACAGTACATTAGCCTCTGAGTCAGGACTGGCCATTCAAATTTTTACCTCCGCACTTAGAATATACCGTTTTAGTTAACCTTGGCCGTAAGATTTACAGCTAGGCGGATTAAACAAGCGTCAAGGAATAGCATCATGGGACGGTGCTTGCTAATAAAACCAGAGTGTGTGAAAGAGAGACAGGCTAAGCGAGAAAAAGAGCCAGAGAAAGTTATGGCCTCCGTCTCCTTCTCCTTTCTACTCCATGGTTCTTCCTTTCACATGTGTGAGAGGAAGGGAGAGAAAGAAGGCGAGCAAAAAGAGTCTGCCAAGAAAGTTTATAATGCTCTAAAACCTGTCAGGCACTCGCTGTTATATATAAAGCCTGTAAATTCACCGGTTAATGTGCCGGCGGTTCCCTCCACACTCCCGCCCTGTCTTACAGCACAGAACAGGAAATGATGGAGGGAAACAGACACCTGGGTTAACAGACAGACTTTCTCGGGTTCAGCCTCAGCCAGCCTTGACTACTGTCACCCATTCTGTGTCACACACATATAGACAAACACTTCCGACATACACCACCTCCCACTGCCATTCTTTTACTTTAATCTATTGCCATTTTTGTCCCATATTAAAACTGGAAACGCGATTATTCTGCATCATGAGAAACTTGTTGCATTCATGTGCTTGCATTGTTAGACACACAGCTTTTATTGTAATGCTCTTCACAAGCATCAGAACAGCTTGCAAAGATTTTGGGGGTCCATTTTTGCTGTTCGTAATCAGCTGCATATTTAATAAATTGACATAGTAAATCCAAATAATGTGCTCTGTATTTAATAGTAATGAAAGATTTGATTAGAAGAAAATTGGAAAATAGAATTAAGAGATGAAACGAAAATTCAAACTCAATAAATTCACTAAATGAAAAGAAATGAAATTAATATTCCACAGTGGGATGATCCCTCAGAATAAAGTAAATCGGCAAATCGTAGCTTTATTTATTTTTATTATTTATTAAGTTTATGCAATTTTTTTTAATTATTTATTTTTATTACCTTTTGAGAGCAACTTTGCCAAAGTTGATAAAAAAATACAAAAAACTATAGATTAGTAAATTGGCACAAATGACTTTACAATCATTGAAAAAAGGCTACAGCTCGGGAGATGCTACACATCTTAATTTGAAATGTTTATCCTGATGGCATTAAAGTGTTAAAACTTTAATGGAATAAACAAAGAAAAAGAAACGAGTGCTGACAAGGACATGAGGAAAGAGATGCATCATTTGGTTACTGAGCAGCACAAATGGGCCCCCATATGGCTGCTCATTAAAGAACTCTACAGAGCAGTTTCCAGCACCAAATTTGAAATAAGCGGCTATGAAGACTGTCACATTGTCATCTGTTTAGGCAGAAAAAACTATTTGATTTATGGAACATATGTGGGACTACATTTCTTGACCTCCCCGCCAGTCTTGGGATGGTAAAGTGCCACTTCCCCTAGGGGAATATGTGTGTGATAACTCAGACAGCACATGAATACATACAACAGCAGTAGCAGTGTGGTCCTGTGTCATTCGACACGCAGAGTGTTTTTGGGCTGCTTGTCTCTCGCAGGCAGGTGCTGCCGACGTACGACAGCCTGGAAGAGCCGTCAGTCAAACGCATGAGCACCATCTTCACCTCGGCCCTCAACGTAGTCACCGTCTTCTACATCACTGTGAGTGGGACCGCACTTCCACACACAAACACCAGCCTCGTCACCGCCATTCTCACCATTCGCCCCCTGTCACTGTTGCCACATTCAAACCTTGCGATTTACACAGTAGTCGCTTGTCCTGATGTTTGTCAACTTTCCTCAGATCAGGGTCTAAAAAGTGAAATAGTTCAGTTGTGATTTTCAATGTCCATGTTTTTCTACCTAACAACAACAACAACAAAAACGTCTTTTCCATCACGCATGCATGTAAATAAAAAAAAATTAAAAATAAAAAACAGCAACAACTCAAGTTGTCTCCCTTATTAATTCCTCCCAACGCTGTCTTCGTTTCTCTCTACCTCTGTCTGAACCAGGTGGGGTTTTTTGGCTACGTCAGCTTCACAGAGAACATCGCTGGCAATGTGCTGATGAACTTCCCATCTAACCTGGTGACAGAAATGATCCGTGTGGGCTTTATGATGAGCGTGGCTGTCGGATTCCCCATGATGATCCTGCCATGCCGACAGGCTATCAACACCATGCTTTTTGAGCAGCAGGTGAGCTCAGTCACTGCTCATACACTCTATATGTACAGTCTGTGGACAGTTTACATGTTCTGTACCTCGGATAAATCTTAGTGCTAGTTAGACTTGTTGGAAATTGTTACTTTATCTCATGTTTCTTTATTCGTACCATGTGCACAGTAAAGAGATTTGATACAAATGTTTACAATCGTACCACCATCAGGTAGTTGTTGGCTGAATTTAACCTTCAACTAGCATTATTCCTTTTTATAAGTATTCATAAATTTACACCTAAACTCTCTGTTTTTCAGTTTGACAATTAAAAAATACAAACAAAAAATACAAACAAAAAAGAAACAGAAATTATTTGTTCCACGTAAACATAGACATTTGAAAAAGCTTAATTAATGTAGCTACAACAGACAAAGGAAAACAATATGAGCTGTGTGTCATCAACAAACACAAATCTGTCTGAAAAGTGAAGCCAGCACTGAAGTGTCTTAATACTGCGTTCTTTCTAATGGCTGGCAGTGACAACTCCAGTGTTTTCAAAAAAGTTGAAGGCCAAACATATTGTGTGCATGACTTCCCAAGTTGTAACCACAACTTCACGAGTTCCATGTGAGGGCAGCTTCAATCACAGTTAACCTACATTCTCTGTGCCCCTTGCTAAAGCTAGCTAGGTAGTGTTGACTAATAAATTAGCATCTGCTATGCAAATCTGGCTTCAAAAAGCCGAGATGCCAGAGTTAAGGCTTCAAAATGGTAGCCCACAAACCAGTCAGTGGTGTCACATTTAATTTTTTCCCTTTTTCTCTCATGCCTTCTTTTCTGTTCCCCTCTTACAGCAGAAGGATGGAACATTTGCTGCCGGCGGATACATGCCACCTCTGCGCTTCAAGATGATCACCCTCTGCATTGTGTTTGGCACCATGCTGGGAGGCATTCTCATCCCCAACGGTACATCCTGCATGTGTGTGTGTGTCTGTGGCTGTGAACAATTGGGCATGGATACAATTCTCTGTGTGTGTATGGTCGTAGCTTGCTGGAGGTCTTTAAGGTGCATGTGTTGCTTTATGTGGGCGGAGTAGCCGGGGAGCTTTACGACGTGTGTGAATGTGACTTTACGAGTCAGTGACTGTCACACTCTAACACAGTCCTTAAATCAGGGCCCTAACTTTTATCTCCTTTTAGATGGGCAGACAGGAAGATAGGGCTATTATTCTCCCAGACCCTCTTTCTCTCACACACACTCACACCAACGCCACACAAGTCCATGTACACACCAATATTGGCCCTCTGGTTCTTTAAGATGGTCTGTCCCCGTCACAAACGGCTCCAAAATGGTGGCGTTCTAAAGGTTAGCATTAGTTTATGTTTTATTCTGCCTTTTATATGGCTGCTGTTTGTTAAACATTTGATTGGGTGAACACATACACACTCTCACACAGCAGGTTTGGATGGCTCTTTGTGTATCTAATCAGACTAATAGACTGAGGAGAAGGGAGGTAAGGACCCTGGGGAGAATGGACACTAAATCTGAGGGAAACAATATGTTGTCCGTCCTCTGGATGAACGATGGGTTTCCGGGCGCGACGCCCAGCCGGCCGGTCCACAGAGGCATGGGTGGGGCCAATGCTCGCTGCTGCCAGGAGCAGTGTGCCATGGATTGGGCCTGCATGGGACTGGGCAAACCTCAGTTATGAATGGGAGAGGCAGGTATGAATGTAGCTAGCGATAAGGAGCTTAGATCCGGGACGGGTTCTTTTTTTAGCAGAAGAGATATGGAACGGTGCGCTTAGAAGGACACAGACTCGTCAGCTCTGGCACTGGCGGTGTCATGTTTTCCCAGGGAGCACAGTTTATTTCTTCATCCAGTCCATTCAGTGTTAGTTTGCACAAGTTTGCATTGTACTACAACACAGGCAGAGGCTGGATCTTTCTACTATTTGTCCATTGCTTTTATTTAGACTCAATCTCACTGTGGAACAATTATCTTAATCTATTTATCTATTAGTGTTTGGTAATTATTTCAACAATGAACTGAAATGAGCTACAATGAACTCAACATTATCCCTGTGTCTTTCTCTCCTTAGTGGAAACCATCCTTGGCCTAACTGGAGCCACCATGGGGAGCCTCATCTGCTTCATATGTCCTGCTCTCATCTACAGGAAGATTCAGAAGAATGGCCTCATTGCTCAGGTTGCATAGTCTGAATTTGTACTTTCCTTTTATGTAGTGATAACATGTTTAGTGTTTCTGACTTGTTGTGCTTGTCTTCTTTCTGTCCTGTAGCTGGTGCTTTGTGTTGGCCTGGGCATCCTGTTGATCAGCACCTTTACCACCCTCTCAATTTCGGCCAGTGGCCCCACCACCAAAGTCCAAGCTCCTCCTCCTCCCGCTCCTGCTCCCGATAAGAACAACCCGCAGCAACAAAACGTTCCTGAACTGCACGGTAAAGATCATGACTTTCTCTAATGGCTAGCATCACTTACCCACTCGATGGACTGTAAATGAAAGTGGTTTACTAATGAGCCATGGAAACATTTACCTCAATGGGCCGGAGCCAGCGTTGTCTGTAGCGTCTCAGATTGGACAGCAGTGCTGCATGTAATTATTTCATGTACTGTAAAAGGCACCAGTGGTATGTGAGACATGTTTATTTCTTCTTTTATTTTCAAAGTCATGGGCTGCTGCAGCACCCACGTAAAGACAATGCGAACCAGTAGCAAAGGGCCAGTGAGAGTAAAACAAAAGCACAGAGCCGCAACAGAAGAAAGGGCTTCTTTTATCTCTCTGAGAAGAAAAGATGGAGACAGACAGAGTGACTGATAGACAGACAGGCAGGGTGAGGAGATAACCTCTTGATAATATCTGAAAGCAGTGCTGAGTGCTTGACATTGATGAAGCGAGATTGATGCCCTTCAAACTCCAGCAATTTCTCTCCACCCCTCTACCCCTGTTCATTTCTCCTGCCACCCCTTCCCCCCAAAATTCATTGTCTGCACCCCCTTCACCCCCATATCTCCTGTGGCTGCCATAAAATGCCTGCAAGCTCTGGCTGCATGAAGGGAAAAGGGTGAGAAACCATACAAATGGAGACGAAACTCTGGAAACCTTTTGACGTAACATTTTCAGTTTTGGATTGAAACAAGCAGCGTGCGGAGGGAGTCCTGACAGTTACTCATTCTCCCCTTACACTGTCTGTTTCTCCTATTACACTGCCTTGTATTAACCTGTTCACAGACATCAGGAAACTCCTGTTTCCATGTTTCTTTCTTGTTAGTGGATTTTTTCCTCCCATCTCTGCACTATATGAAACTCAAAAGGGCCCAATTCCACACCCGTTTCCTGTTTGTCAGTTTAAATTTTACTTCATCTCCCTTTCCTCTCTCTACTGTCTCCCTAGTTTATTATACATATCAGTGGTATCGGTGTTGCCATTTTCGATATTTGCTGCCACCTAGTGGATGAGCTTTCCAGGGATCATTTGCACATGACAGCACTACAAACTACATCTCAGTGCACATGAGATATTCCAGGTGTTGTGTGAGATAAACATCACTCTTCGTCAAAATAACAAGTAAATATCAGGGCTATTGATAGATTCAATAAAATATAATAAAGTGATGACACTTTTCTAACAAAAAAGGAAAAAATTAGAAATTTGGGGTTTATTAACTTACTGAGAGATGTCAACTTGAAGAGCCTTGTATCTGATAGAAGTAGTTGGTGTTATAACAGGCTATGTTTTGTGCTACAGACCAGCCTGCAAACAAGAACCCAGTGGAGATAGAAAATCCTGACCATCCACCTGGGTTACAACCTGTTAAGAGGGAAAAGGGGGAGCCTCCCCAGATTAAAGGACCAGTGGAACTACCTGAGAGGAAGAAAGTGGAGGAGGTGCAGCTGGACCGTCCTGATGCTGGTAAGGAAACTAAACCAAACCTGGAATGTTATCTGGATCTTGAACTGTGGAGAATTAGCGCTGTCTGTTTCTCCACAGGTGTCGTGGTGCCAGAGGCAGAGGCCCATCGCCACGAACCACCCATCCCTCGAGATGAGGACAAGGTAGACTTAAGAAAAAACAATGCGGAGCTGGAGGAGGACAAGAAACAAGCTGTTCCTCCCGCTGGAGGTGTGGACGAAGTACCCAAAAGAAATGAGGAGCAAGGTTTAGGGAACGCTCTGAAGGTAGATGACCAAAAAGATGCCAGGGTTGAGAAGAAACCTGCAGATGCTGTTGTGGGGAAAGAGGAAGTGGACTTAGGTGGAGGCGAGGTCTTGTCCAATGAAGCTTTGGAGAATCCTGTTGCAGAAGAAGGCAGAAAGGAGGACGCTCCACTAAAGGACGTGGAGAATCTCAATCCCGTTAAAGATCCTGTAGCAGAGAATGCAGCTGCGGGGGCCAATCAGGCTGCGGTACCACAAATTGATAAAGTGGCGAAAGCTCCGGATGTTGCAGGAAAACGTGAGTTTGTGAAGCTCAGTAACTTCAGCGTAAGGCAATTATTCTACTAAAGTGCAGCAACGACTTGATATTTGGTAATCTTTGTGCTCCAGTTCCTGAAGGAGAGCATCAGCCCGCTGTAGACGAGGCTCCAGCTGCAGACAACAAAGAAACAGGAGACGAGAAGATGGAAGGTAAATGTCAAGATCTCTAACACACGTGACCTGTTGTAGACCATGATATACAGTTGTCCTTTTTGCCCAGTAGTACTTTAAAGTTTGATACAGTTTGATAGTGATTGTTGGGAGGAATTTCTTTTAATTGTCTGATTCAGACTGACTTGTGGTCTGCTGCATGCTGTTGAGGGCACTTCCTCTCCTTCCCTTCATCTCACATTGCTTATTTTACCCAATGTAATCTCATCTCAGTGGTCCATCCTTGTATATTGATCTCTTTTTGATGGTGTAAAGCACAAGAAAGTTGTCTTTCTTTTACTTCTTGACTTGGCCTGATACTCTCAGCTGTCTTCATTTGGCTTTTGTTGACTTTCTTGTTCTGTTGTTTTCTTTTGCCCTCTCTCCTTCTCTTTACTCTTTTTTTCTTTCTCTCTCTGCCGGACTCCTATCACAGTGATAAAAAAGCTGGTTGCAGGTATGAATTTGCTCTTGCCTTTTCTTCTCTTCAGCTTAATCTGTCACTCAAATTTTCCAACGTTCGAACAGTGGGCCATCTTTTTTTAATTCATAATTGTTATTAATGAGTAAACAATGTATTACTGAAATATGTGCCCGTGTAGAGGTCACCTTCTCACTTTGCCCCCTAACATAGTGTGTGTGTGTGTGTGTTCACATCTCCCCCTTACTGCTCAGTCCGGTTTAAGGATAAACTCTAGAGATGTACACTGACTTGCCAAAACATTAGGTACTATAGACCAAAGGCATTCTAATATAACAGTCATGCACTTAAACTTAGCTTCATCTTCCCGATCGGTTAAAATGTTCAGTTTATGTTGGAATGTCAGACAGAAGGGGATTCAATTGTACGATCATTTCGGAGGATGTAGTTTGTAGTGCTGTTAAACTGGATTTAATTAAACACAAACGTTATTTAGCCTAGCCCGCTGACTATAATGGGGTTGTCAAAATAACAGAAACATGTGTCGGTACAACACAATACAATTCAACAGTAATACAAAGCACAGCCTCCAAAATGAAAAGCTAAATCAACAGCTCTAATGATAAATACCATAACCTCCATGAAGCTACAATCTACTGCCGGCCTGTTGCATTAGAATGCATTTGTTTTCACTAGTGTACTTTTTGAACTGGGAAGTGAGTGCACGTTCCATTAATAGTAGAATATTGTCTATTTGCTGTCTCCCCTCTCTCACCTATAGACTGGCCATACATTAACTTTTTAGCTTAGTTCTCAGAGCAGGTAGTTACTTAATTTAATTCAACATTTTTGTCTCCATGTAGAGGGCCAACTCGACCATGCGGTGCTGCTGCAGGTGATTAAGGAGCAACAAGAGCAACAGAAGAGACTTCTTGACCAGCAGGAGAAACTGCTGGCTGTCATAGAGGAACAACACAAGGAGATCCACCAGAAACAACCTGCTGGTGAGTAGATATATGTATTTTTAGACATGACATTAGACTTTGTGCACATGTAGCACAGGTGGTACTATTTAATTGCAATGTGACAACGTTTTTATAATGTAAAGGTGCTGCTGTGGAAAGTGAAGCAGAGAAGAGCATCCAAGGACAGCCAGAGGCGGTGGAAGGTGGAGCAGCAAAGCCCAAAGAGGCTGGCCAGGCGTCTGACTTGAAGCAGTCCAAAGAGATAGGTGGCGCTGGAGCACCACCGGCTGGAGGAGATGACGCTCACGTTGTGGTTCAGAATCAAGCTCAGGCTGGGGATAAGGGTGCTGAAGTGGGTGCTGCTAAAGTAGCTGTTCCACCAGCTTACAAGGAAGATGACGTGGTTGTACCTGCAAAAGAATCCCATAAGGAGAGTGAGCTGGGGGCGAGGGGAGTTCCACTGGGAAGGAAAAAACCTGATGACCATCAAGCTGTGCTGCAAAACAATCAGGTAGCTCAACTGAAAGATGAGGAGAAAAGCCTGGATAAAGAAAAAGAGAGAATTGAAAGTGTTCAAAAAGAAAGACTAGAGAAAGACGTTCAGGCTAAACTGGAAAAAGAACAACTTGAGAGCAGTATAAAGGACAAGGTGGCCAGAGAGCAGGAGTTACAAATGGAAAGAGCAGAGAAGGAAAGGATAGAGAAAGAAGTGCAGGCGAGGATAGAGAAAGAAGTGCAGGCAAGGGTGGAAAAAGAACGACTGGAAAGGGAGCGAAGAGAGAAGCTGATCAGAGAGCAGGAGCTGGAGAAAGAGAGGGCGGTAAAAGAGAAACCTGCTCAAGAGAAAGCTTCAAAAGAGAGAGTCCAGCAGGATCTACAGAAAGTAGACAGTGAAATACTTGAGAGAGCGAAAAAGGAGAAGGAGGCAGAGGAGGCTCGGGAGAGGCAGGCACAGCTGGAGCGAGCCATAGAAGCTCTGAAAGCTGCACAGGGGGGCAAGAGAGACGATGGTGAAGCTTTGAAGAAAGGAGGACGAGACCTCAAAGAAGAGGCTGGTGCTCAGGAAGACCCCAGAGAAGGTGTGGTAGGTGGGGCTGCCAAAGCCGAGGCTCACCCCCAGGGCTCCCATGAGAAGCTCAGGGACCAGGGAGAGATGGATCTGAGGCGGAGGCGCAGGGCACTGGGACCCAAAGACGCTGGAGGGCACCTGGAGGACGCTGAGGTGTCCAGAGGGGTTGCAGGGCTGGAGCCCCTGCTGGAGTTGGGGGGCTCCAACCTGCACGCGGCTCTGGAGGAGCAGCTACTGGCCGGAGCAATGGTGCACTCGAGGGGAATTAAACAAGCCTCAGAGGATGATGGAGCAAAATAACACACATCACACAGTCCTGTTTAACAGTTGGACAACATGTACTGTACACCTACAGAAACTCTTTATACTGTGGACCATGAACCATGATACTGTTGCCTTACATTCTCACTTGCCTTCAGAAATGTTAAGGACAATAACATTCTCTCTTTCCTGATACTGTGTAAGCCATTGCCTTTATAAAACATAAATAATATTTGTAAATATTAACTTATTTTTGCCTTTATAGGGGAGAACTAGGAAGAGGTCATTGTTGAACTGTATATACATCTATGCAAATACCTTTCTATGGAGAGTTTTGTCAGGGCAGATCTTTAATGTTTGTATTAAAGTCACTTTATTTCCTTTTCTATTTAACAGTTTGTGGACTCCGTCTCTGTAGCAACTGTTTGTACTTTGTCTTCTCTTTCTTCAAAGCTTCATGTGTCTGTTACTTTGAGATGTAAATACAGTAAATCTGTTTACAGGCATGCAAACTCCTCACCTTTCGGCGAAATTCGCCGTTTTCAATCCAAATTGGGTGACTTATGTGATTCGTGCAAATCCGAGGAGAAAATATTTGGGGGGGGGGGGGGTAGCCTACTCGTTGACTTTTATTTTAATATATTTTAATAATATAATAATATAATGTTCTATATACCGTAAATCCTCTAATATTGGCCTGTATTCCATTAGCGGCCGGGTCTCCAACATTTGCCGGTCTCGCTGTCAGCGGAGGTAAATAAAGGCCGGTCATCTCGGCGGGTCAGGGTTTCGGCGGCACGGTGTGGGAGGATCCCCTCAGCGGGACCTCTCCCCGGCGTCGGCCGGCCCCCGCCGGGCGCATTTCCTCCGTGGCGGTGCGCCGCGACCGGCTCTGGGTCGACCTGGAAGTGCTCGGGGCGAAGGTGGCTCGTCGGCTCCGGCCGCGAGCTTTACAGCGACCCCCCGCATCTCACTTGGGGTCCCTGGGGTCGTGGAATCAGTGCTCACTGCGCCCTCTCTCCGTGCGGGGAGGGACGGGTCCCACTCGCTCCCGGCGCGACTGCCGACCGGCAGCGGACTCACTGTCCTCAGTGCGCTCCGACCGCGTCGCGCCGCTCATTTGTTGTTAATATTCTGTATGCATACCATGTTATGGTAACGGTACGTTTTCAATAAATGAACCTAGTATTTTATAGGTTCAAATAGACACAAAATCTTGTTTTTATTCATTCTACTCGTAGTTCGTTTTGCTCAAATAGAAATTAAGGCCTGCCTCTAATTCTGGCCTCCTTCCAATAAAGGCCTGGACCGCGATGTGCTTGAGTAAAATAAAGGCCCGGCAGTGAAATATGCCCTTCAGGCCCGAGGAAAAACAGCCATTGAGCTGTTCAGGCTCAATGGCTCAAAAGTTTTTTTTTTGGTAAAAATTAGTGAATTTGTAGTCTGTTGTCTTTGTAAATCTCTGTTTACCAAGGGGGGGGGGGGGGGGGGGGGGGGGTTCGTGGCCATTTCCCTCTTCACACTCTTCTCACCTTTTTGACCCCTGACCAGTTTGCATGCCTGTGTTTAATTGTTCTTTGTGTATGGGCTTTAATAGAACCCACGTTTACCAACTATTGAATGTAATGTGGGTGCAGACTATAAGTTTAGGCGCTAAGTGTTTTATTATACTTTCAAATGAAAGCTGAGGTAAATATATTGATATATACTGTAGCCTTACTCTGTGATCAGCTGTGGACGTTAAAGCAGCTTCATCCAGAACATCTAGGTCAGCGGATCAAGTTCATGATCATTCCATCTTTAGTGTCTGTTTCTCGTTGATGTGTCGGTGCCTTCCAGCCCAGATGCTGCAGAAGTGCTGTTATATTTAAAACGTGTGGCTTTCCTCCACTGAACCTCTCCTGATGTAAACAGTCAGTGAAAAGATGATAAAAATAAACATGGTGATGACACTGGAAGATAATTCCTCCATCAGTTAGCACAGCAACACGTAGGCCCTTAACTTTGCTTTGTACAAGAGCTATTTTTATGAGTATTTTTCTATGTGCATGTTATTTCTGTACATTTTTTGCTGATGATAATAATAAATAAAAGATCTCCACGCCACAACCATGACTGTTGGTCTATGTGAGAACGGATAAAATCAACAATATTTTATTAACGTCTTTATATTACAACATTGCATCAGCCTTGTATATTCAAGGATGTAGCGACTGGAGGACAACATGCAGATGACAAATATTTCCTTCAAGCATCACAAGTGAAAACTGAGGTCTTCTCCGCTGAGTTGAACAACTGACGTTGATCCACTGACTCTGCTGCTCCAGCACATTATAGTTTCCGTTTATTTGAGTCTTTTCTTGGCCTGTAAAAAAAATAAAAAAATAAATTAATGATTTAATTTTTCCCACAGTGGGTAAATTGCAGTGTTACAGCAGCACATAGTTTAAGGACAGTGCACACAAGAGAAGGAACAGTAAACATTAAATAAATACAAAAATAGCAAATTAAAATAGTTTTACATATAGTCTACTGGGAGCAGGCTTGGTTATACTATCTTACAGCAGCAGGAAGGAAGGACCTGCGGTAATGCCGGCCATACATTAACTTCTTAGTTTAGTTCTCTGAGCAGGTAGTCACTTAATTTAATTCAACATTTTTGTCTCCATGTAGAGGGCCAACACAACCATGCGGTGCTGCTGCAGGTGATCAAGGATCAACAAGAGCAACAGAAGAGACTTCCTGACCAGCGGGAGAAACTGCTGGCTTTCATAGAGGAACAACACAAGACAAACCACCAGAAACAACCTGCTGGTAAGTAGATATATGTATTTCTAGACATGACATTAGACTGTGTGCACATGTAGTACAGGTGGTACTATTTAACTGAAATGTGACGTTTTTATAATGAAGGTGGAGAAGCAAAGCTCCACCTTCACCCGTGCTCCTTCACACAGCACGGGTGAAGCAGTCCGCTGCTGAACGGACTCATAAAATAAACAATATTTTATTTATGTCTTTATATTACAACATTGCACACAAAAGAAGGAACAGTAAACATTAAATAAATACAAAAATAGCAAATTAAATAAAACAGTTTTACATATAGTCTACTGGGAGCAGGCTTGGTTGTACTGCCTTACAGCAGCAGGAAGGAAGGACCTGTGGTAATGCTGGGCATACATTAACTTCTTAGTTTAGTTCTCTGAGCAGGTAGTTACTTAATTTAATTCAACATTTTTGTCTCCATGTAGAGGGCCAACACGACCATGCGGTGCTGCTGCAGGTGATCAAGGATCAACAAGAGCAACAGAAGAGACTTCCTGACCAGCAGGAGAAACTGCTGGCTTTCATAGAGGAACAACAAAAGACAAACCACCAGAAACAACCTGCTGGTGAGTAGATATATGTATTTTTAGACATGACATTAGACTGTGTGCACATGTAGCACAGGTGGTACTATTTAACTGAAATGTGACAATGTCTTTATAATGTAAAGGAGGTGCTGTGGAAGGGCAGAGAAGGGCATCCAAGGACAGCCAGAGGTGATGGAAGGTGGAGTAGCAAAGCTCCACCTTCGGCTGCTGAAGGCACTGCCCAGTGCTATTATAGCACCACGAAGGGGGTGAGATCGGTTTTCCATCAGGGATGACAGCTTTGCTATCATCCTCCGATCACCCACCACCTCCCCAGGCTCAAGAGGGCAGCCCAGAACAGAGCAGTCTAGACCAGCAGACCACTCCATAGAAGATGGCTGATGCCACAATGTCCTGCTACAGGAGTCCTGACTTTGCCACTTACTGCGTTTGTAAAGCAGGTCTTGAGTGCTTCAAACTCTTTGGCACACAAGTCCTTCCTCAGCTCCTGTCTGCCCGTCGTCGTGGCTGCGACACACCTTCCATACACTGCTGCCTGAGTCACACACACGCATTAAACATTAGAGGAAAAACATTTCTAAATCAGCCATGCTCTCTTTCATGGTTGTGAACAGTCTATACAGAGTGGTATTGTTATATCGCTCTGCACCTCCACTGGGCTGCAGTGGCAGTGCAGGTGCTGGCCACACCTGGATAGCCACCTTATGTAAATAATTGTGTGTAATATGTAATTATTTTTGCATTATTTTACCACTGTTTATACTTCAGTTTTTATGTTATTTGCACAATTTATTGGAAGAATGTATTGTAATTTTATAGTTTATAGTGGTGACTGTAAAACTCAGTCTATTCACTTATATTAAAACCTACCAACGACAATGAAATGTAAAACAAACACGTCGCTTATGGCTCAGCAAACACATGAATCCAAAAGTCTCACATCCGCCTTATAGTTTTATAACTGAGATGTTCTTGAAACCAGCACAATACAGTGCCACAGTGACAAAACAAGTGAGAGAATAAAGTACATTATGTTTTTATGTAAGGCACAGTGCTCTAAAGCACTGGAGGTACATATATGGGATGTGCTCTGTTGTTATAAACTGGGTTTTGTTTCAGTCTTAAAGACATCCACAGCACAATAACCTTGCTAAGATATGACAGCATTACAACCATCCTTTGTCAGTGCCTACCTGGTCCGCACACTGTGCAAAAAGTTCGGGGAAAAGTCTCATTTTTTCTCGGCTGCGACTCCAGACGTTTGACCCAGACATGGTGCTGCTCAGAAGTTCCTTTAGTGTTTTTCAGTCAGCGAAAGAGAGAAAATAGTTCGAAAGCAAAGGCTGCTTCACAGGTTGTTAAAAATTCTAAATACATCTAAATGAAACAAACATATCATCCTGTAGATGAAACATTCATGGGAATCATGGAAGGCGCCATATTGTTGACCCTGTCATCGAGAAAACTTCCAGACGAATATTCTGTAATGTGATTCGCCCATATTTCTGTCAATCAAACTGTCGCCCTTGTTCCGCAGGAGCTGATTCGCTAATATCCGAGTTCAGCGTAAACCGGAAAGCCAATAGACTTAAAGATTGTTACCAGGTGCTCTCTGATTGGCTAGCTGTCAAGTCAAGTCCCGCCTTCCCCTCCTACATGGAGGAAAATGAGTAACCCGCAGCTAGGACTGCTAAATCATGGCAACATTTATGGAACGACTAGCTTTTCTTCAGAAAGTAAGTCATGTTTATAGTTTATTTCTTTTCGAGAAAATAATAAAGAGCTGAAATGAGGTGTTTCGAATGCGGCTTAGGGTTGAGGTGTCTTTTTAAATCTGCTAAACTGTAGCTTGCTTTTAGCCTGCTTGCTAACAGCATGAAAAACACATTAGCTAATTGCTTATCCAGTTTCACTGGACTGGACATGTCAGGCTGTTTAGTTAAATGCCATGCTAAGTTTTTTATTTGTTCAGAATCTGTTTCTCTGTTAAGCATTAAGCAGTTAAAATGTTTTGAGGAGTATGTTGATGTAAACTAAATGTGGCACAACCCTTTAAGCCTGTCTTGATCATCTCTTTTACCAATGCAAGGTGCCCACCCTGATGAAGGCTACAGCAGATGATGAAAACCCCTGCCCTGGTTACCTTTTCCAAGAAATTGGAAGTATCCTTTAACAGCCACTGCTGTGTCTGAACAAGCACTTTGACCTACCGTAAACTCTGTATAAATGAATCTTTAGGTTCATATGCAGGAATCATTTCAGTTGATCATTAACCCACTTTCAAAGTGTCATACGGCTAAATACTGAGTAAAGTTAAGTAAAAACTATGCTGCTGTGTCGTATATCCCATGGCATAGATTAGTGGCAATGTTAATAAAACAGTTATTGAGCTGTCTGTTGATTTAATGTTGTTCTCCAAAAAAAAAGGACCTAAAGTAACTGCAGCTTTCTCAGTAAAATTGTATACTTTAGGCGAAATTTTCAAGTAAAACACTTTTATATATACATATCAGATGTGTTACACCTTTAACCCTCATCACACTGCAGAAATCTCCCATGAGTCTTCAGGCTGTGGTCAGTGTTTACTGGAATACCTTCTGGAGAGGCTACAAGTAGAGTCCTGTCATGTCAAACTTAAGGTGAGAGCACTGGAGGAGCTTCTCTACGCCAGTAAAGTTGCATTTATTTTGGTTTAATTGCTCTTTGTAAGTAACTTAAATCTGTGTTCTCAGGTGCTGAAGATTTTTGTCCATCTCTGTGGTCATGGCTCAACACATTTCCTTACAGAGCTCAGAAGGAACTCCACCTTCATCCAGCAAGCATCAGGTTAGATATTTAGGCACTTGGGCTCATTGCTGTGTGGCTGATTGGTAACCTGAATATTCACCTCATTAGCTGTTGCATGCTTTTCTCTTTAAGTTTATAGCGGCCCTCCTGATCCCATCCATGGCACAGCACTATACCAAAAAGTGAGGAACACAGCACAGGTGAGAGAAAGATTTAAATTTTGCAATATATACAATATTATAAAATCTGTTCTATGACAGGTAGTTAAATAAAAAAGTATTTACTTCTTATTTATAGGAAGTGGCCCGGTTACTTTTCACAGATGCAGTTACAACCAAAAGTAGTATGTCTCCACCCAGCGTAGCCCCTCCAGCCATGGGTGAGTAAAAATGAGAATACGGATGATGACCATACACAGCACTTATCTTTGAATGATAATTTCAGACAGTTACACAGAATGTACATCATCTGGCTAGTGATATACATTATGTGACATCAGCGTCCATCTAAGGAATACATATTATAATATAATTTATCTCTGTAGGAACCCTTTTTGTCAGTGACGTGAGATTGTCGCTCATTGTATTTTACCTTGAACACAGACAATCTTCTTTCTTTCTGTTCAGGTATGGGATCAGCAACATCCCACAGGTCAGGAATGCAGGGTTTTGGATACAGTCCAGGGAAGCAGGGGACAAGTGAGTGTCGCACGCCGCACAGTTCACGCAAATCATATTATTCTGATTGTAAATTTTTACACAAACGTCATTACCTCTACCTTCCAGTAGGCAGTGATTCACTACTAGATAAGATCCAGAAAGCTGCTGAAGTCGTGGCAAGTGCCGTTCTTCCTCCAACGGAGCAGCAGGGCATCCGTCTCCATGACAACCATTACCGGGCGGTGGTGGCACCTTCTGCACCCATAGAGGTGGCCGTGCCAGCGTGTGCCTACAACCTTCCGGCTCGTAAACCGAAAGGTCAGGCGTTATTTGCTGTGATGGAAATCATTCGAGTTTTAAGTGACAATAATTGACAACACGTGTCTTCGCTGCGCCAGTGAGCCAGCGGTGTCCGGGGCAGATAGGAGGCGGCTGGGAAGAGACCGACAGCGGCAACAGCTCCTCTCACAACTCTTCTCAGGACATCGCTGCCAACAGCAGGACCTCAGTGGGCAGCAAGTCAGCTGGGACAGGGAGCCAGTCGGGGGCCAGCAGAGAGAGTAGTGGGGACCTATCGGAGCGGTCAGTGATAAAATTATCCTGTGCATGTTCAGCAGCTTTAATCTCTGAAAGTCCTGTTGGCAATTTGCCCATTTTAAATTACTTTACATAGCTGAGATTGAATTTATCTTGTCTTAAACAAAATTAGCGTGAAGTTATTCACATTGTCTCAGTTTGTACATGATTATTGTAAATTCCCTCTGTGTGGTCTACAGAGTGGAAGCCTTGCAGTTGGGGGACTGTGGCCAGGAGATGGCACTCATCAACAGACTGACCGAAGGCTCCAAAGTTTTCCTGTCCAGAGAGGAGAGCCAACACTTCATCAAAGAGTCAGTGTGTCTAAAATCAGATTGAGGCTTATTCTTTATTCATGAACGAGCCTGTTAGCTTGTGGTTGCTGGGATTTGTGGCCTGATTTCTCTCTTATTTAATCTGTCAGGTGCTTCCTTCTCAACTGCGAGGTCGTGGTGGAGTTGCTCTCAAGCAAGCTTCAAGATCCCTCATACACTGTTAAGATGGTAACAGTAATGTGACTTCACAGATGAATTTTCTTTATAATGTTTTACATATTCCCTGATGGCGTGTTGTGTCTCCAATCCTGCAGCGGTCACTGTGCGCTGTCGCATGCCTCATGACCTCTGACCTCGTCTCTCTGGAACAAATGTTTGGTGCTACTCGGCGTAGACTTTGCCAGCTGAGCGAGGGGCCCCCAGGACCTGTGGCGAACAAAGCCACCAAGGTAAGAGAAGCTCCACACTGTGAAAACTGACAGGATTTAACAATACTCAGAAGCAGGGTGCATTTCTTGTGCTTCCTTTCACCAGATCTTGCGACAGTTTGAGGCTCTGATGGGTGGACCTTCACATGCTGCCAGGCAAGAGGGGGACAGCAGCCATCAGACAACAGTTGATCAGCTTACATCTACAGACAGTTTACACTCTGTTGACACCAGCGTCAAACTTTATCAGCCTGAAACCCTACCTGGAGGTGTCACACAACCACCAGCTCACCTATCCTCCCCTTCTGGTCTGGACTTGGCTCAGAGCTCCTCCACAGCAGAGCTGATGAGTGATGGTAATGAGGAGAACCTTTATCCCATTCAGCAAGAGTTGGTGGAAAATGAGGAACAGCCATTCAGGACTGCTGACGTACAGTTATCTGAGGAAGATCTAGAGCTTATCAGAAGCACCTCTCCCTCATCTGAGCCCCAGAACAAGCCCCCACATCTGGGCAAACTGTCCCTGTTCAGTGGTATGGAGCTGGTGACCAAGGGGAGGCTACTGTGTGAAAGAGACGCATCCCAGACAGAGTTGGACAAAATAGACAACGGCTTAAGAGGGAATCAAACTGTTCATAACTCTGACCGTCCAGTGAAATCCTCTACGGCGTGTATTAAATCCAATGAGGACAGTCCGTCAGTCTGCAATTCTCACGACTCTGACAGCAGCCAGCCAGTATCAGCGTTCTCATTTCTCAACTGTTGACCGCCGACCAAGTTTTTAGAGCTGGAACTGTTAAACTTTAAACCAATGATGTCATGTATATCCTTATAGAAATCTATTTAATTTGCCCTGTAAAGTTGTAACTCTATATACATATATAGAAAACAGAATCACATTGTGTTTGGGTTTTCTTATCTGTGTGCCTCTCCAAAAGATGTATTTGAGCAGCAGGTAGGGCCAAGAGACGGAGAATTATAACTGTACGTCTTGTAAACTACAGATGACAGCAACCTGAAGTCGGTATGAGAACCCATCCACTGTCATAATACTTGGTCTCTGAGCTACTTTGTGTGTTGGCTGAGGTTTCATTTCTTTAAAAGTATTTGACAAGTATGGTCGTCTTGAAGTAGAGGTTGTTATCAGAGGACACTTACAACACAAATGGAGAAGTTGAAGAAAAGTGTTTTAAGGGTTTTAGCTGAGCTGTGTAACACTTAACCCACCAAGCTAACATGATGTGTCTTCTTTTATGGTGTGTCTAGTGTGCACTAATTGGACCCTTGTCACTGGCCTTTAAGTCAGTTCAGTATGTTGAATCAGCAGCCATAGTTCTTTGATGCCAGTTTAGTATGTCTGTACCTTTAATTTCCACAAAACTTAAAAGGCCATTGAAATGCTATTATTAACCAAAGGGTGCAAGGTGAATACAATATCTACAAACTAAATTTAAATTTATGATTTAAAGGACCCATGTGTTGGATTTAGTGACACCTAGTGGTGATGTTGCAGATTATAACCAACTGAATACCATGTAAGAGAACCTACTATAACCATGAGGTGTCAACAGCTACTTCCAGCTAGTGCTATTGCACCACCAAATTCTGCGTGATAGTTCTATAAAAAAGGGTCCTCTCTAGAATTAGTGCTTGTACTGGTCGAACATGTCGGACTCAGTGGAAGAGGGCCCGGTCCCTATGCACATATGAAGGGCTCATTCTAAGTTAACAAAGACACATTGATTTGTAGTTGCAGGTGGTCTTACACTAAAGGAAACATTATTATGTAGACTGTATTACGTTACCGCACTGCTCCTTTATAGGAAGCTTAACGTAATAAAATCAGAAGGCTCCATTTTGTTTTCTTCACTTGCTAAGCTAGGCTAGTTAGCGTTTAGCAGCACTTCATTATGTAGTATTTCTGCTGCTTTATTTGCAAACCCATGTAACATGTTGGAGCATAAAAATAGAAAGAAAATGTGGGTGAATTGGTTTTAGCTAATGCTATATCAGCAGCTATCAGCCAGTGTGCAGCCACTGATGTTTTGTTTTTACACATTTGTCCTCATTACACACTTCTATGGCAAAGTGTTGATGTGGCAGTTAAGTGTCAAAAAGCCAAGATTGTCGTCTGATCTCCATTTTGACCAAAGGTGTAGCTCCTGTGTTTTGACTTTGTATGGCAGTGCAGATGGTTGCTTTATCTCAGGATTTCTTTCAAGTAGCAACCTACACCTCCGCAACACAGCGTGAACCTCGAGGGAGAACTCCTCAGTTTGTGATTTGCACTACAGTTGCTTTTCTTAAGAACTCTTATCTACGAATGAGAGTCGTCTTCCATTAGTTTTGGTACTAAGCAATTATGTCAACGTAAATGAGTGTTAGTTTACAAATTATTTATTAAGATCACCCTGTATTGATTCATATGTATCCATAAGCGTGGTTGCAGAGTGCATGATTGAAAACTACAGGGAACTAATGCAGGAACTGATTACTAAAATATTGTATGTGCTTAATCGACGTATGGGATTTGTGTTTAAAACATGCGGTCAGAAAACTGCAAATATCTGCAACTTCAAGAACAATCTCTCATTGCCTTCACTCTTTCAACAGTGATTTCAGTTACATACAGCCAAAAAGTAATTCAGCCTGCAGGTACTGTAATGAATACCACAGCTGTATTTTCTTTCAGTAAATATAAGCAATTGTGTTGAATAAAACACGCTGTATTTTTGTTACAGCACTAACTACACCACCTGATATCCTGTATTTATATGCAACATGTTGCAGACATCACTTTTTGCAACACTTTATTTCAATGTTTAATGATTTGGAAAATTACATAATATATGAATCACTTTCACATTTTATTTGCAACACAGTGTACTGGTCATATTAAACCATCCATAAACAAGAATGGCTGACAGGCTTATGACGAACAGATACACAATGTGTAAAATGTTAAAAGAAGTAAACACCAGGTTCTAAATTCTACTTGGAGCATTTTTCGAGGGCTTGTTTTTGTTGGAAGCACTGTGCTGAACATACTGCTGCCTGAGCTGAAGTCTCCAGTGCCTGCTCACTGCTCTATAATTAACCAGGGTCTAATCTAAGGTTGGATTTTGGTGGTGAGGCTCATGAAGAATCTCTGTTCCAGTACCTTAAACCCACTAAACTACCACACCAAGACTTAGGGTCATTAAGAAAGAAAAACTTTGGTTAAAGAAAACAAATAAGGCCTAAAATGTTCTAGATTGTTTGAATAATGCTCCTTAGGAGTAAATCCGTTGGCCTCCATCAACTTACTTTTTGATCTCCCACTTCACAGATTGTGAAGTGCGACTGACATCCCCAGTCGACAGTAAACAGAAGGAATTATTGAGTAAAGTGCTAAGCTTTATTTAGTTTTGCAAGCACTTTGGATCATTATCACACTCCTCTTGTGATTAGCACCAATGAAAATGTCCACGCATTGACGCACGCATGTAAAGAGAACGATACCTCTTTATAAAGTGCACAAGGTGCGCGCACGCACACATACACACACACACAAACACACGTACACATCAATACTGCACAGAAAACCACAGTGGCTGGGCCATGGAAAGGCGGATGTGCTTATGGTCTTGACAAATGGTACATGTTGAGGTGGGGATGAGCCGTTGTGCCCAAATTCTGTAAACCTCCCCACACATCATCCCCTTACCCCCTGACCCAAGTGTGTCGCTTGAGGCTTTCAAGGAGGAGCCATCATGATGCCAGTAGTGCCGGCACTGATGGGTGAGGGAGAAAAAGGTCAGGAGAGAGGTCAGAGGTCACGGTCATGTCGAGCCTGGCCGGCCCCTGGTCTGCAGACTGCTGAAGTGCGCCTCCCTCAGGACTCTGTTGATGTAGTCGTATGAGACACTTCTACCGTCGCCATGGAAACCATGCTGCAAAGAGCTGGCCGAGTCTTCAGGCTTTGGGCTGTGGGAGTGCTGGGTGATGCAGTTGTTCTGGCTGTGTATGCATGGCCTGGTGGTGGCCACTATTGCTGTCTCTGGACTACTGATCCCGTTGCTGCTGTCACTGCTGGAAGACTACAAACACAGAACAGAGAGGGGGTCTTAACAGCAGCGTCATGGATAGATGCAGAGGCTGTGAATAAAACATTGCGAGCTTTTTCTGACAGAGGTGCATTGCATAAACAGTGTAGAGTCACATCTATTTATATGCCTGAAGCCAAGTCGCTTACTCTATCTGTAAATGGCAACAGCCTATACTTTATAAGACAGACAGTAGGTAACGTTTGCAGGAAGAAAGAATGCTTTATCACATAATTGAAGAAAAACAGTGTGTGGGTCTGTATGTGTGCAAAATCAATTCCGTCTCACCTCAGAGTCCAGATCTGACACAAGCAGTGTGGGACCCCCTCCTCCTGACCTCTTGGCCTGAGGTCTCAGCTGTTGGTCCTCTTCACTGTCACAGCTACGGTGTCGTTTCCTGCACAGAACAGCAGTGAAAGGAACCAAGATTGTGTGATAGAAATGACGCAGGGAGAGAGATTGGGTGCAGAAAGGCAGAGTATTAGAAAGAGAAGAGGAACCAAAAATAGCAACACACTCTCAGGCAGTTACATGATCAGACATGTGACACTCCCATTCTAGTAATACTAAGGTTTATATAAAAATACTCAGACTGCATTCATTGACTCAACAGACAAGGAGTTTGACTTGAATTTGAATGACTGCTGATTAAATTGAGATATTACAATGCTGCTCGATGTAATGTTGCACGTCTTGATCCTGAAAAGAATAATATCATGAAAATGGCTGTTTCCGTTACCTGCTGTCAGTCAGCATTTCTGCAGAGTTGAAGGGTTCTTTTTTTGGCAAAGAGAAAGGTTGACACTTCTAGTCAGCCCGGCTGAGATGTCTTGTTTTAAAGCTTTGGCTGTGTTACAGCTCCACGACCATTTCGCTGAAACTCTGTATGGCAAGCTCTCTCCTATCTCATCGGAAAGTGCAGGGTGTGTGAGAGCTATCTCCAGCCGGCTGAAGCAGCAGCAAGACACGAACCTCAACTGTGAAGCTAGTTCAGACCCGTCACGGCTTCGAGTCCGGTCCGCCCTGCCACCGTCACGGTGGGAATACAAACCGCCGGTGGAAAGCTAGCAAGCTAACGAGCTAGGTATTCTCGTTTTACGCAGTGAAATCTGGGAGAACTCCTGGCATGACAGCGAAAAGGCAGCAAGCTAGCCCGCTAGCTGCTACTGTGTAACGCTCTGACACCCACTTGTCAAGCTAACTACTTTAGCTGCACTATGCTAACTGAAACTTCTTCCGCTTTCGTATTTCGTCCACTTGCCGTTAATTGTGGCGAGTTGTTGGTAGCAGTCAGACGCAAGGCTGGTGGCCAGACACTTACAGTAAAGGTAAATCCAATTTGAACGTCTTCTGAAGTAAGTTAACCGATAAGTCCCGAGTCATTTTGTGTACCGCTACAGCGAGCTTGTCTTTGGTTGTCGATTCGTCAATCCTCCCAAAGAAAATAGCTCCGCCCTCCTGTTTACATGACGTCACGAACCACGGCTTCCGGTGTCAACGCTGTTTGGTTATTGTATGTTCCAATTTTGTAACTTTTCCCACTTTATCATAAAAGAGAGACTTTATATGCCGAAGACAGGGGTTTCTGTTGTCGCGCAGAAGTTTATCAACGTGAATGGAAACTAGATATTTGAAATGTTAAAAACTGTTAATTTAATTTAGCATTAAGCTAACCCGATGTCAAATGACAGTGCAGTTTAGCTAACAGCATAGTTAAATACATTAAAGTGTGTATTAAATTATGAGGGTTTTCTTGTAGAAGTAGCAAGATAATGCCAATAAATATTCTGTTTTTACCTATTTCAGATACTCTGCATGCCCTCATTCCTTTGTAGACTAAAGTCTTACACTATAGTTTCATTTCTATCTGACAATTAGTGTATATTGTCGTATTCGTTTTCTAACAACCTGCTATTTGACATGAAACCAAAAATGTACACATGACTGGATATAAACATAACCATTGCATATTCAAGTCTTCAGAATCACATAATAAAAAAAATATGAAAACCATTTTCATTTCAAAACACTGCATTTGTCTCTTGAGGGGCAGTTACTCCAAAAAGTAGCAAACAAGTATTACACACAGGTACACATAGGGTACATATTAGGTTCACCCATTAAAGGGGGAAAAAAAGTTCAATTTAATTTTTATTGTGTCAACAATCGAAATTGTCTCAAGATGCTTTACAAAACCTGGCCTGAGACACCCAAAGAAAACACAGTAACAAAATGACAGCATAAAAAGGCAGGCCTTGTGCAGAGACAAGTACACAAATGGCAAGCAACATCGACAAGGCACAGGAGTGCTAGTATATGAATTTATGAGTTATAAGTCTGCACAAAGCAAACCAACCATTCATTGTGTCTTTCTTCTGTTTGTTTTCACACAGGCAATCCAAAACACATCCCTGGTGGCTTTAATTTAAACTGGTTAGGGAACATACGTGTTGTTGTTTATAACTGTATATGCTTTCTTGAAGACTTGTGCAGTGTTAAGCTGTGCTGGGGATCTTTGTGTTTGGCCAATAGTTTTTAAACTGAGGTTAGTAACACCTTAGAGTCAGTTCTTGTCCTTTTAACAATGGGATGTGAACCAGCACATAAAGGAAAATCTTAATGATGTGCACTGTATCTGTCCTGCAGATGAAGGTGATCCAGCACACTGCAGAAACACTCCGCACAGCGTTGGTCTCTAATTCTGGGGACTTGGTTAAAATTTACAAAAAGTATACAAAAGGAGAGAGACGTCTTCTGGAGGAAGCATTCAAGCCGGGACAGCCGGATTCCCTTTTCCAGCTCATCACTGTGCACTCTGACTCGGACTGGATCCTGGCTCACCCGGAGAATCCTCAAGACTTTAAAAGCTTTTATAGAGACCCTTACCGCAAAACCCCCAAAGCAAGTCGCAAGACTATTTATATTCAAACCATAGGTGAGTGTGTTTGTGTCTAGCACCTTTGCTTTCCTCAGTTCTAGTGGAGTTTGCTGGTGTTTTCACAGTAGAACAGCTTTCAGTCCATGGAAGTTTGAGCTTACCAACTATTTCTCTGTCTCTGAGAAATAAACCTCACTCATTGAGTAAGACATGCAAAGCTTACATTCAAAGTTCAGTTGTGTGCTTTGCAGATGTTTCAGGCCTGTCTTGTACATCACACAGCAGTTTAGGGACTCCCAAATGCTGGAGGTAAACATGGTTGCTTGGCCTTGACTCTACACTGTGTTTGTCATAGGCTCCTTTGGAGAAGTAGGGCCACAGACAGACCAGTATGTGGAGTGGCTCAGAGATTACTGCCAGGCCTTCTTCTATGGACTTTCGGTCAAGTTGCTGCCACCAGTTTCTGTTTCTGAAACGGGATGTTGTTTCAGGGTTAACAGTAACTCACACAACCTTCAGATCCTCACCGGTAATGCAGAGAGTTTATTGTAATCAGTCAATTTGAGGTTTTAGATGTTGTAGAAACAGAAGAGTCTTAAAGGGACAGTTCACTCCAAAATCAAATTGTACTTGACGTGTACTGAAATAAACTGGCTGAACTGCCTCTTTAAGGGTAAAACTGCAGAAATCTTAAACTGGACTTTCATCATTTGTTTCATTATTTTTTTGTTTTCTCTTGAAATTGAGGTGACCTGCTACGATTTCTGAAGAAAAGGAAACCGAAAGATGCTTTTTGCATTGTCGGAATCACAATGATTGACCTCTACCCCGAAGACTCCTGGAACTTTGTCTTTGGACAGGCTTCTCTCAGCGAGGGTGAGGTTTTACTTGCTCCGTGAGTAGTTAGGAAGAAAATCGGTAATAAATATCGTTATCACTAAAAGTGTTTGGTCAAAGCACATCATAAACGCTGCTTCTGGTGATGTAGTGCAACTGAGTAGCCACTAGATGATGCTAAAGGGATATTTTTTAGAACATGGTTGCGCTTTTCTTATTCATGTACTAAATCTTTTTTTTTGTAAATATATACAGGAATGGGTGTTTTCAGCTTTGCCAGATATGATGACAACTTCTACTCCAGAAGTTATGCTGGTAGACTGAAGAAAAGACTTGAGCTCAGGCAAGGGGACTATTCTGTGTTTGAGGGATACTATACTCCACCCATCAGCAGCACTCTGCTGCTTCGATCATGCAAGGTTGTTAAGAAACTTCTCTGCTTGCTCAGTTTTGGTACTGTGAACATTTGTGTGGTCTAATGTGCACTATAATGCTAAGCATTTCTTTCCAGACTATGACCCACGAGATTGGCCATATGTTTGGAATACTGCATTGCCAGTGGCTGAACTGTGTCATGCAGGGCTCTAACCACCTCGAGGAGTCCGATCGTAGGCCCCTGGATTTTTGTCCCATCTGCCTTCGCAAACTACACACATCCCTTGGCTTCAAAATAGCTGAAAGATACAAGGTAATGAAACAAAACAACTTATAATACACCATAGAAACCCTGGGCTGACCAACCTAAATTGAATGCACCCCTCATTGTCACCACAAATTACAGGTGTGCTCTTCCTGCCTGGACTGAAATGAAAATGTCTAATGTGAAAAAGTCTGTTGGGTTCTAATTCAAAAATATTAATTGGAAGAAGTTGAACAGGGCATTGGCATATTCTCTTTTACATACATAATTCTGTAGTACAGACTCGAAAGTTCAGGAGGTCATGATCAACTAAAATAGCACAAGTTCATTTGGGTACACACTGATGTAGATCTGGGTCAGGAGTTCAAACGGTGTATCACATGTCAGAGTATTTCAACCCACTTTCTAGCATAACATGTATGCACAGCAACCAGAATGTTCTCAGCCGTCCGACATGCTTCAGTTCACAGGGAGTCCTCAAAGCAGATGAATTTTAACCTCAATGTGCTGAGCTAGTAGATGCTGAAGGACTTCGTTCACACACAGACTGGTTCACATTGACAGCCTGTGCAGAGTAGTGATACTACAGTAAAGCAGTTTGTTGTGACACAGGGTCTTGTTTGGTTTTTCTGGAGCACAGGAATGTACAGTGCCTATAAAGAGTATTCAAGGCGGAGGGATTTCTTCGGCTTTTTATTGTGAGCTCACAAAAGATCAGTTCACCAGCCCAGTCAGGTGTTTGGTTCACTTCGTACTTTTTGTAAGTCAGTATTTATGTGTTTAACAGGCATTACTGCGATGGATGGAAGAGGATCAGAGTCAGACATCAGGAGCAGAGGGCGCCTCCGCCAGTCACACTGCACCCTGCTTTCCGAAACCCACGGAAGCCTTTCATACATCCAAACTGTGGCTCCGCAGGTGTCTGGACATACTGGAAGAAGACCAGCATTAGTAATTGTCCATAAATGTGATTAGTGGAAGTGGATGGGATGGCAAAATGCACAAAGTTGTATATCATTCATCTTTTCTATTTACTTTTTAAAATTTATGTAGAGGCAATTATATATATTGAATTCATCAGAAACCCTTTGTGTTGTGTTGGGACTTTGTGTTTGCACACCAAAATAAAAATGGGTTTCGATACGTTTTCTAAATTGTGAATTTCTTTAAGTAAATAAACTATTCTACATATAAGTTTAACATGAGGTGAATAGTCCCACTATGTAATCATCTATTACCTTTCCATATAGTAGATTAGGAAGGGGGGGGTCACCTGCACCCGAAAGGTATATTTTTTTAACCTAGTTTTTCGTAATCCTTAAGGTGTCTAGAAAAGGAATTTTGATGTTCCCCACGCAGATTATTGTCCCATATGTGATTTTTTGTATCATCTTTTGTGTCCGTGCTTGATTTTCAGCTGTGAAAAATGAAAACTTTAAATCTACATAGAATCTGAACAATACATCTTACAGACACAATCCACCCCATTTTCTCTTCATCTTTGCATGAGGAATTGATAGATATGAGGATTATGATGATTAGATGATGTATGGTGCATAAAAACTCAAATAAACACCAAGAAATGTAAAAGAACGGTGACATTGGATCACTGGAACTCCTCCCCTATAAATGGCTGTAAATTTTTAATCTTACCTATATTCAGTACACCTCATTGCAATCTAATTTAACATTTCTTTTTAATATTCACCTTTAATATTCACTTATTCACTTATCTTATAATCTTGTTAATATTGTGTATACTTATTTTATTTTTACTATTGATTTTAGCTTTTGTTATATTTATGTATGGTTGAATGCCTGTACATTGCTGCTGCAACAGAGAAATTTCCCAGTTTGGGATTAATAAAGAAACTATCTATCTATCTATCTATCTATCTATGGACCCTATTGGTATATGTTTTCTAACTTTTGTATTTACAGTATGTAAGATGTCTGTACATACCTGTCAAGTTTTGGATTTGAAAATAAGGGAAATTTTCCGGCGCCCGCCGCGAGCAGTCCCACCACCCCAACCAAGCTCCAGTATCCCTTACATTTTAAGACAAGTGTAGGCTACAAGAAAGCTAAAATCACCACTTGTCAACTACTACAATTGGCTTTATGCACAGCTGCACTACTTCCTGAACTTCAGCCTGCTCCTTTGTTGTCCTGTCTGCTGTTATTGGACAAATTGATTAATCCAGGTGTGCCTGACCTCAGTAGTCACGACAACAATAATCAGACACACCTGGATTAATCAGATTTACATGAGGGTTTTGGTTTTTTGGCGTCCATCATCCATCTCTGTTTTTTTCATTTTTTTTTCTCGCGCTGTCACTCATCATCTGACGTCACACACTAACCTCGCGACGACCGCCACCCACAGTACCTGTAGTATGCTACTGCAGGTGGCAGTTATCGCGAGGCTAGTGACATAGCTCAGACTGGGGATGTTTTTTTTTTTTTTTTTTTACTCGGCCCGGCCTTGGGTATTATTATTTTTTAATAACGCAGGTTAAAATACGGGAGATTTACGGGAAAATACTAATACGGGAGGACGGCGGGAAAGAAGGGTAAAATACGGGACTTTCCCGGCCAAAACGGGATACTTGACAGGTATGTGTCTGTAAGATGTCTAGTAAGCAAATGTTGATGATCCCCACCTGTAATATTGTCACATGTTGGTCGAAATGAACATCTCCTATAATAAGGAGTTACTATTCAAACCGTTATATTGGTATTATATATATTGAAACAAATCAGAAAACCACTCATATAGTCAAATATGTGTATATATAGGGTATAACAAATCCCCATTAGAATAAACTGAAATAGAAATAAGTGATTTTAATCAAAGGTCAAGAGCAATGATGTCTATTCATCATACAGCAGGTCTTCATAATCGATGTCTTGCTCCTCGTCTAAAAAGATGACACAAAAGATGATACAAAAAATCACATATGGGACAATAATCTGAGTGGGGAACATCAAAATTCCTTTTCTAGACACCTTAAGGATTACAAAAAACTAGGTTAAAAAAATATACCTTTCGGATGCAGGTGACCCCCCCCCCCCCCCCCCCCCCCCCCCCCCCTTCCTACCAGACTAATAGGGGATTATTAGCATTAGCAGATTCGGCAATCAATGATCTGAGCTAAAGGTTTATAAGACAACGACAACAGTTACACATCAGTGAGAGGTTCAGATCACATCGTTGCTTTACTGTGATAGAACATGCTTTCATTATAAAAATACTTTGAAATATCATATTACAGAACAGTGCGTTGTCAACTTGGCGACAGTTTGATTAAGAAGAGAATCTTTTAATCATACTCCTGAGCTTTAAGTATTTCCTATAACAAGTGTTACAGAATCCGTGCAATTTATTGTTCCTGCAGCTACATCTTGCTTCACAGTTTTTCCAGGTATCATTATGGTATGTATGAACCAGTGTTGGGAAGGATACTTTCAAAATGTATTCCGTTACAGAATACAGAATACATGCCCAAAAATGTCATTTGTAACGTATTCCGTTACATTACTCAATCTGAGTAACGTATTCTGAATACTTGGATTACTTCCACATTGAATTGCATTTTATAAGTGTAGGAATGCGACCATCAAATCCTGCTTACTAAACAGGCCTATTCTGGTGTGTTCTTCTGTTCCAACTGGCTGAATGTGTTAGGCCCAAGTCTCCCTTAAAGTGCAAATTATATATTATAATTTGCTGTAGAGAAACAAGACTATAAGGGTATGTTTATGCAAAAGATGTTTTGCTTTTTTTTTTTTTTTTTTTTTTTTCTTTTTTTGTCCTGTCCAGCATCGAGGCAAGCAGAATAATGATCTGTTCTTCATATTGTGCTGAGCAGATTTTGATTTGCCAAGGGGAGCTTTATGAATGATAAGGCTCCTCTTGATAATCTCAGTTAAACTTTATTTTATTTTTTATACATGTTGGTGGATGGACCTTTACATAATATTGCTGAACCTGACACGGAGAGAGAAAGAGAAAGAAAGATAGAGTGGACAGGAGTTGAGAGAAAAAGGGGGGGGGGGATGGAGAGAAAAAGAGGGATACACCAAGCAGCAACTGCTACACCTGTTGAGAAACACAACAAAGAACATCACCCGGTCTCGGCCGGAGAGCAAGCTGACAATCCTAAAAGGCACACAAAAGAGAAAGATTACACTGGGGTAGACAACAACCATGGCACAAAAGTTTTATACACTCGTGTTTAAGTCTACACATACATGTTTGTATAACACAGCAGATAACTAAACCACAGTAGTCCTTAATGTTCACGGTTTGTATACACGGTTTAAATGTTCACCAGAGGATGCAGTGACTGTGTCACCATGCAGAATGAGGATGAAGAGTGTTTAAAGATGGCTGTGATGGTGCAACCGTTCCCCCAAGGAGAGCAGTCAATGGACAGGAAGTCCCAGGATCCCAACCACCAGCAGCAACCCCAGGGTGCGTGTCCCCACCACCACACCACAGAGGGACATGCCTCCATCCAGCTGGTGGCATAGGAGGCCCCCGGCCAGAGCCCCCCCCCCAGCTGCAGCGAGCAGGCCCCGGCGGCCCAGATAGGCAGCCACCAACCTCGCCAGGCAACCAGCCACCCGGGACAGGCACGGAGCAGGGTCCACGGCCCCACGAGCCCGAGGGCAGCACCCCCCACCCCCACCAGACACGCGGCCCAGCCGACGCCCACAAGGACCAGGCCGCCCCAGACGGCCGCCCGGGACGGGCCAGCACCCGCCCCCACGCCCAAGCCATGCGCCCAGGGACCCCGGCAGCACCCACCCCCGCCCCCCCTCCCTTCCTCCCACCCACCCAACCCTCCCCTGCCACCTACTTGCACACCCACTCACTCATACACTTCCATCCATCCCACTCAGCCCTCCTCTCATTTCCTCACTCATTCACACCCTCCACCAGGTTCTCCCACTCATTCCGTGCACTCACCTTACTCACCTCCCCCCTCCCTCATTCTAACACGCTCTCCCCCTGTGACTCACCCAGTCGAACACAAACAACACAAACCACAAACAAACCGTGACCGCCAGTCGGCAGCCACACCCATCCCCCAGATCTCCAGGGCCCTACACCCCCCCGCCGGCAACGGCCAGACAAGCACCCAGGGACCCCCCCATCCCGACAGGGCCCCACCCCACCGTACTCCCCCCCCAAGCAGTCCCCCCAACCACGGCACGCTGCCACCACACCGGGACCACCACCCTGCCAGAACGAGGTCCCCACCGGATCAGGCAGATCCCCAGCGATACAGCCGGCAGGTACCGCAGGCCCATGGGAGAGCTGCCAGCCCCCCCACCGCCACCCCGGCGCACCCAGGGAACAGGGGAACAAGACGACCCAGTCGCCCCCCCACCCCCACCTATGGGTATTTGTGAGATGTGAGTTGTTTGCGATTAAAATTGGGAGGTAGTGACCACACTGCGCTGGAGGCGAGGCCACACAAGCGGTCCTATCCTCCTGAACGGCCCCGCCCACCAGACACTGCATAGCCCACCCCCCATGGGTGATTGTGTGCTGTCAGTGTTCCATACGTTTAATGACTAAGTGTGATTAAAACTGAGAAGCATGTCATCCCAGGGTGCAGCAAACGAGGGCACTTAGATGCCCCCCCTCGCTGCGCCCCCCATGGTGTGCATGCCCCCAAAGCCCTACATGTGTGAGTGAGTTAGGCTGGAGGATGGGAGGGGTCCCGGGAATGTGTGTCTGGGGTCAGATGAACCTCCCCCAGAAGACGAGCCGCTACCAGCATTAGGGTTCCCCCGTTCCCGGAGGCCGGCACGGGACAGGAGCGGCCACCCCCACGGCCAGAGCCCACACCGACTGCAGCTAGAGGGCCCTGAACCGCCCCAGTGGGCCTCTGCCCCCGTCAGCCCCATAGCAGCAGCACATCGGCCGAGAGACCCAACCCGGAGGAGGATCGGGGCACGGGGCCCCGCTAGGACCAGAGGAGCCCCCGTCGCCTACCCGACCGGCACCAGCGGGACAGGGCAGCGCCCCCCCCCCCGAAGCACACACACCATACCTCCCTAAACACACGCTCCCCCCATGCACACCAACCCACCTGCGCCTCACACAGCCCCCACCCAAACACACCCACAAACCCGCCCACACAACCTTGCTCTCGCCCACCTATCCGCATACACCTCATACAGCCCCCCCAAACACACACGCACCCACACGCACACATAGCTCTCGCACACCAATCCGCATGCACCTCATACACCCCCCGCCCCCCCCCCAAACACACACACATACACACACCCGTACACACAACTCTCGCACACCAATCCCCATGTACCCCCCCCCCCCCCCCCCACCCGCCTTCCTCCCCCCAACCCCCCCCTTCTCTAATCCCCACCCTTCTGGGTGCGGTCTGGGCCCCGGGGCAGCGACCGGACACACGGGCGTGCGCCGGCCCACCCCGGATGCCGCACGTCCGGGCCAGCCCCGCCCCCCAAGCGCCGGCCAAGCCCCCCGCCCAGGGAGGGAAGGGGAGCCACCCCCGAACCACGGGGCCCAAGGCCCCCCCCCGCCCCGCCCAGGTCAGCCCGGCCCCCCAGTCAAGGCCGATGACCGTCCCGATCACGGCCCCACCAGCAGCGTGCCCGCCACAGCCAACAGGGGGGCCCAACCGCAGGCCCCCACAGCCCCCAGCAGGGCAGAACGCACATCCCCCCCTCCTGCTAGGTGACGTAGTTAATCAGCGGGGCCCAGAGAGAGTAGAAGTCAGCCGATTGGAATTTGTTAGATGCGGACATGGACTCCAGACTGATATGATCCGACAGGAGATTTTTAAAGTGGTTGATACTTAGATTGTTTTTAGTCTTCCAGTTCAAGAGGATAGTTTTCTTCGCTATGGATAATGTGGTGAGGACCATGTGGGCCTTGTTAATCTCTATATCGATGTCACTTAGATCACCTAGGATACATAGTTTGGGGCAAGTGGGTATGTTACACTTAAGCCATGTTGATAAGTCCTCACAAACCTTGATCCAGAATTTTTTAACAGGGTCACAGAGCCACAGAGCATGTATGTAGTTATCTGGTGAGTTACTTGTGCACTGCGTGCAGATATTTGATTGGTTAAGACCCATCTTGAACATCCTTTGACCTGTATAATGAGTTCTATGGAGGATTTTGTATTGTATAAGTTGCAGATTTAGGCTGTTGGTCATATTAAAGTTGATTAAGAGTATTTCTGACCAGAACTGGTTATTGGGATTAATGTGTAGATCTGACTCCCATTTTCCTGTTGGTAGGGAAATTGAGTCATCTATTTTGGTAATTAATCTATATATTTTTGATAATAGCTTTGGAGCACCAATACTACTGAATTCTGTGAAACTTTGTGGAAGTTCCAGGCTGGTTTGATTGAGGGGAAATTTTGTACTTATTATGGATTTGATTTGTTGATATTCTAAATATCTGTTACTGCTAATCCCGTACTGTGAAGAGAGTGCTTGTAAAGGTAAAAAGTTGCTATTATGAATTAAATGCTCTAAGTGTTTAATTCCTTTATTTTTCCACTGGGTAAAATTAATCATATTTTTGTTTAGTAAGATATCGGGATTGTTCCATATAGGGGTGAGCCGACATGGTGTCATTGAAGAGTTAGTTTTTTTTAGAAATTCCCACCAGGCTGTCAAACAAGTGCTGATGTTAATGCTCTTAAAGCACTTATGAGACCTAATATTTGAGCTAAAAAATGGTAAGTTAGAAATTTCCAGATTGTCACAAAGTGTTTGCTCTATGTCCATCCATGTTTCATCTAATGTACTGGGTTTAAGCCATTTTGAGATATACTGTAACTTATTTGCTAGGAAATAGTGATTGAAGTTAGGTAAATCTAGTCCACCCCTGTCTTTAGTTTTCTGTAAGGTTTTCAAGCTGATTCGAGAGGGTTTATTCTTCCAGAGAAATTGGGTAATATGGGAATCTAGTGATCTAAACCACATATAAGAAGGTTTTGTAGGGACCATAGAGAATACGTAGTTGATTTTAGGCAAGATCTTCATTTTTATGGTGGCAATTCTCCCCATGAGAGAAATGGGTAAGGATTTCCACCGAGATGTTTTGCTTTGTTAAAAAAGTGAAGAATTTACCAATTTTCCCTTTTCAGTTTCTTTATTTACTCAGCTGTTAAATGTGGGAAAATAGACAAACATAAAATATTCTGTTTTTGTACAGAATTTGTTATTACCTAATATATCTAACATAGGTGTTGCAACTTCAGGATGAGGGAAGCAGAGATTGCACTGCACAGTTATATTGCGTCCCTTCTCTTTCTTGAAGGTGAAATGATCTTTGAATTTCCACTATGAAAACGCATTCTTGCCCTGTTGTGCCGGTTCCAGCTCTACCTCTGCTAGCTCCTCTTCCGACTCCATTGTGACTGATCACGCAGCTCATTTTTTCATTTTCATATTGGGGTTTCTGGGAAATGCATGGAGTTGACTTAATTTATTTAGAAAGTGAATAAACTCGTGAAACAGAAGTATCGTCATGTAATCCATTGATTTCAACAATGTAACTGTATTCTAAATACCAACTATTTAAATTGTAACTGTAACGGAATACAGTTACTCATAATTTGTATTCTGAATACGTAACTCCGGTACATGTATTCCGTAACTCCCCAACACTGGTATGAACAGCAGGTAACTATCAGGTTTGACTGGAATATCTAAATCTATGACACCTCCATTAATAATGCATTATTAATAGTTCATTATGAACAGATCCGTACAGACACATGTTAAACAATAGTCCAGTAAACAAGACTATATATCACATAAGATTATTTAAAGGAAATTGGTTTTAATCTCAGTGACCTTAGTGACTCTAGTAAAACACTGTTTGGTATATCAGGTAATTAAGGCATAACTGCTACATGCACATTGTGATCTAAATGCTTGGTCTCAGAAACCAGATCTTAAACATTTAGTGTTAGTGCTCATCCTCACTGTATTCATGTCACTTCAGCATTGCGCCTGCAGTAGTCTTTACCTTTTACTGTTATATGGCTTAACCCTTTTTCTATGTAATCTCAAGCAAAACGTGTAACCTCAACATCTGGCGTGTCCACCGCTGTTTTTTTTTTCCATGTTGTCAGCTGATTCAGAACAGTTGATTAGACTGTTAGTTCTTTTGTCCGTTGCCTGTCCTCCGCTCTGTTCACTGCATTCTGCTTTCCTTTCTTGTGTGTCTTCAGAGCGTTTTAAGTTTCTCCTCCTACAGAGCAATCCCCTCTTAGCAGGTTTTACCAAACCCAGGAACAGGGCACTCAGTCCCATGCCCACTGCACAGGAGTAGAAGGCTGACCCATAGTCCTGAGTCACATCCACCAGCACACCTGTGGAGGGGAGGACCGTTAGAGGTAAAGGGAAGCATAAAGGCGGCTCTCCAAAAATGTAACACATCAAAGTTTAGTGAACACTCATTCAGGAATATTATTTGGCATGTGATATCTGTGACTGAACGTGGTGCTGAGAAAACAGCCTTAATGACACCCATCTATGATGCCATCAAATGCAGCATAAAGTGAATTTTGAATAAGACCACCGTTGTTCAACTCCATTAGAACAGATGATAAATTTGAAGTCATGTATGGTGATTTCAGTGCAGTAATAATATTTTTTATATCAGATTGCCATGAATTCAAACTAAACTTCTCTTGTAGCCATGTACTCATTGTTTGTGATATTTTGGTCTCAATGACTTGTCCAGTTTATGTAGAAAACACATTGGAATGCGTGATTTTCATAACTAATGTCACCAAAATAAAATTTTTCCAATCACAAATTAAAACTTTTTGTGACAAGATAAAAACTATGGTGAAGTTTAATTAATTAAAGCATTATTTATAATAAATCTGACTATCTAAAAATATCTCCCTTACCTCCAAGTGGTGGTCCAGCCAGCCCAGCAAAACTCTGGATGAACACATAGACACCAGCAGCTGAGGACATCCTCTCTATGCCCACCACATCATCCTCAGCCAGCAAGGGGATGTGAGTGCATGCCAGGGTTCCCATAAAGAAGCCATACACAGCACAGCACACAGCTAGGCCATAAAACTCTTTAACCAAGGTGAATCCCACCAGATCCACAGTCATTATAATGACACATGTCAGAAGCACAAGAAGCTTGTTACTTCTGAACTGCTTCCGCGTCAGGACCCACCCAATGGAGAATCGGCCTAAGATTTCGGCCACAGCCATGATGGAGAGCATATAGGCGGCGCCGTCCCGTTCCACGCCTCGACTCACGCTCAGCTCAATGATGTAGAGTTGAGGTGCGAAGAAGCCCAGAGTGGCAAACAGTCCGAACAGGGAATACAAAATGAAGCTGCACTCTCTGAGGACTGAGAAGTCTAAGAGTTTAGAATTCTTTGGGGATAGCTTTTCATCACCTGATTTATTTTCTTCGTGTTTCATCTCTAGTTTCTCGGCATCTCTGTCCGTTTTGTCTTCTGTTTCAGATTCTTTCATCTCTGACATTCTGTGTTCTGCAGATTTTTGTTGTGTCTCCAAGCTTGCTTCTCTGTACAGTAAAGTATTTTTCTCTGGACTGCAGCTGTCAGTGTCCTTCAGAGACTGGACTCCAGAGTCTCCAGTGCTCACAGAGCCTTTAGTCAGCTTATTTTCCTTCGTTACATTGTCCTCTAGGTTTGTGGCCTCTATATTTTCTGGATTGGCTTCCTGTTCCTTTAGGGACAACCTGTCCATCTCTGTCATGTGGATTGGCTTGGGTTTGATAATGATTGGTCGAAGCAGCACACCACAGATGATGATGATGCTTTGCAAAGCTCCAATCACTGCCATGGTATGGCGCCAACCAATACTGTTCCTTAATGCAGAAAAGGCTAAGAGACAATAAGATGCATTAAAGGAAAATTCATCTATAAAGCGTCACTAGGTCTGACTTGTATATGGGCTGCTGTAAAATGTGAAAATAGCACGTAACCTTGATGTCAAAGTAACTAACTAAATACTTTAAAAAGACCTAACAACAACAGTGTTGTTTCTCAGTTACTGTCTGTTGACCCAAGCCTAAACACACTGGTTACTAACATACTATGTACATTTTTTCAGTTTAAAAACAGACAAAATACTTTCTTCAAATGTTACACAAATGACTTAATAGTGGATTATAAGGACTATTTTCAACCAATTTCTGATGAGTATTTATTAGAGCAAGATGGTGTTTATGGGAATTACTAAAATTATTTTACAGCGCTATTTTTATGTTGTTTACAAAAAAAATGTCACTAGTAATGATATATATATATTTTTACATCAGGACTGTTTGTAAGCAGGATCAGTTCATTGTTTGGTTCTAATTTCTTGATAACTGTTTACAGTTTTTTACAATGAAGGCTAATCTTTGTCCTTTTGCAAAACAAAGAGAAAAGTACCTTTATTGCACAGTTTTCCTTCAACTTCTTTTCTCTTTACGCTCTTTTTGTTTAACCATAACCATAAAACGTCAGTGGAAGCTCTTGCTCTCACCTGGAGCCAGGGCAAACATCGACAGAGACTCTCCAGTAGAAGCCAGAGCTGTGACCAGGGGTCGCCGGCGGTTAAAGTACTGAGAAAGTATGGTTACAGTGGGCAGGAAGGTCAGAGAGTAACCCAATCCTGCAGAATTAAAAAGACACAGATTTTACCTGGCAACATTGTTAAAGAACAAATAATAATCATGTAAAGCTTAAAAGGGCAGATTAAGGAATAAGTAACCATCTTAATACCTGCAATTAATCCATATGTGATGTATATTTGATTGATGGAGCTGGTAAAGCTGGTGGCAATGGTACCCGAGGAAATGAGTAATCCTCCAATCATGACAACAACTTGGAAACCGAAGCGGTTAGTCATCACAGAGGAGAGAGGACCTGAGGACCCATGGTGAAACTGTTATTTCAATCAGAGGTCTAATCTTGCGGGATTACGTCCATTTAACCACGGCGGCTCTACTCACCATTGAAGGTCATAACAAATACACAGATGGAAACAATCCAGGAGATCCGACTGTTGCTCTCTCCAGACTCCTCCATCAGGTCCTGGAGGAAGATGCCGAAGCTCTTGATGGTGCCATAGGTGAAAACTTCCACCAGGAAAAAAGCCACAGCAATCACCCATCCCCAGCCTCCATCCGGGGCCTCTGAGTACACATTGGGCCCTAAGAATTGTATACTCGTGACTCCACACCGCACCATGCCCTGGAAAAAGAAACAGCAGTAAAAAAAATATAAAAATTAAAATAAAAAATGTGCTTTTACTGGGTCTCTGGCTTAATGAAATAAACTAAATTTGGTGGCAAAATAAATCCTCCCCTATATGCTTGTTTTAAGCGTGACCGCGCACGGGTAAGCGTGAACGCGGATTAGCCCACCGTAGCCAAAGCTGCCCCACAAACACCTGGACCCGCAGCGAGTAATTCACAAATATTTTGGCAATATTTCTGTTGAAAGGAAAACGGTGTTTTGAAGGTGCATGCGGGGTGCGCGTACCGCCTTGAACGAGGCAAAAGCGGAGCGAATTCGGCGGTTTTTGCAACAAGTTTGAGGATAAGTAATTAGTTGATAGCGGTTTGGTTAAGTTTAGCTAACAACAAACGGCAGCATCAGCGGGTGCACGCGCCTCCGTCCAGTGAAGCCTGTGTGCCGCACGCGCGTCCTCCCTCGAGTTTTAGCAGCAGTGAAGAAGACTAAAGCTTTGGAGCTGCTCCTGGTCTCCTGTCACAGATCTGAGCTGACTTTAAACTGCTGCCTTACAGTAGATGTGATGCTGGTAAGACCGTACGCCCTCTCTCTTATATCCCTCTTTTTTTTCCTTCTTTTTTTTTAGCTACTTCTTTACATCATTATCAACTACTGTTTAATGTACAAACACTGTAACCGAAGATGGCAAGGAGGAAGAAGCAGCAATAGTTTAAGTTCAGTCCCTCTCTGCACAAGGCTGGACCTAATCAATTATTAATGTAGCTGGGAGGAGAATTGGCTAAATTACATGTTTCTGGTATTTTGTGAAGTAGCCTAGTGGCTAATGCGGATCTACAACATACTCATTCTAGATGAACTGAGAGCTGGGATGTAATGTGTAAATATCTAGGTTTCACAACATTAGACTTTGTGTCTCCCCTTTGCTCCAACAAGCAGGGTATCGACACTTTTGTGACTTAACTTTTTCCTATTCAACTTCTCTCTTTTAAATATTATTTTTCTTAATAGATGAATAATGCTACCCGAATTGCAACTCAGTCCTATATGTTTTAGTATGTGCTAGTCGTCTGCTTAAATCGTGTTGCCTTTAAAACCTACCAAAAATACATATTTGACCTAGTTTGAACTATTTCTTACACTTACTTTCTAGTTTATTAGGTACACTAGTGTAAACAAATGCATTCCAATATAACAATCCTGCATTAAATCCCCCTTCATGACTGTGATAATGTTCAGTTTATGTCGAAACAGCGTTAAAAAGTGAATAATTCCACTGTGTGACCATTTTTTTCTGGGTGTTTGGTATTTAGGTTTATAATTCATGTACATGTATGTCTGACAGTGCTGTATGCGATGAAGATGTCAATTTCCCTGTGGGAACCTCCCAAAGGGATCAATAAAGTTGTCTATCTATCTATCTATCTATCTATCTATCTATCTATCTTGTGGACGATGTAGTGTGTGGTGCTGTTAAACTGGATTGAATTAAGTTATTTAACCTAGCCCACTGACTAAAATGGGGCTGTTCAAATAAGTGCAATTCAATTCACCATGCAATTCATTAGTACTACAAGCCACAGCCTCTAAAATGTAAACACAGTTGAATCAACAGCTCTCTCAATTATTTTAAACATGCTGAACATCATAACCTCCATGAAGCTAAGATTTAGTGCAGAGCTGTTATATTAGAATGGATTAGTTTTCACTTGTGTACCCGATGCACTATCTAGTGAGTGTATGTGCAATGAGATATCATGTCTACATTCTTGTGAATGAATGCTTTCTTTTATGCTTACCTAGTATATTTGGTTTCATAATCTACATCGCATTTAGTTTGACCTCACAATTCTTCAGAGTTTTTGTCATATTTAACAATAGGAGGTACCTCTCATAAGCTGTACTGGCATGTTAAGCTTAGTGTAAACCCCTTTGTTTTGAAACTCTTGACTTCACATATTACATCTAATGATTAAAAAAAAGAACACTTCTGCTATTCCATGAACTTGCTGTGAAGTTTAAATTAACACAAGCACTCTTTATGATATTTGGCTGTAAAAAACTTTATTATTTAAAGCAAGTGAACATGAACTGTGAATGACTGCACAGAAGGTAAAAGTGTGTAGTCTTGAAAACCTTTATTGATATGTGCTAAAGCTGAATATAGGCGTGACATACATACCCATACAGTGAATGGTGTAGCAACATTCTTTTAATACAAGTGACGCCTGCTTGCCACATACAAAATGTTTCATAACACTCGGTTATATGTATATTAGTATGGAGAGTTTTGCTAAAGTCTGAAACACAAATAAATGCAACAACAAAGAACAATAGTCAGAAAGATGAAACTATGAAATAGTTTATGGAGAAGTACTGATACTTAGCAAATAGCAGCCTGTTTGGATGTCTATGAGGTTCTTTTCATTGAAGTTTTTCTAATGCCTCTGACTTTTTATTACTTTAGTTTGTTGTTTAGTGTCTCCAACAAAAGTAGTGAAAGTAGGTTAATCAAGAACAGAATCAATTTATTCAAATTAATGATTTTCCTTTTGGTTAAATAACCGACTAAAATAAATAAATAAACACAATTTTCAAATAGTACTCACACACGACGGATGTTGTACCTGTTAAGCATTTTTTTTAATAACTAATTGGGTTTAAACAGAACATCTTGTTTGTACTTTCAAATTAAGAGCGGAGGGAGGGGGTGTTGTTGATTTTTAGGAGCCATTTAGTCCGTCCTCGTGCGGCTGACGCAACGTGCTCGGTCCAGCAGCGGCGGCTCGTGCGGTCAGTGGGCAATGATACTTAAGCAACAACTAACACACTAACACACACACTTTGGAAGTACCTGTATATCGCTTGTTTGCGCCAGATAAAAGCTTTAACTCAAGCAATCATAGTCGTTTATATTGCAGTTATTTTAGCTTCTGTCTCACCTGTAGGTCGCTAGTTTCAGATAAAATAAAGACAGTCCTCCCTCCACTCGAGTAATCCTTTAAGTGTCGCGCGCTTCTTCAGTGAACTTCAATGGTTTACGGGGTGCACGTACTCTCACGAGAATTTGACCCCAAACACTCGCCGCACACTTGGACATATGCATGTCTGAGACGAGCTTACATTCATGGATAGGAACGGGGAGGGGGAGAG
This sequence comes from Chelon labrosus, assembly GCF_963514085.1. Classification (NCBI taxonomy): domain Eukaryota; kingdom Metazoa; phylum Chordata; class Actinopteri; order Mugiliformes; family Mugilidae; genus Chelon; species Chelon labrosus. The sequence goes on from NC_140352.1 coordinate 18,810,316, forward strand.
AAGGGTTAAAGAGATCTGGTTGAAGCCAGTTCTCCGTATCCGTGTGCAGATCTCTTTCACTGTGCGCGCACACACACACACACACACACACACACACACACACACACACACACACAGTCCTTAAACTTGGGGTGCAGTTGCTAGAAACGTCCGACCTCATGGTTGTTGTGTTGGAGACTGACAGAGCACTTTCTGTGTGAATACATAATTAGAAAAAAAAAACAAAAAAACAAGACACTGTATTTTTTTCTAAAAGTTATCAGTGTTCTAATGTGAAATATGGCATTGGGTCTGAGTCTACATCATTCACTCTTTTTTGATGTTACAAATACCCACACTTGTCAAAATATAAAGTACACTAATGGAGGAGTTTATCTCGAACCATCTTCAGAAAGATGGTAATTCAAATGTATGATCATTTTGGAGGATGGAGTTTGAGATCCTGTTAAACTGGATTTAATTATGTTATTTAGCCTAGCCCATTGATTAAAATGGGGTTGCCAATATAATATGAGCATGCGTCAGTACAACACAACACAAGTTGTGAAACAGACGAAATGAAAACAGACAGCACTCTTGGTTATTTAAAACAAATGCTGAAGACCATGACCTTCATAAGGCTGAGATTTAGTGCAGGACTGTTACTTTAGAATGCATTTGTTTTCTCTACTGTATCTAATAAACTGACAAGTCAGTGCATTTTTCCATTTTTAAGTGACTGAAGTTTCACAACACCAGAATATTTTCAGTCACTGTCTGGTTTGTACTACAACACTTCCATCTCAGATATGACCAAGTCCTCACATAAAATCTGATTTTACCTTTGACTTTCTGCCTGGACATGTTTAATTACATTTCAGTTATGACATTAACTGACATTATGACATCTAAACGTGTTGATCTATTGAGAAAGTACAACATTTCATCTACATTTGAGATTGTGTCTCTGCAATTTACAAGTTCATCAGGATATACTGGTATGATGAAGAAGGAAGAAGCGGCAGTAATGAGTTGATTCACTTTCACTATAGCATGCACTGGATTATTTGATGGGGTTTAGTCAGGAGAACATGATTAGCGCATGAAGGAACTGTGTCACTACTGTTTTGAAACAATCTTTGGGTTGTGTCGTAACTTTATTCAACCTGAGATTTCTTTGTGGAAATCTCTCTAGTGCTATCATTTCAAACTACAGACAACCAGGAGGTTGAAGCTAATACCACTGCTAACTGCAATCTTAATATTTCTGCAGGTTGTATTTTCTTAAAAAAAACTCATTTACACAGAACATTTGTTTTTATTATTGTCTTTTTGACCACCATATGATGCTTTTTTGTGCTCAGAAACTCAGCCGGAGAGATCCCTCATCTACTTCAGATATCTGACAAGCAATGTAGTAGATATAAATAATGTTCTTCCTTTTGCCAAATTAAAATTTAGTACTACACGTTTCTACTTTCATTTGATTCCAACTCGTACCGTCCTGTTAAATGCACTTTAAGGTACTCTATACTCAATTACGTTTGTTTGACAGCTTTAACACTGTAAAGATTAGGATTTCTCAAAACAATTAACAAAATACACCTTGGAATAAATATTAAATCATTGGTCTCCAACCTTTCTGAATTCTCACTTCTTACAAACAGCCAGTTTATCTATCATGTTTTCATTTCAGTAAACATTCAAATTATCCAATGTCTCACCAAAAATCTTATATTAGATAATAAGCCCCCCAAAAATGTGTCGTTTGTCTCAGTGTTTTTCTTTTGCCCTCTCCAATTAATTATTTTATGAGCCCTTGCACGTTGCTAACACACTGATGCTTCGGTATTAAATAAGATTTTTACATCTTTGACTACATTTTACTTAAATAGTTTTTATCATGCAGGACTATTTCATGTAATGGAGTATTCTTAAGGGGCTTTATTAGAATTTCCAGAGAAACATGTTTTTTTTGCAGGACACATTGTACTGTTCCAAGAGTGAATTATGTAGTTCTATATCATATTTTAAGCTAATTTAGTTGCTGCTGTAAACCAAACATTCCCCTCTTTGTTAAGAAGAAATTTCTCATATAAATTCAGTGTGTTTGCATACTGTAGAGATCAATGTTTAAATAATAACTTGATGTGCCAAGCTTTAAGTGAGACCTGTGTAACCCTTGGTAGATTCTGACCCAAAATGGCAGAGGCAGTAATCCAGTCACTTCTGACTGGGATGCTGCTATTCGGGCTGCTGCTCCACACGGTGTCCCAACATGAAGCCAGGGTTGATAAGCCCAATAGGAAGCCCAATTTCATCATCATACTGGCAGATGATATAGGCTGGGGTGACCTGGATGCTAACCAGCCTGAGGAGAAGGCAAACAATACACCTTACCTCAACCTGATGGCTGCACAAGGACTGAGGTAGTGACCTGAATTATTTTCATACCTGATATATAGCTCTAAAGTTTACGTCATTGTTAAATTCCTTGACATCGTTCAAATGACTAGATATTTTACATCATTTATCCTAGACTGTCATTTCTTGGTAAATATAATATTGTTTTTGCAGACTGACAGACTTCCATTCCCCAGCTTCAACATGCTCTCCGTCCCGTGCTGCCATCCTGACAGGCCGCTACGGCCTAAGAAACGGCGTGACTCATAACTTTGCGGTGAATTCTGTGGCCGGTCTGCCTCTGTCTGAAGTCACCTTGCCCCTGCTTCTACAGGGGGAAGGATATTACACTGCCATGATTGGAAAATGGCATCTCGGGCACAATGGCCCATATAGTCCAACTCACAGAGGTAAGTGGGAGCTTGGCATTTAAACTTAAGACTCAACTAGACGTTACAGCCATGGGTCAGGCTGGAACTTGTAAAATGTTTTGTGCAATCTGGTTAAACCTAACCTAACCCTAACCATCTAAAAATTGTACTTACATCTGCCTTGTAAAATAATGGAATATGAGCGAATTCACTCATAGCCGCACATGCACACACACGCACACACACGCACACACACGCACACACACGCACACACACGCACACACGCTTTTTTGTTGCACAAGACTGTATCTTTCCAGTTCAGTATTTCGGTGTCAGTTTCTAGACTTTTCCAAACACGTCAAGTGTTTGTTGGCCTCACCGCAGGAACTAGACTGGGTCACTAATCACAAACTCCATCCAGCTGTGTCGGCTTGTGACGGCGCGTTTGCACCTGACTCTTCTCGCTCTGCTGACTCAGCTCATCAGCGTCTTTCTCAAATCCCATTGACTGGCCAAGCCTTCCTTGTGCTCAGGCATTTTTCCGGTTCACATGCAACAGTGATGATGTATGTTGCAGAAGGAAAAAAAGCCCTAAGCCCTCAGTGAGATGTGTAATCCTTTTCTTTATTATAACAAGATTGTTGTTAGTAATGCATTTAATCTGTAATAAACGTCAAATGATTAACTGAAAGGCATACTTAAACTCAGGGACATTGTGTCTCAGTAACAAGACTTGTCTCTTGCACAGGTTTTGACTACTACTTGGGTATTCCCTACAGTAATGACATGGGCTGTACAGACATACCAGGATATAATCTACCCCAGTGCCTGCCCTGTGACACACCTGGACCTCAAGTGATCAGGTGATTCGTTTCTTTGTTTCTCTTAAATGAAATACAGAGAATAATGTTTTCTCTCAGCCTTCCCAACCTCTTTCCTTTCTGGTGTTGGACATTGTGTTGCTGACATCTTGACTTTACAAGATCATGGTAATTAGTATTTAAATAACCTAGAGTTATGAGTTTCAGAGTAGTATTTTTGTGTAATCTGAATCCATAACACACTTATAACTTACCGAACACAAACAGACTCTGCTATTTAACCAACTGAGGCTGACATTTGCACATGTTGTAAGTAGTATCAACTGTTTATCCTTTCTGATCCACATCCATCCTACAACACCCTAATTCCAGACCTTATAACCACTTGACAGCCACAGTCACACAAACACACATATCATCATTTATCATCAGTATGTTTTATTGTTCTCATGCTCTAGATTGAGGAGGAGCATACATGGAGGCTGTTATTCCAAAGTGGGGCTGCCTCTGATTGAAAACGGCAGTATTGTGGAGCAGCCACTTGACCCGTGGACACTGACAGAACAATACAAATCTGCAGCACTCAGGATTATACACAGTGCAAGGTGCAACACAGCTGCAAAGATACACCCAGATGATAAAAATGGATTGATCTGTGCACTTTTACCCAAACAATTTGTGCAAGATGTTGGAATATGATGATTAGAGAGCTTGTGTTTCATTTGCTCTAGTAGAGTACATCTGGCTTTCCTGACATTTAAGCATATTTCTACCCAGCCTTACCAACCACAACCATTTTATCTAACATGGGGCAATTTTGATTCAATGAAGCAAGCAGGATGTTACAGGTTACAGGCCTTCCAGAGATTCTAGACCAATATGCATTTGTGCACAAATGCACCTCAGCTGTTATTCACAATAAGAGAACATAATGACCTGAAAACCTGAGTAGACCCTCATTAAACGGAGCACAAGTTTACATTTTGTGCCTGAATATTGTAAACCGGTTAAGCAGACAGTGAGACCTGGTCTGTTAAGTGTGTCAGAGTATCTCTTTACATTAAGTCTGCATGCGGGCGAAACTGAAATTTGTCATGAATTCCTGTATCATTACCTCGTGGACCACAACAGTAAAGACAGTGCTGCTGTTTCTTCTTATTAAAAGCTCTCACACGACTTTAGTTTGACAGTGTTCAGAGTCTTTGTTGGTGTGCAGCTGTTTTCATTCGAGAGTTCTGAATAATGTTTTATCATATTTCTTGAGGACGTGATGAGTGAAGATCTTGTAAATCAGCATCATTTGCTAAAATTTGTGGCAACTTGTAAGTCACTGTTTTGGCTGGGATATGAGGACTAGACTGTATCTTCCAGACAAAGTATTAATAACGTCTACATACAGTATAATGTCACCAAGATCAATAGCTCTTTACTGAGCACCGCTTTTGGTAATCCTTAGCTGATGTCAGTCAAAGAAGCGTTGATTCTGCTACATATTGTAGTATTAAACTCTTTTAGTGAACATTTTACTCAAACGTCATACAGATACAAAAAGACATTCACTGTAGCTGCACCGTGCGTCCAGACAGAATTCAGGAGATTTGTGAGTGAACCTATCTGCGAGGAGAATATCGGTAGTTGTACAGAACTGTGCTACTAGTGTGCTGTATTGTGTGTCTGTGCATGTGTTGGAGAGACAGAAGGAGGGCTTTAAACCCTGCTGTTTGCAGCTGTGTATGAAAGGCATCGTGCCTCCAAGCTATACTACGAGGTCATGAGAACGAGAGCAGGAGTTATCAGTCACATGCAGTCCAGACTCAACAGCAAGCTTTCATTCATCAAAGTAATTTTAAGTGAGCGCTGTGTTCCAGATGTAAAGACCTACAATCCTGCACAATGTAGAAAATAGGAATGCCACATAGAACTCATCACAATATACAAGAGTTAATTATGTGTAATAATTTTATGTGCTAGTATAGTTGCATAGTTATTGCATGGAGAACACACTCTGTGTTGTTTAAAATATTGGCCGAGGAGGTTTTGTTGGGCTTTTCTAAGCCTGACTAGACATGTGTTTATATTGATGAAGAAGTTGTGTATTTTACAGCTCTGACTGAATTGAAGCATATGATTATTTGTCATCATTAACAGTAAAAATACAAGTATAACAAAATGTCTGAAAGGAATCTAAAACTCTGATATTACGATGTTGCATGTTTTGAAGTCATCAAGAGTCTGTTAGACCATTTTACTTGAATGCAAATCTGCTCATGAGCAAATATTGTTTTAAAGCAGCATCTCTCAGCATACACTGAACTCAATGTCACTTTGATCATTGTCTTTTCAGAGAGCGAGGACAGCCCTACCTGCTCTACATAGCACTGGCTCACATGCATGTCCCCTTGGCCCCTCCACTCTCTACAGATGCCCCAACCGCTGCTCAGCACCCAGATGATGGAGTGTACGCTGCCAGTTTGCGAGAGATGGACAATCTGGTCGGGGCAATAAAGACAGCTTCTGATAACTCAGATAAAGACAATACACTCATCTGGTTCACCGGTTAGTCAAATGAAGCAATTATGTCCCCATACCACTGTCTGTTATCCTCAAAAAGTCCTCAAAAACAGTTTTAATGTGTGCACACACTTTAGGTGACAATGGCCCTTGGGAACAGAAGTGCCAGTATGCAGGAAGTGTAGGACCCTTCACTGGAAAATGGCAGACCAGCAAGGGTATAAAAAAGGCACTTTTGGAGTCAAGCTCAGCATTGCTTTATGGGGGGGATTGTTGGGTTAAATTATATGGTAGTGACTGTATCTTCTGTACATATTGCCTGGAGCTGTCCTATTTCTAAAGTCAGTTTTTGCTTGTATGTTAGGTGGAGGTTCAGCTAAACGGACCACCTGGGAAGGAGGTCACAGGGTGCCGACAGTGGCCTATTGGCCTGGACGGATCCCTGCAAACACCACCAGCTCTGCCCTGCTCAGGTACACCCTCTTGTACTTGTATACAGGTACATACATTATAAATGTGTGTATAGAGATGAATATTTACATAGATTCTACCCAGTGCAGTCATATAAACTCAAGTAATAGAAAAGGAGGAACTTGATGGTATACCTCCACTTAGTTACTGAAGAATCTAAACTGAAAGCTGGTCCACTGAATGAAAGACAGTACAAAACAGCTCTTCGTCACCACTTTTCTTTTCATGCAGTGGTATGGACATCTTCCCAACTGTTCTGTCCCTGGCAGGGGTAACACCCCCCTCAGACAGACGTTATGATGGCATCGATGCCACAAATGTCCTCATGCTTCGTGAACAGACGGGCCATGAGGTACAAGAAAAATCCTGTAATTGTTCATTTAACTTTGGTCAAGTTTGCTGCAGATGATGTTGCTTCCCTTCTTTCTTGTAGTTTCTCTTCCACCCTAACAGTGGTGCTGCCGGGTCGTTTGGTGACCTACAGACAGTTCGAACTGGGAAGCACAAAGCTTTTTACATCACAGGTACTTATCAAATATGCATATGTGCTAGCCGGGCAGAGAAGTAAGTAATACAACAACAAACAGCATGAATTGGTTAGAGATTGCCCACAGTCGTTACAGTGTGGAGTAATGTTACTGTAGATCTGAGCTAATGTGGAGTTTCATGCAGTAAAGGATTTAGTGAATAAGTTTTATTTAGCATACTGTATATCTGTAGTGCTGCCACTATGATGGAGAGTATTCGTGTCAACATGATGGGGCTAGCCCGTGGCCTTGTTCTGTTTGTCTGGACATATTTTTAATTCTACACTGACTCCTAAAGCTGCATTGAAATGAAGTGAATATTGCTATCCTTCATCATACTGCTGTTGTAACATGCAACATTAAGAGAAATGTGGGAATCACAAAAATGTGGTACAGGTGCAGCAGAGGCATGCGGCGGCGGAACAGGAATGCAGAATATCCACAACCCGCCGCTGATATTTGATCTGGAGCGAGACGAGGCTGAGGAAACACCCCTGCAGGTTGGGACACCTGAATACAAGGCGGTAGCAGAGAGGATCGCCCGCCGGAGGGAGGAGCTATTATGGGACATCGCCACAGACAAGTCAGTGTCCACAGCAGACTACAGAACAGACAAATCGGCGGCACCCTGCTGCGATCCCAGACAGGCTGTTTGCAGATGCCACACACTGGGCTGAGGGTTGAAAGCCAAACATGTAAACAAATGGCTGATAAGAGAGGCACACAGATGTGCATAAGCAAACACATGTGGTGAAAAATATCTCCTTTGGATGAGCTCAGCAGTTTGTTTGTGGAAGGTTGTTGTTTGGGAGGTCCAATGTCCAGATGCAGCAGGAGATGTGCAAACAAGAGGATGGAGCAAAGAGAAGCAGCTGGCTGAACTTTGGCCAGTTAGTAGAGAAGTGGTCAAGCTGATGTGATTCTCTGTGAGGTCCACAATTTGAGAAAAATAACAAATACCAGCCTATGAGACATGCAGAAAGCTATGGATAAATGTATTTGTCAATGTAACTAAAGCGACAATTTAACTTTCAAAACTTTAAACATGTTCAAAATTGTTTAATTTTATTGGATTTTTGAGGACATTTCTTATTTGTTTAGTGTAAATTATGCTAGTTTTAAAAATCAAAACCACACGATGCAGATGTTGAGTCATTTCTCTGGTTTAATGAGTTTCTGGTGTAAATGTCCAGTACTGAACAGCTCATTGCAGCTCAAGGGTGTCCTAACAGCGCCATCTTTTGGCAAATCACATGGTATTACTATGTTACTTATTACAACAGTACTATATAGAAATGTTATATATACATTATACACACAGTAGAAATCCTTACTATATACTTATGCATGGTAAGTCTGTGTGTTGATGTGTAATACTTTAAACAATTTGCAAAAGAATATTTAATACATCAATGTAAAAATAACTATGACTTGCATGTTAACATATTCAGCATCATGTAGTAAATAAAACGGTCTTCAGGGTATCGCTGAAATTCAAGGACCTGTAACTTTGTCACGTACAGCCCGTCTCCAGGCTTCTAACATTTAGCTGTTGACTGTTCCTCCCACAGAGCCCACTCTTCCAAATATATTATCAGGTTACATTTGTGACTCTGCAGGTTTTTAGTCTCGTCTATTGCTACCATAATTAGCATCACAGCTGCATCTGCGAGTCATATGATACTAGCGGCATGTATCATGATTTAAATAGTGTATCACACAACATCTTTTTCCTTCTTGAGTGAACCACTGCTTCTCTCTCTTGAGGTATGACACATTTAATGCCCACTGATAAGCTCCAAAAGTCCCGGGGCCTGATAGACACAGAAACCCCCTAATCTTAAAGATAGATCTTTAAGGTTTAATACATAGAATTTGTTGGTTACTGTTCGTAAACACAACATTCAAACTTGGCCCCTCCTCCCCGGCTCAACGAGCAAGAGAGAGCAGCGTCATCTAGAGAGTGAAAGAAGAGTGGGAGCGGCGTTAGAACAAAACAGAGAAATCTGTATCATTATTTTCTGTTGGTTTCACTCCATTTACGCTCTAAAGCACAAACATATCCACACCTCTACACAACCCTGCAGGAAGGCCACATTGCTGTGTGAATGTAGCACTCTCGCACTCTGAGGCCCATCCACTTTCCAACTTCCCAAATGCAGCAAAATAAGAAGAAAATACCAGAGGGGAACAACTTCCACGCGCTTCTAGTGGGTCAGAAGTGATGACTGAAAGTGATTACTTTTGCATGAATCTTAAGTTTTTATGAAACCTCTGCATATTATACCTTTAAGATCCTAACTCCTAAGACTTGTGACAGCAAATATGATTATGTTCGTCAGATTTAGACAAATGTTATGAGGCCATTTTTACATTGCACTTTGCTTCTTAAGAAGCTGCTACAATTAGTGAAATTGAAGAAAAGAGCATGTTTGTGAATGTACAGCGGCAGCAGGCCAGGCCAGCCTGCTGTCTTCCTTACACCCAAAGTATTGTCATTCTGCTCATAATACTCGCATCCTCATTTGGTAGCTACCATGACAATATTTTGTTGGGACATACTATTCTCCAACAGCAGCACCTATGTTCAATGATAATGTAATTGTTTATCGTCAGTATTTCTTGATGTGCGCAGTGGTTACTTACTAAGTGTTTAACACTGTCGTTAATGGCATTACACAGGAGTTCACAGTAGACTCGACTCTTCAACGGCTTTTGAATGTGTCTAGTCTTAATGAAAATGTTCTGAAGATGCTTTTTTTTTTTTTTTTTTTAAGATGAGTGGATCATCTTTAGTGTTTTTTCTATACCCCTTTCAAAAACTTAGAGGGTCTCAGAATACAGAAACAACAGGAAGTAATAATCCTACAAGATCTGACCCTAGGTCAGTAGAGGAACTTGTGGTAGGGTGGGGGGGGTGCTACAATGTCTGAACACCGCAGGAATATTTTTGTCCATCCTCCCTGCTTGCAACAAGTTGGTCTGATTTTGTGCAGGGGTAGATGGGTTTGTTTGGGGTGGGGGGGGGTTGGTCAGTTACTCTGGTTGCCGACTGGAGGAAACTCATTCTCGTCGTCCAGACAAACAGGACCCTCAGCAAATTCATGCTCTGGGATGACTTCGCCCTTTTGGGCCCCTCCGTCTTCAGAGTAACCTGGGAACACAAACCATATACGCATTTCTTGCAGAACCTTATTAGTGATCGTAATCCTCATCTCTATCTCCTCGTAGGGAGAGTTTTCTTCCACGGAGGCCGCCATGTTGCTCCGCCATATTTCTACAGTAGCGAACAAATTAAACACAGGCTCTTGTAAGGGACTTCCACATTCATACATGCAGTGAGGGCCACGCAATGTAGGAAAGCCATGTGGGGGTATTCACGTGTCTGCAGTTAGCAACCCTACCACTAGATGCCGCTGTACACACTGTTAAAACTATTAAAGCTAAAACTCATATTATGAAAATACCTTAGAATCACTTTGTCAAGAAGAACTTGAGGCCACTTTATGATTTTTTTATTTAAAGTATTGTTATTCTTTGTATATTAGGTTTTTAAACTATATACAAACCAGCTTAATTATTAAACAGGATACGCATACAACTGTAGAAGCCATAGTTGAAAAATCATACATAAAATATAAAAAAGAGGTAAAAAAATAAATCAATTAAAAATGTGCTGCCCCATGTATCAAATTCAGAATGCCACTTCTTGGAAAAGTTTTCAACGGTTTGTGATCAAGAAAGACTCACCCATGAGAGTGGTGGAGGAGGGTGGAGTTGAAGGGAGAGCCACAGTGGCAGCATATGATTGGCTGGCCGGCTGTGGCTGTGGCTGTGGGGGGACATCCTCTGGGTTCTCCTCTTCCTTCTGTTCCACCTGCTCCTCGCCAGAGTCAAAGAGCCTGGAGGAACAGATCGAACAGAGGCTTGACAATGTAACACCCAACACAACTCGCGTGTTACATTTAAAAGTAGAAATATGCAAGATCCGAGCACGCTTGCTTCTGTGTAATATAGAGATGACATTTGGCCATAAACGCATCTGTGCCATGTGCAGTTTTCTTTTTCTTTCTTGGCATTTTTGTTCATTTTGGAATTGTAGTCCATCATTTCCACTTTCATTGTCATTTAGGAAGCTTAAAGTTTTTGCTGTAGTCAGAATGTATGATGCAAATAATCGCTTTCACTTCCCCTTTTTTTTGTTTTAGTTTTATTGTTGGGCCTCAAATTGAAACTAATTTAAGGCAGGGCTTTACATGCAAACATTTATTAAGGATGTATCCCACCTGTGTTTTTGGACCAGGACACACTCGCCTCCATCCTGTGGATCTACGTTATAGATGTAAAGATGGCCGTCTGAGGATGCCACGAGCAAGCGAGGAAGCTTCTGAATCCTGACAAACAAACGGACACAAACGATGAACGAGCATGCACCAATAGCCACTTAAAGCATTATTGATCATTGTCTTGTTAATGTCTTGTGCTGCCTTACGTAGCCAGCGCGCAGATGTTCTTCAAGCCAAACATGTTGAGTCGTACAGTGGCGAAGGCTCTGTCCTGATGCATCATGTCAGACACCTGTGTGGGCAAGTAGGTACTGGCTGCTGTGAACATTTTGCCCACGTATGCTGACCATGTCGGGGACTCTTCCTCTCGACTGGAAGGAAACATGATGGGTGATGGTTAAAGGTACAGAGTTTACTGTAGTAAAAGTCCCAATTTTACGTTGAGCTTGATAACAGAACTTGATAACAGTACTACGTTTTATAGTGATGAGGCAGGATACTACTCATCCCTACCTATAATTAGACATCCTATTGCCATATAACTATATAACAGCATTAGAATTATCACCACATGTTGTCTAAATGGCTTAATCCGTATCTTGGGTGTTTACCTGGGACTCTGTTGCTCCAGTTTAAAGATATGGACGGTCTCAGTGTTGCTGGATGCACACAGGAACTGTGCATCAGCACTGAAGGACAATGAACTGATGCTAACATATCTGACACACAAAACAGAATTGTCAAAAAACAGTATTGTAGATTCTTATGATTTGTACTTTAAATGATTTAGCAGATATAAGAATTGACTAGAAAACTTCTAGATAGTCTGATCACAGAGTGAGTACTAAAATGCTTTGGACTTTCAGTCTAACGTTTCCACGACGCCACTACTCACATTACTGAAACCCAGTCACTGACACCGGAAGCTGCACAACACATTCACAACCCTCTGTTGGCTACTGAGCTCATGAGGAGGAAAGTATCTTTCTCTCCAAAACGGCTGTTAAAGGAATCAGTGGGTCATTTGAACTGCTAACCTTCCTGTCACAAGAACCTGTTAAACCTTTGTCGTACACTGTGAATCTTGTCGTCCGCTGAGCGTCCCCTTTTTCCTTTTTAATACTTTACAACGGAAGCACAAGAGAGTACGAGCGCTGACCTCTTCATCCCTCGCCGGAATTCAAACAGCTTCTGTCCTTCAGGAATACTGAAGACTCTGATAACTGTACCCTGTAGATGAGAGCTGGGTCAAACAGACTGATGGGTCATAAAACAGAAGGGGGGGGTGAACAGAAATGACGTCCTCACCTTCTCTGACGCACTGGCCAGTTTAGTGCCAGAGGCATTGAATGTGAGGGCTGCCAGGGGACTGTCATGGGCCTGGATCAGTGTCACGGTGCTCTAAAAGGGCAAACAAGGGCTTTCTGATTACATCTCTGGGCTATTTTTCCCGCCATGGGGTTTTCAAGTGACATGACAACAGCTGCAGTTTTCCCTTTGTTGCTACGTTGAGTTTAATGAAGCCTCACCAGGTTGTTGGCATCGTAGACTGTGATCTCTCCGATGGTGGCGCTACCTGGATACGCAAGGTAGGAGTTACCGTGATTGACAGAGAGTGCGCAGAGACCTACAAGGGAGGAGAGGGGATTATTTACACTTTTTTTCGTTTCACAGCTATCTAACCAGTCTGGCCATTCATACCCTTATGGAGCTATTAAACATGTTTTATTTTTCTGGGCCTATTAGTTGTGGAGAATCATGCTGCTGGACCAATGGAACTTCCAACATCAGACAACCACTGCATGTCTGAGCTCACTCTGTATGAAAACCAATGGAAATGTGTCAATCAAATGTACAGATCTTTTCATACAGAGTGAAACCGAGTACTGTTCGAAATTAGCATTTTGCATCCTCAAGCAGTTTTGCAGCAACTTAATGTTGGTTCTGAAAGAAGTAGTTGAGGTTATAAACAATGAAACACACCGTTGCTTCATTTCGTCAGTTGTCCAGCTACTACCAGGCTTCTGGTAGCTACATATGTTCATGCTCCCATACACTATGTTTTATTCACTGTTATCCTGTTAATGTCCATAGCCATAGCAGCTGTAAGCAGCAGCAAAAAGTTATATTGCCTCTCATTGCTTGCAGGGATTTTGGACCCCTCCTTCATTCATACATCATTCTGTACAGTGTCCCCAAACATTATGTTAGCTACTCTTACATGTATGCATCTCACTGCATATTTTTCTTTTCATTAAAGAACAACACCGCTAAAATGTTTGTCAAGCGAACTATTTGGCGGAAAGGAATTCGACCAACGAATGATAATCAGTTCAAACTGGAAACAAAAATGTACTTGGGTACCCGGTGGTGGCTTAACTGAAGACTACCTTTTTCCCCTCTCACTTCGTCCAGCAGCTTGAGCGTACCTGAGGGGTTGGTGGGCGTGTTGAGCAGGGTCTTGAGCAGCTTCATGTCTTTGATATTGTGGATGTAGATCGACTCTTCCAGGCACACCACGAGCCGCTGAGACGTGGAACGAGAAGGCGTCAGAACGGCGCAAGAGCGTTTACATTCCGCAGCGCAAACCAGAAGATTACGGAAAGGTGAGTTTCCTGCTCCTACCTGTCTGTTGAGCCTGACGGAGAGGATGTTGTTGGAGTAGCTGTAGTTGCAGATCTCTGTGCCTTTCTTGAAATGATAGACGTTCATTCGCCGAGGCATGGACAGACTGACCACCACTACCAGACTGCTGGAGAACAGTCGCTCCACTATGTAGACGTCTGGACACTCCACTGGGAGAAGGACAAGAGAAATCTTTAATATCAACAATGTATTTACAATGGCAAATACAATATTTTCCATATACTAATACATTCCCATTGATTAATAATTACATGTGCTTTACTGTTCTAGCTATATCACTGCCGCCAATCCAATCAACATAGGAAGAGAAACTGTCAGAAAACAAGAACTAAGTCCAAATTTCCTCAATTTGACCTTTAACTTTCTGTTTCACTGCGGAAATTGAGGATTAGAAAGCTATCGTCAGTGTTTGCCCACCGTATGCCGAAGAGCAAACATGTTGCACCGTGTCCGAGTTGTTGCATGACCAAGGTGAACGTGACCACAGCTCATATCTTTCTCTGTAGGCTTCTGTAACTCTGTAATCATGTCATCTTAGGGAGGGAATGCAGGTGTGTCACTGTGTTCTTGCCCGTGTGCATGACTGGATATTTATAAATCGACAAAAACATTCGCCGCAGATGTGGCTGTGCATATGAGCTGTCTTGTGATAGTGTACTCTTGTATAAACTGTTGATGAGCTGTTTTTCCTCGTACCTCCCTCATGGATGCAGTCTAATTTGTCCACAGCAGTGACAGAGAAGAGACGGTAGCCGGTCTTGGTGCCCACTGATAGAGAGCTAGAATAAAAATACACACAAACTCATCTTAAGAGTGAGACACAGTGTGACACAAGATACAAGATAAAAAATACTCAAAAATGCAACTTAAACCATCCACATGACAGTGAATACATTGTATTTTAGAAGTAGGAAGAAAGGAAATCTGAATTGTGCCGTATGTACAAGTTTACTTTGGAAGTTTTAGTGAAAGATGTTGACAAAATTTTCTTAAATCGTACTGTGGGGCCTCTGGTGGTTTCAACATCTGTTATACTGCCTTTGCTGTCACATAGCTAACACACACAATTCCAGCATTGTCTGTTTTTGATATACTGCTATTGTTTGAGTAAAACAATGACAGGGACCTTTTTTTAGCTTGTTACCACCAAAACAGTTTAAAGACTGGATATGATCAGAAGGGAAAGCTCGCCCTTGAAACGTATAGGAATATCCATTCCTAATGTGGTGCTGCAAAACTGTGTGAAATGATTGTTAGCTCGTATCACGGAAACCACACAAGAACGGTGTGACACATGCGTATTGACTCGTATGAGCTGAGGTCAACTGCTGATGTCTGTATCAGTGTACTAGCATGTGGTCAACATAGGGCCACAGCTGACAGGAAGGGCAGGATGTGGTGACCAGGTCTGATTAACTCATACTGCATGCTGGTCGGAGCTGAAGGAAGAATCACTGTAGCCATGATACAGACAGGTCCTGAGAGAAAACCTTCTCCAGAGAGCAGGTGAACATGATCAGATGTGCAGAGGTGTTTGGTAGACATCCACAATGTGATTTCTTTATGTTTTTCTTATCTTGTTTTTCATAGGCAATGCAGCCACAACACGGCTTCCATTGAAGCCGCTAATTAACCTGAAAACACTGTCTTATCTTATCATGGCTGGAGATGAAAAGAACACAGAGATAAGAAGGTCGGGATGACTGTTTAGCCACCTGCTTAGTTTTACGATGCGAGCCAAGGGAGATGTTTAGGTAAGGAGGCACACCTGTAACTGCGTGAGACCTGCTGGATTTGTCTGTTGATTCACAGTTTACCCTCTAAGAATATAGAAGCAACAAAAAGCAGATAAAAAAACACCACATTGGTTCTTGCCATTGTTACATGTTAATTATTAACATGTCATTTTGTATGTTAACTGGTGTCATGAATCAAGAAGGACTGGTTAGGCACACACCAGGCCTATGTTTAATACATTGCATGAAGCTGTGTCTTATTACACACCATTCAGAAGTTTGGTGACAACAATAAAGGACTAGTTAGGTGTGCAACAGGCCCTGGAGATTAACACAGTGGCCTACTTCACTTTCAGCTCATAGTGACTCATCTGGAAGTTTACAGAAGCTTGTGCCGTCGTTTTGGACGCATTGACACTGTACAACTCCCTACTCGGTATTACCAGAAAATAAACGAGAGTATGTCAATGCGACTGAAAGTAATTATGCAACAGTCAGGTGCATCAAGGAGATTGAGTTCATGCTGGGCCCGGCCCGCAGGTCGCTTACGTGGTGTCCTGGTTAAACGAGGCACAGATGAAGCCTCGGTGCACCCCGGGGTCGTCCGGCACGTCCTGGGACTCCATCCGAGCCGCCGAATTCCCTCTCCTCTTCCTGGCCGAGGTCGGAGGCCTTGGGCTCGGGTCGATCCCCGCCGGAACCCGCTTCCCCTCCTCTGCCTCCCGACTCCAAGCGCCACGCTCACACTCTTCAGGGAGAGGAATGTCCGGGCTGGCTGGTTTAGATGGCACACATCATACGCCCCGTGTATACTATACCAAAGTCAAACAGGATAAAAGATCAGCGATAGCACTTCCCTGAGCAGCCGTTTCACTTTAGTCGGTCGACACCGTTGTTATTATTATGTTATTAACTTCCAATATTCACCCAGCAAAACAAAAACAGCTGATGGGAGGATGCGTCACTGTGAAGTGCAGCACGATTGGCTGACTGCAACAAATCAAGCCCTCCCCTCTAGCATTTCTATTGACCAAGCTTTTCAGAGCCCGCGAATGATTCGACAAAGCGTCTGTCGATCGAACAAGAGACGCCCATTTAGGCGAAACGCTTCTGATTGGCCAGTTGCACTTTCAGTCTTGTCACGAGGAATTGTTTTGATGATTTCATTGGATAAAACGCAGCGACACATCAACAAGCCTGAGGGGGACGTCCAGCTGCTCAGCGAAGATATTTGGATAATATTTGACCAAGTTAGAAAAAAAACTGAAGGTGTCTGTTTTCAACACTAGAATTTTATTCTATAAAGAAGGACACGCAAAATTAAAAATACAATACAATTGTTGAGATAGCCTATAATTAATTACTTACATTTTCTTTAGTTATTCAAGGATTCAAGGATTCTTTATTGTCATTTCAACACATGTTGGTACATGAGGTGGAACGAAATTAGTTTCTCTGGTCCCGATGCCAGCCAATAGCAGAAACAGTAAAAAGTATAAATATAGAATAAAATTAGCTAACTAAGTATAGTACAAAAATAGCAAGAAGTAAGTAAATATAGATTTGTAGATAGATAAATATGTATTTGTTAAGCCACTAGCTACTAGCTTAACAAATATTACTTCTTATTGTACGCTTTATTATTACTACACAACAGTGTGAAACAGTTCGAACTGACTGTATTTCAGTCACATTTAACAATATAAATAGCGTTTACACACCATATTATAAACTTAAATAATCCCTTATTTATCCCAGAGTGGGGATAAATAAAGGATATTAGATTTAATATTTCTTCTAAATTAGTACTTTTCATACTTCCATTCAGAGTAAGATACATATTGAATTCAGGAAATGTGCACTGAGTTTTTTTTTTTACATTGTATTTTTTTACGACTATTTTTTAAGTATCTAAATACAAACGTTTACCTTTTGGAGAAAACGTAATATTGCAGTAACGATATATATGTAATTTCTGACTTATCTTAAATAAAGATAGCACACTGATATTCTCGTTAGCTCACCATTTTAATCAGATACCAATCGATTTTTTTCTTTTTCATTTCTTAACCGTTTCCTTGACGTCACGATTTCCGTGCCGTCTCCTTTAAGGTTGCCATGGGTTACGGGCTCACATGTCAGAACGAGGAGAATTGACGTCAGTGACGGCTGTTGATTGGCTCTCAGTCGTATCCGGTGGGGCAGCGGTCCAGGGCTCGGTAAAAAAAAATCGAAGCGAGGAGGAGGATCTGGTAACGGTGCGCTTTGAGAAATAACATACACCCCGAGTCGCTATCGAAAGGCTCGGAAGGATTTTACAGTTTTTTGTGAGTATCGTGTCGTTTCGACTGGGGGAATATATGACCTCTGTATAGGTGAAATTTGTTTCCTCCGTCTCTCGTTTGTTTATGATAGAACTCAAGATGGCGTCATTGGAGGAGCGCTTTGCCTTTGCACGGAGCTAGCCAGCTAGGCATCAAACCAGACGCTCTGACATAACGTAGGCCAAAGATAGTTGAGCAAAAGTATTAAACGCTTATCATTTATTCGAGTTTGTGGTTACTGGTTATGATTTTATTCTTTCTGGTTGGTCGTGTTTTAAGCATTAATCTTCTTGCTGTAAATAACTTGACTGCAGCCGTCAGCCTTCCCGTGAAGGCTTCCTGACCTAGACGGTGCTACAGACAGGGCATTTGCTCCATACGGTATCTGAAGGCAGTAGTTTTTCCTAATTTTTCACCTTTAGATGCGTTATTACTGCACACCCATGCTCTGTTTTCTCTTTTTCAGCAAGGTCATTGTGCACCTCTAATTTAATTGACATTCGTTTCTTAGTGGACATCAGAGGTGATGATGCAGCATTGAAACTGTATAAAACAATGAACTTGAATGTGTTAGCTATGTATTTAGCCACCTTAGATGTACCCAACATAAGCAGACTTGTTTATTACATAAGGCTAAAGAGCCTTGCTGGTAGATGTTGCCTGTGGCTCTTAATTTATACCAGCTGGTCTAAAAACAGTATCATTTACCACTTGGTTATTCCTGTGGTAGGTTTAGATTAAATCAAGCCTGCCAAGTTTCCACTAATAGTGTAGTTAGTTGCATAAAGGCTCTGCCAGCCTCATCTTTGATAACATTGCTAGTAATCTCCCCTGGGCCTTGTCAGATTAGAAATTATCTGAATCCTATTATACTGATGCACATGCATGATACACTTGCAGGCGCAGAATGGATTGTGCTGTTTGCTCAACAGGACTTGTTGTTCGCTTGTTTGCTCCTCTAAAATGCACACATTGGTTGCTGCAGGGCTCCAGGGGCCTTCCTGTTTTAGACTACTCTGTTACTTGAAGCTCAGAGCTATCTGAAGGAACTTATATCACAGGGGCTGATCAGATGATCTAGGATATGTCAGGCTGTTTTGCTTGGAAGCAACACTGTGGTCTGAAATCTCAAGCATGTGCACTTGTTTTTATGGGTTGAAACCTTTTTCACAGAAGATTGATTCACAGGCCTTCATGTCTTCTATCATGTTTAGGCCTTGTGTATGACAATATTTCTGCCATAGCCAGTTACCGACTCTACATTAGAAAGCATAATTTAGGTTGGTGAAATTTTGTTTTGTGTAAATAAGCTCAGGACAGACAGTGTGTCTGTCTTAGTTGTTATGTCTGTAGTCAGATATGTGTGATCACATCATATGACCACTATTCACTCCTGACACTTTGGAGCTAACAGGCTCCATAGTGACAAAACAGCACCCTGCCTCTCTGTGCTTTCTCGCTGTGGCTCTATTTTTCTCACATTTTATGCGTGTTTCTAATCCTGACACTCACACACTTTTACTGTACACTCTCTGTTAACCAAGGAAATCTACGTTGTACACTGATGATCTAACGTCACGGTCCTTTTTTCTCTCCAGTTCAAAGGTTAGAGGTCACAGAGCAGGGTTGCGGTTGTCGTCATGGCATCTGGAAGTACGAGCAGCGAGGAGGAGCGGAGTCTCCGAGAGTGTGAGCAGTACGTGCAGAAACACAACATTCAACAGCTGCTGAAGGACTGCATTGTTCAGCTGTGCACCTCCAGGCCAGACAGGCCCATGGCCTTCCTCAGGGAGTACTTCGAGAGGCTGGAGAAGGTTTGTGTTTGTGCACATGCATGCATTTTGGTTCCTATTGGTCGGAGGATAGAAATCAAATCTTTACACAGTGAATACTGAGTATCATATACACCCTTACACCACACTGCAGAATTACTGTGTCATAAGCCATCTAATTTTTGCTTTCAGATACTGTCTTCATTTCAGATTAGTCACATGACATTTAATTTCTCAGGCAATCAAATCAGTTTATCAGTTCCACACATTCAGTACCATAGATCAAGTATTTTCTCAGTCAGTTAACCTCAAGCAAGTTTCAGCGACATTGTCAGTATGTTTGCTGATTGTGTTTTGGATTAAAGCTTTTGTAACTTTTATTTCTTTTACCTTTATATTTGAGAACAGAACAGTTTGTTTAACAAACTTTCAGCAAGAGATAAAAATTATAGCATTAAAAGCAATACTAGTTTGCTTTCATACTAGCATGCTGACGACTCTTTAATGCTCAACAATAATTTAAAGTATTATTATAATTATTATAAATTGTTTGAATTTTTTTTTCCAGAAACCACAGCGTATATGTTATCTAGAGCATGAAAGATAAAATTATGACTAGCTACATTTATTTATTTTTTACATTCAGTTCTTCTACATTACAATCATTTATTATTTCTTTGTGCTCTTTGCTTTAGCATATTCCGCTTTGGGGGAAAATAGACTACTGTATCAAAATGCCATGTGTCTTTCATTTCAGACAGTTATGTTGATAAGAACTGCATGTGCGTTATAGCCATTTTTTTGACCAAATTGCTAATGTTCAGACGTATAAGAGGCCACTTGCTTCTTAATGTTTCCTGAAATTTGTGATATCCATTTTAGTTCATTCACAAAAGAGCTCACACAGGCCATTTACAGATTTAATTTCCGGGTAATATGGTGAATAACACACTGATCAATGAGGTTATTAAAAAAAAAAAAAAATCAACAGTTGGGCACATTTGTATAAAACAGGTGAGCACAGGAAAACAAGAAGACTGCAAATGACTTGGTAGATTGGGTAGCAAAGGTTTTATGGATGAAAAGCCTCCCCAGGATGTAGGTGAATGCCACAGTCAGACATATCAGGATGCAGTTCACCAAAAACATCTAAAATAAGATTTTTCTTATAATGTTCTAAGGGCTGACAAAGCAAAAGTTAACATCTATCAAAGTGATACATAGAGGAAATTGTGGCTTGCACACATACTGCTGCCAGTGGAACTGGCACAATCGAATGTATTGATGATTTAACCACTGATAGAAGCCCCAGGATGAATAGATGGGCATGCAGGGGCCTTCTTTGTGCCCAGATTCAGAAAATGCGCCAGAACTCATTGGACAAACTGGTCACCTGATGTCAGTTCAGCTGAGCTGCATTCCCATTGCTGACGTCCAGACAAAAGGCATACTTTTGAACCCCCCTCTTTGTTAAAGGGGCTATATCTCCCTCTCGGTTGTTTGTATGTTGATGTAAACATTCAAATTTGAGATTTTAATGTGGTATTAATTATTTTCCTCAGAAAACAAAAAAATTACTATTTTTCCAATTATTCACTCTGAACTGTATACATCATCTTTTGGTGTGACTCCTCCTCCTTTCCCTTACTGACTCCATCCCCTCCTTTCTCCCCAGGAGGAGGCCAAGCAGATTCAGAACCAGCAGAAGGCCAGCAGTTCCCGTTCAGACTCTCGTGATGAGGAGGTGTCTCCGCCCATGAACCCTGTGGTGAAGGGTCGCCGGCGGAGAGGAGCCTTCAGCGCAGAGGTTTACACAGAGGAGGATGCTGCCTCATATGTCAGAAAGGTAGAGACAGAAATCTGTATCAAAAACAAACAAAAGCACCAACATTTTCAGCTTTTGGTTCAAACTTTTGTGAAAACATCCTCACGCCAGTTTTCATTTGTTTTCTAAGGTCATTCCAAAAGACTACAAAACAATGGCTGCCTTGGCCAAAGCTATTGAAAAGAATGTGCTCTTCTCACACCTGGATGACAACGAAAGGAGGTACATATCTCAAACAGTGTTTGGCTTTAAGGTTTTTACAATTTTGGCTAAGTATGAACACTCACCAATCTATTCCTTTCCAGTGACATATTTGATGCGATGTTTCCAGTCACCTACATTGCCGGGGAAACTGTTATTCTGCAGGGTAGGGTCACATCTTCCAGTTCAGTTTTGTTAAACAAACATTAATCCAAATCAAATATTGTGTCTGAGTGACACTAACAGGTTTTTTATATGTCTCCAGGCGACGAAGGGGACAATTTCTATGTTATTGACCAAGGGGAGATGGATGTAAGTATCTGATCCTCATCAAGGTTTATTAGAGAAAAACATATTTTTCCTTAAACACAAAATATTTTACTTTTGTTTGTGTCTTTTACTGAACAATACTTTGACGTATAACCTTTCAATATGACAGGTGTATGTGAACAATGAATGGGTGACCAGCATTGGGGAAGGAGGCAGCTTTGGAGAGCTGGCACTGATCTACGGTACCCCGAGGGCAGCTACAGTCAGAGCCAAGACCAACGTCAAACTGTGGGGCATCGACAGAGACAGCTACAGGAGAATACTCATGGTGAGGAGACATATTGTAGTACCTGAGGATCAAAAGGAATACCACTGTTTATAAAGCTCCGTTTAATGTAATATTTGTCATCTTTTTAATTTTCTTACTCCTACATATTTTCTTAATAGTTATGTTTTTATTGCACTAATAAATTGTCTTTGCCTTTAGGGAAGCACTTTGAGAAAGAGGAAGATGTACGAGGAATTCCTCAGGAAAGTGTCCATTTTAGGTGAGTTAGTCTTTACAAATCAGCCTCATTCCAAAACGTAAAAAATAGAGGAAGAAAAAAAAAATAATGAAACAACCTGAAAGCACATCTAATAATATCTTAAAACACAACCAGTAACAAGTCTTCAAAAGAGATTCTGTCAGTTCATCTGAAACCGTCCCGTGTTCTTCCTCCTCAGAGTCTCTTGACAAATGGGAGCGTCTGACAGTCGCCGATGCCTTGGAACCCGTCCAGTTTGAGGACGGACAAAAGATTGTTGTGCAGGGAGAGCCTGGAGATGAGTTCTTCATCATCTTGGAGGTATCCACTTGATTAATAACTCCCTCTCTCTCTCACACACACACACACACATCTTCATACAGGCTAGGTTTGTCATACTTTCATTAAGGATTTTTTTTTTATTGTCCTTGGAGTTGTCCAATATTGTTGGCTTTATCATTTAATCAGTTCTGCAATTGGCTGCTTTATCTTCAGTTGTTGGACTGTATTGTACACAAAACCCCCTCTTGTGGTGACATAAGAATGTTGCTTCATCCTAAGCATTTATTGATCAGCAGCTAATGAGTTCATTAATAAAATATTTAGATTAGATTAACACTAAAGTGCAACAGTGTGCCAGCTTCTAATATATATATATATATATATATGGCATTTTTTTTCTTTTGTACTTATACTATCATAAACTGAACATCTTCGACTTTTAGGCTGTTCGTGTCGCCTTTTAACTCTAGAAATAAAACTATTTATAGGCAATTGGTTGTTTAAGGAAATAATAATTAGACGCAGACCTGGTTTGATTAAAGTGTAAAAACATACAACAAATTATTTTATTTTATTTTTTTACTCTTGGTTAATGGTATTCAACCATGAAAGAGTCTACATACATGATAAATGTGTTTGTGTTGTTCAACATGCCGTATGAATAATTTAAATAATTTAAATCTGAGTCATCATAAAGTGTTAGTAATTATTTGAATACTCTTTCATACTATCTGGTGCTTTCCAGTCATTTGTTCATTTTAAAGTGTGTTCTCCTATAATACAAAAGCGATGACAAAGCTGAGGTTTGTGTTCCTGTGGATTTTTCAGGGCTCTGCTGCGGTGTTGCAGCGTCGCTCAGAGAACGAGGAGTTTGTGGAAGTTGGGAGATTAGGACCATCAGACTACTTTGGTAGGAATATAAGCACTGTGATAGCAGACTGTTGTTTCATGCAATTATTTCACTAATTATTTTCTTTTTCAAAGAAAAAAAACAAACAGTCAATTTTAATGACTGAGCAGTTATTAAAAAAAAGATTGCTAATGTTCTTTTTTTTTTTTTTTTTTTTTTTTTTTTTTTAAATGATGTTGATGTATGTAAAAAAAAATTCACCTGTTGACCCTATGTTGGTCTTGTTATTGTTCTGCTATCCAGCAGTCAGAAGGCTCCTTCCCATGGTTACTGTAACATACTGCAGTTAGACAAACAAGCGGATAAGCTCTTTTGTCAAAGCAGAGACAACTGGAGAGACGGGAGGAATTAAGAATAGGAAAAGGGTTAAAAGTTGGGTGTGAGGTGACTCAACATATCCAGAACACAAATCTTGAGAAATGTCACCACTGGAATCAGCTGTGTAGAAGACCACACTGGCAGTTCAACCCTGCCACTGGCTGTTTAGGCTCTTAAATACACTTGTTTATTTATGTAGACAGTGTATTGAAGTCCCTGATGCTTACATTTAGAAGGTATGAAACCCCTGGCTCCAGAACGCTAGGCTAATAAAGTCTAGACGTGAGGTGGTCATGACACCACTAACGTACAACATTGACATTGGAGTAATTGCTAGTCTTTGCACCAGTTTTTATCTAGAGGTATTTCCTCTGCTGTATCCACTCTTATCAACCGTAGTTGTCGAAAGCTTCTATGCAAACTAAGTATTCAGGGTTTCAGAGTTTTTCTGTGGAAATGGAGTCCCTGCTTTGCTATTGTTTGTCTAACCTAGCAACAGTAACACAGGAAGGCAGGACTTGACAAGGAGTCAATTCTTCCTTAGTGTTAGAGCTGTTTTAAAGAATTGCACCTTTACTATACAGAAAATCAGTTCTTTGCCCACATTCCGTATTTGTGAGATCTGTGTTTCTCCATGCCTCTCCAGGTGAGATCGCTCTGCTGATGAACCGTCCCCGTGCTGCCACCGTGGTCGCCCGCGGCCCCCTGAAGTGCGTCAAGCTCGACCGGCCACGCTTCGAGCGTGTGCTGGGTCCCTGCTCAGACATACTCAAACGTAACATCCAACAGTACAACAGCTTTGTCTCGCTGTCCGTCTGAGGGGGCATTTCTCCCCATCCTCTCCTCTCCTTTCCCCGCACCCTTCACCCTTTCCTCTCTCCTTTCAGACCCAGGGTCCACCAATGCAATTTGCTTTTCGTCACTTTGCTTTTCGTCACTTCTCGTTTCTGTTTGCTTTTCCCCACCCCCTCTCTCTTTGTTTTACACACAAACATGATTTTGTTGTTATCACCGTCACGCAGAGGTGACTTTTAGCCCTTCACCAGCGCTTGTACCAGCTGCTGTACGCTACCTTGTAGGCACAGTTACATCACATGTTACTTATATATGTATTTGCTGGTTACGCTTTTTTTTTTTTTAAACACAAAGCAGGAGAAAGACTTTAGGGTCTCAGACTGATGAGACAGACAATCAAGACTTTACATGGCGCTTTCGCTGAATTTGTTACAGATTTCTGTTGTAGATTGAAGTAAAGAGAGACGACTGCTTATTCCCCATTTAAGAGTTTCCTTGAGTTAGCTTGATTAGACCGACCAACAGAGTAGAGCAGAAACTCTAGAAGGCAGGAAGAATACGATTGCATCAAACTGTTTTTAGGTTCCAGCTGTGATAAGATGCTCCATCTGTCGTTTATGGTTGATTTGTAAAAGACGAGACGACGATGACGGGTTTGTTTTAGTTTGAGAGAGCTTGTACAACTTAAGACTTTTATTGTGCAGCTGCCAGGCTAGTGCCAAATGATTACTGTCACAACGCAAAGATGCATAGCCGTGGAGATGCAGTGTGTGTGTGTCGGAGCTCCAACGGGAAGTAGTTCTCACCCTTACTGTCCTCTTAACCCATAGAACGACCATACAAGAACTGCCTTGACTACTCTGAGGAAAAATAAATAAATAAAAAGAAAGGAAAAAAAATAGTATTAAATGTATTTCAGTATTGAGTTTATTTAGTATATACCAAATAACTTGGTCACTCTTCTGCTATGGTTTGTAATCAAAAATGTTATCATAGTATAGTTAAAATGATGATCTTATGGTTTGGAGTGCTGGTGATCTTTAAAAAAAAATATGTTTAACTGTCTTTTGTAAACACTTATTTTTCCATAAATTCTATTTTAGGTGTCCAGTGCCACAAAGTAAATAAACGCTTCTTCTTGTCAACTGACGAAACAGTATGTAATTGTATTGTGTAAAAATGTCATGGGTTAAAACTTTTTAAAAATAGATCAAAAGGTTTAGTTGAAGTTTTATGGAAGTGGAAGGAATCAAAACGAACGAGATGGATTTTCAGGACATCTGAAGTATTTATGGTTCGAAGCTTCACGCCGGTGAGCTGACGGGCAGAGTGAGCAGATGTGTATTTAATACTAGTGTCATTGCTTATTGCCTATTTGAAAAGGTGGCTGTCTTTTCATCAGAGTAGCTTGTGACCTGTTCTTTATGCTTATTTGGCATGATGTTTTAGGCATCCAGTGATCCGGTATGAATGGAAGCGTGTATTTAAAAAGAAAAAAAAAAGAAAAACGTGTCCTGCAGCTTTGTGCAGAAGCAGGAACTTTGTCAAATATTTGGTTTGTTACTCTCTAGCTTAACTGCTTCATGACTATTTAGATGGTATAAAAATGTTATATCTTTTATTTTCTTTTTTAAAGATCTTCACCAAACACAACTTCTGGATTATAGGCTTTTCATTCCTGCCTCACTGTCTGTTTCCAGACCTGTACTCAGTCATGTTTCTGTTTCATTCACAGCACTTGTGCGCGCTTAGGATTGAGATGTATGTCCGTACGTCCAAAAAGTTTTGATTTTGGTGCCGATTGCAGGGTAGTCAGGTTGGCGAGAAGACCCTTTGTTATGGGATACGAGTGTATGTTTCTTTACACTTAAACTGATCATCTGTTCCCCCCTAACCCTCAGGTTATCCTTGTGGATGTGGTAACATGTGGGTTTGTGTCCACTGACAACACGTCCTGTTTGTCCCGTTCCACAGGAAGTGACTCCGTTAGGGGTGAGGGTTTCACCTTGTTTTCATGTAAATAGCTGCATCATTGGTTTTAGTCCAAAAGGTTTTAGCCACACTGCAATCGTCCCAGTTTGCCTTAGCTTACCTAACCTGGGCTTACAGTAGTAGTCAGTCACTCCTGCTAGCCCGACCTTCAGTGAGTTTGTTAGGCCTGCGGCACAGAGAGCTGCAGGCCACCAGAGGACCATTCTTTTTCTATTCTACCCTGTATTTAGTTTGACCTCCTGTATGTGCAAAGATGTTTATCCTTTTGGTATAGATTGTTCCAGATGGCAGTTTAAGCAATAAAAAAGTAAAAAAGAACCGGTCTCAGGCTTGATCTATTTTTGTAGACTTACAAATGTTGCTTAATTCACACTTCACACAAACTTGTAATGCAACAGATGACGATTGTTTTTGGTTGTTGAATCCGTGTTTCCATGGCAGCTTGTGTATTACCCCGATTGAAATAATTCAGATTGTAACATAGCTGTTTACAAAATACAATGATCCGATAAGATCCGATCAGCATGCCTCCGAACATCAGAAAGTGGTTCTACCTACTGTAGAGCATTGAAATAGAAACTTTTTTACAACTTCATTACACAGTTGAATTCATTTGAAAGCAGACGACCCAGCTTTGTCCACTTTTGTTCATCTTTTCAAACACTTGTTAGTACAAGTTGGTTTGCTACCTCCATGTTTCTGTCCCTCATCACATCACCCGATGTTTACCCCACAAGGGGCACACAGAGAATGTATTTATTCAAACCAGAAGTAAATCATTTGGATCAAGTGTTTACACGGTTGTTAGGCACCAATATGTCCTTATTGAACAGATGATCGTCATTGAATTAGGTGTTCTGATTGGGCCGTTATTCTGATTATTAATAATTCACTAGTATTTATGTAAATGTTGCAGCTGTCACGAGTGATAAAATCTGAATCATTCCAGTTTCAAATGTCTTGAGTCATGCAGTCAAAAGTCCAGTAGCAAATTGTAACAAAATGCAAAAAAGCAGCAGTTTAACAATGGAAAAGTGAAAAGGGGATTTTTTTTTTTTGTCAATCAATTATTTAAACAGTTGCCATTTCTTTTATAAGTCGATAGATCAATGATTGTCTCAATCCCAATCTCGACATTACTGTGAGAAGTCTCTGAAGATGAGAGGCAGATGTAATAAATGTGCAGTTGTAATATCACAACTGAACACCAGGGGGAGACATAAAGCTGCTGTATGTTAAACGTCCATTTGCTTAACAGGTCTAAAATTAATCCACTGGTAAGTTTTAAAATACAGTTTTTCATTATTAATTTTTGTACCAACTTTTAAACTGGTTTTGTTCAGTTACCATTAAAACACTAGATAGGACCACGCAGTGACACTTTCAAATAAGCAGGCTCTAAGTTTTGCTCTGTGACTCCCTGCTGCTTCGATAGAAAATGTCACTGTTCCTTCATGTCTTAATAAGGAATCCTTCATTTTAGACATCCCCCTAAAGTCTTTACTCCTGCTGGCATGTAGACCGTATAAATGATTTGGTATGTAGGTATTCGCTTGTGCCTCGGATCACATTTTATGAACAGGGCTGCTTATCAGACTCCCTGTCTGCTTTGTGAGGCTCAAGTCTGACTTTATTTGGAATGATTCACCAGCTCCGCGATCTCTTAAAAATAGCTGCGGTTATTCGTCTTGCTTTACATCACACAGAGCCCTAACACATCAGGTATGTTGGATGAAAACGAAGGTAATGGAGGCCAGAGCCGTGACATGTTCGCAGGGGGAAAACACAACTCATAAATTCAAAACAACAGAAAGTTGGCTTGGTGCAGCGCTATCACCGCGTTATGATAAAATAGATTTTCGTTCGCTGCCTTGGGTCGGCCGTTTGTCTGTCTCAGCCTCAGTTGAAGCTCTTTAAACTCTCTGATGAGACGGAGGATTACATGTCTGGAGAACGGGGTGGAGTGAACTAAATGGCTGTTTAATAGGTAGCACTTTACTCACACACCCTTCTTGGCACTAATGTCTCCTCTCAAACTGCAGTGCCATCACATAAAATGACTTTAATTTACAATCACTACAATCTTTCTTCCCAATATACAATATACACCAGCACTCATTTATTGAGCAGCTGGTCCAGTGCATCACAGCTCTGTCTCATAAATATTAACTCCATTGCTGATTTTGATGTGTATGACGGTGATAGAGCGTGTCAGTTAAATCTTCTGTGTACTGCCGCTGTGAAACTAGTCTTCAGTTGTTCCTTCACATGTCTTAAACCTCTGATCTGTGGTGAACATGAAAAGCAAGGGTTCTGTCCCAAAATGGAGCCTGAGTTGAATTTACGACCATGAGAGCAACAAAAGGAAAGAGGGAGGCTCCGTCTGTGGTTGAGGCCCGCAGGGGTTCATGTTCTGAACCTCAACAATGAGATTCCTTCCTTCTCCGACAACTGAGGACTCCCCAGCACCGTCCTTCGATGGCTTGCTCCTTGGACTGAAATCTGTCCGCTTCCTCCTCCGTTACCTGGCCTTTCTCGTGTCTGTGTCGGTCTGAGTGGCCGCTGTGGATTTGACAAAGTCATTGGTGATCACTTCGTCCTCCCCCCGCCTCCGGATGCAGCGCTGGACCACTCGGAGGACCTTCTGTAACCTGCGGTCCAGCGCCAAGAGGTGAGGCTCGGTCAGGACGGGCCGCAGAGGGTCTCCCTGCAGGGACTCCCTCATCACGTCGCTGAGCCTGAACTCGGGTCGGACGAGGAGCTGCAGTCTCAGCAGCGTGGAGCGTTTAATCCTGAGGAAGAAGAGGAGTGGAGGTATAGGACAGGATAAACCAATAGTATGCTCCCCAAACATGTAAAGACTCTCAATTGAAATCTTTCACATTTAAACCCATAAATACTCACATGCAGCACTGAGACAGAGGAGCCAGGATGGACATCTCATCTTGAGAATGCCTTCCGAACCTGATGAGCGCAGTTTGTGGTAAATAAATACAACCAAAACTAATCATTTCACAACATGTCAAAGCTCAGAGGGGCTTCTGTCTCACCCTCTGGCATTGTCCAAGTGCAGAAGGAATCCTTCATCCCCAAATCTGGTAAAAATCTCATAGTGGTGTCTGTCCATGTTACCTGCAACAAAAAAAAACTTTAGAGGAACCTTTAAATAAATTAGGTTGTCTGCCATGAAATGTTTAGAACTCATATGAGCAGCCGGAGTAAAATACCGATGAGAAAGTCGAAGATGGACATGTCTATGATGTTGAGGAGCCTGTTGCCGGAGTTGTAGGGATACAGCTGCTTTATGGTGTCACAGTAGAACGGGTTCACTTCCCACCTTAAAGGAATATATTAAAATAAAAAGTAGCACTTAGGGAAAATGTTCTCTGGAATTCGAAAAGTCGTGATAATGTCTGAACATTGTGTCTATATTTGGTCCCTAATTGCCTTACAGCACTTTGCTTGCCCCATTACAACAATATGAGCCAACAGTGTCTTTAAAAAGGCAGGCGGCCTCCGCACTGCATTTTTTTATTGTGTGCCGCCGAGGTGGATTTTAATGAGAAAAGGGCTCGGCTTATTTATAGCACAAAACAGGAAGTGGTGTGAACTGACTTGTGAGGGTTCAGAGAAAGTGGATGATTAAAAACAACTGCTTTATCCTAAAATGGAAAACTCTGTGACCACAGAAATGAACGTTAAATCTGAACAAGTGTTGTGCTCCAAAAAACACGACATAAGATGCGAGGTTGAGGTCTTACTCCTCACGCCCGGTGAAGGTGTAGGAGCGTATCCAGGGGTTGGGGATGGAGATGCGGGGAGCGATGCTGAGGCCGGGCAGGTAGGCAGACAGGGAGCCCTCCAGCAGGTCGGGGCTCCCACACACCGCGTACTCCGTCTTGCACACGTACAGGCACTTGGCAAAGAAGCACGTGTTGTTCGCTGTTTGAGGAAGCAGAGCAGAACGGCAGAATCCGAAATGAGTCTCCCGTTCATATACAATTACATGCTTTTTGATCAGCTCTGCATTTCCCTCTAGCTGGATGCCGTATCACAGCTGAGAAAAAACGCCAAGCCACAGAGAAAATATCTCACGGATAAGCTTAGGTTTACACAGATATGATCGTTTACAAAGAAATAGGGGTGAAGATAATGAAAGGTTTAAATCAGTGGCATTTAATCTCACCTACACAGAATAAGCAGATCACATCAATGTGGTCACACTTTTGCAAGGAGTGCACATTTTATATATCTAATTATTTGGCATAAAGGTTAAACTTCCTAGATAATTATGCAATGCAGTTATCAACCAATATTCAGTGGGTTCAGAGACTGCTGCAAATGAAAAGCAAACATTTCCAACTGCTGCTTCCCATTTAAAGCCTTTAACTGGCCAAACATGAGTTGGCATTTCTCATGAAGTACACAGGAAGTGCAATGCGCAATGCGTCAGTGCACTTAGCGGTCTTCGCTCATCAAAAGTGAGTTTGAAATATTTCAAGGAGTACCCACATTGAGCTGTTAGATGAAGAGCTGCAGACCTCCACCTGCTCAGAGAGGTAACCAAATCCTTTCACTGCTCTTCACAGACAATTCATCATCGCGGTTTTCATTAATTCATTCAATTCATCGTCTAACTTCTTCATGAAAACAACAATAGTTAGTCTCTCGGCCTTCTCTACCTGGTGAGGTGAAGAACACAGCTCGGAGGTCTTCATTGCGGGTTACTTGGAGGATTTCTCCTGTAACGTTCACCAGCCTGCCAGCCACCGGCGGGACCCTCCGGAAGTCCAAGATCCTGACAAACAGGTTGACGAGACTCAGAATGAAACCCTTTACAAGAGGTGAGTTATCGCTGCTCACACTTCACACTTACATAAACGCACAGCGAACCCTCTGAAGATGGTGCCGGCCTTATCTCTGCATCCTTACCTCATTTCACAGGAACCCCACGCTTCAGTTTCACTCATTCTTATCAATGAATACATCCACTTGTCAGCCTCGGCGCTGTGTAATTCGGCTGGCTGTGGTCATACGCACCATCAAGAGCTTATACCTCCCAGAGGGCTGTATTTCAGTCGTGTCTCGCAAACAGTAATCAAACAACAATCAGCGTGCGGAGCTGAATTGCTGCTTCTAAAATTGTTGGCATTCCCCAACCCCTGATTGCGAGTGATAATGAAAAGGCCTTCTGGCAGTCGAGTCAGACACAACAGAGGGACACGACACACCACCACAGATAAAAAACACACCGGAATAAAAATAGGAGAGAGCAGAAACTGTACAAATACATATCTAAAACGTAAGCAGTTGTACAGGAGAGTACATGTTTGGGGGTAATTATAGTTCGAGTTGCTGACCGGGCATTCCTGGTGTTGACTGTCTTGTGTGGCGAAGTGATGACTTTGGCTTGGTAATGATACTGTCTGTGTTTTAGAGTGAATCATCACCTCGCCTCACCTAATGTGTAATTGCATAAAGATGCGTGAGTCCCCGTCTCTGTCCAAATACTGTGGTTCACACTCATGACAATGTTGGGAAATCCTGGGCTGAGCAAACATGTTGCAATCCTTTAGGAGGCACAGTGTTACGTCTGCTGGCAGGAGGAGACTTGTTTTTTTTTTTTTCAGAACAAGTTTTTATATGATTGAATTTTCTTTTTTTTCATCAGTGGATGCCTCTACATCCATGCTGTCATCGTCTCTCTGTGATTACTGTTTAATTTCATCACTGCTTCTCATGTTTGTGGTAATTTCAGTTATTTTTTTTTTTTTTACCGTAAGAGAAAAGTCAGCCGGGATAATGGCACGTTGACGCTGTGCTGCCGTTCTTTATTCACAGCAGAGGTTTGAGCTGAATGCTAATGTCAGCGCGGCATTATGCTCACAGTGCTGATTTACTGGCTGGGTATGAAGATGGATGAATGTTCGGTGAGGTCACCCATAGATCTCCTGAAGCGTGGTTTTGAAGCTCAATGTGGGTGGCTCGAGCCGCCGCCATTTTGGAAGAGCTTCCCGGCTAAAGAGGTGGAGTCGAGGTGGGCGGCTGACTCCCAGGCTGACGGCTAGCTACCAGTCACTCAAAGCAGCCACACATGAATGAATGAATGAATGAATGAATAATATCTTTGGTGTCTGCAGAGAATGTTTCAAACTTGAATTTCAAACTTGACTCAACCTCTTGCTTAGGTTCAGAGACAACAGTGCTGGGGAACAGTAAACCCCTGCGACGTGTGCCCATAAAAGCCCATACCATATTGAGTAAATACAGAGTTTGGGGACATGAGGACATGGGGAATAACTGGTCGACCGACCAACATTGCCATTAAGAGCAGCATCGTTAGAATGGCTGAATGTAAACACGATAAAAAGGTAATAACCAAGTATTTTGTTTACCAAATGAATCCATGCACCCCTGCACAAAACCATTTGTTGCGCCTCAAGGACACAACCTGCAACAATAAAATGACAGCTGCCCAGCCGAAGCTAAACCAACCCTCAAGCACCGCTATCACATAACTTCACTGAACAGACCCTAAAAACACTCAGAGCGGAACACAGATGACAGTAAAACAGCAGAAACAACGACGCGATAGAGATGCCGCACCTGTCCAGGTGGAAAGCGGCGATCTCTGCATTGTGTCTCTGGAAGTCAACAAAATAGAAGAAGTCCTCTGGAGTCTCCTCGTCCCTCTGCTGCCTGAGACACACAGACAGCGAAAAGGCTGTTAGTCACAGCAGACTGGAGATCATGATAAAAAACAAATACAGTATATTATAGTTTGGATGATTTAACCTGATATAAATCAAGATCGAACATGTAATACTGTAATTTAATATCAACATCTGATCAGATTTTATGGAAATTACAGGTAAACAAGCCGACCAACGGGGAATAGCACTAGTGTATCATAACAAAATATTGGTGAAATGAACGAGTTTTGCGGCAGACAATGCGTTATTTAGAGGCTGCGTTTCGGTGCCCCAGTCACTCCCACTATATGGATATACGCTGTTCCAATTATCTCCCGAACGACAACAAATTACGCAAAAGTTATATGGGTGAGTAAACGATCGTATTTTATGCCAGAAATAATATCCAGGTTGTAAAAAAACAGTAGTTCCCCTTTAATTGCCGGTTCATCTGGTACACTAGTGGTACACAGTACTTTTCAATGATACAAACCACAGCCTCTAAATTAAAACACACAGTTTAATCAACATCACTTATTTCTTACAAATCCGGAATATTATAACCTTCGTGAATCTAAGATTTAGAGGAGGGCTATTTTATTAGAATGCACTCGTTTTCACATGTGTATCCAATGAACTGGCAGGCGAGTGTGTCCCCTAGCTTCTTTACTTAAAATGAATAATGTTTATTTTCCTTACTAAAAGGTAAAGTAATTCACCCTACACTGTGAAAATACTCTATAGCTAGTACAAGACTACATTATTGTTGCATTTTAGTGCTGCATGTGTTAAAGCTCCTGCTGGGTTATTTAAACCATATTAGTGTGTGTCTGTGTCAGACAGACTACATACTGCCGGGGGTGGCTGCTGCCATCAAGGAGTGTCATTGCTATGGGGTGGGGGTGCCTGGTCTGGTCTAGGTGGGTGCTACATGTCTAAGTAACATCCACATGAATGCCAAGTCTAAAGGTTTCCCAGCAGAACATTGGATAGTCACAAGATGGTCAATGTTACTCACTTCTCCTGTCAGTGGTCATAATATTGTGGCTGATTGGTGCACAAGTACATCAGAATCGTACTTGAATACTTAGAGACATTCCACCGCTAATAAAAAGGATAAAGATCATAACATGTGGACTGAGTCCTCACCTCATTGGTTTAAACATGGCTTTAGCGAAGTTGCTCATTTTCAGAGCCAGTTTCAGGTGATGTCCGCTGGGTTTCACCACTGCAGGAGAGCGACAGAAAAAAATAAATAAATAAAACATTAAGCAACATTTTTTCGAAACTGACTTTCCTCTGAGTAAACTCTTGACATTAAACATGATCTTGGCGAGGGCAAACACTGATCATTAGGTAACTGAGTCAGTATTTGAGTTTTTAACGCAAACCCCCCTGAGGTCAGCTCAAACTGGAAAATCTCCTTGGCCTTCCTGTTCCCTGTGATGACTGCAGGTTGGTAACACAGCTTGTGTTCCCCCCGCTCAGCTGTCTGGCTGTACATTATGTCACAGCAGTAAGCCACGTTAACCACACACACGCCTCACCCTGCTGCGCTCGCTGGAATTCCAGCGTATTAATAGTCATATAAGGTTTACAATCAAACATTTTCTGGCGCTGAATCAAAGGGGATCAGACGGGCGCAAGCTGCTTTTGGGGCCGAGGAATAGCGCCGCTCTCGGACTAATGAGAAAGCCCTGCGAGGTTAAATTTAAACAGGAGGGACTGATTGTTGTGTTGCTTGTTTCCGATTCTTCTTGGCAGTGAATGGTGTTTGTGTGGTCGCCCACTTCTTTGTGCGGGGACGCTGGTGAGGACAGACGTGAAATACAAACGACTTAATCTGTATTGGTTTGTTTGAGTGGGAGAGA
The DNA here is from genome assembly GCF_963514085.1 of Chelon labrosus. Classification (NCBI taxonomy): domain Eukaryota; kingdom Metazoa; phylum Chordata; class Actinopteri; order Mugiliformes; family Mugilidae; genus Chelon; species Chelon labrosus. Next base: position 18,845,846 of record NC_140352.1, read on the forward strand.
TCCTGATTGTTCATAAATCTACATGAAAAGGTGACTTTACACATGTGTTCTATCAGGTTTACTCCCTCCAACATATTTTCTAAAACAACATCTATTGTGTGTTGGTAACTTCCAATTATCCATCCATACATGCCCATGTTGACAGCGTAGGTGGTGTGCGAGACGTCGGCTTCCCTCGAAGCATGCAGACATCAAACATTTAATTAAGGGATCTGCCTTTGAAAACAAATGAGTGCCTGGGTACTTTGCCCCAGAGCAAGTGTCTTATATACAGGAAGACATGTCTGAATGTCGGTGCCAAACGACAACACAGTTCGCGCTATCACAAAGGCAACAGTGTGTCTGGCCCCGATGTTACCGCCAGGCAGAAACGAGAGAGAGGAAGGGAAACAAAGGAGGCCAGTTTGCTGCTGTGCACGAAATGCAAAGCACCACAACATACGAGATAAAGACCATAAAAGCCCAAAGCATGAAAGGATACACATCTAATTAAAGGCAATGACAAGTTACCTTGGGTGCAATCACATGCTCCTTTTAGGGCTTTCTCATCTTGAGTGTAATCTGTAAAAGAATATGGTTGTTGTTATTTGTAGAGTAGATAGATCTAAGTCTTTAAACGTTCAGATCATGAAAAGTGATCGACTGCTTATTTTGAATGCTCATGCTCTGAGCCCCGTCCACCCTTCACCTGCGCTGACGACCGCCATTCTCTGCATGTCCCGGAGAAGTTGGAGGACGGCGGGGTCGTCCCGCGAGTACAGAGCGTAGCGGTTGATTCCCAGGTGGAACCTCATCCAGCTGGCGTCGGGGTCGTAGGTCACCTCGCGCTCCGTCACGGAGATGTTGGACACGGCCGCCGCCTCGCTGTACAGCTTCATGTGCCTGAGGAGGAGTAAGACGTCAAGCAGAGGTTAGGGCTGGGAGAACACAGAATATAGACCACAGAACTGTAAGAAAATGGTTGGCGTATTTACATACTGTTCATTTTTCTGTGTAAAGCTGCTATAAACGTTCCGCTTCTTTAGATGAATGAGGTAGCAGACATTTAAGAGACAATATTGCTCTTGTGAAACTTGGGATGGCAAGTTTAAAGAAAAAAATTAGTGGGGCAGGCAGAGCTTTTTTTATATAGCAGTAAGACCACAGATTATTAAGGGCCATAAATCTATGACATTTTCTTTCTTTTTTTCAGTTTTTCTTACATAGACTCATTAAAAACGAAGGAAAATCTGAGAATGCATGTTGAGACACTTGCCCCCGTTCTTCATTTATGCTCAGCCCAGTTTTATGGGTTGCATTGCTACCCCCGTTGTTTTGAAGAGTATTTGCGACAAATCAACATTTCCACAGCCTCCGTTCCTCTCCCCTCCAGTTGAAGCAGGAGCAACAATAACCTGACACCAGAAGAAACAAGTCTGCGGTGAAGAGGGGCACCTCATGGTCCAGAGCTGACCGCACCGAGTGGGATGGTTATTTCTCTGCCCAAACAAACTCCAGCACAGGCTGGGGTAACGTACTGAGATAATGGAGCCAAAGGCTAAAAATACAAGTTTGCTCCTCGGTCAACCCCACACACTTGGTCACCTAGCAACCTGAAGTGACAGATCAGGGTAATAAGGACATTGGACGAGTGCAGACGACGGAGCTGAATGGACACACGTACAGCATGTGAATATATATGAGTGGTTTAACGTGTGTTGGTTTGAGCAGTCTCTGTCGAAAGGTGTTGCAGTGTTGAGATGCTGTTGCAATATTTTGCAACATGTCTTTTTATAAACTAGCAGAGAGGGGAGATCCATTGCTCATATTTCTTCTTATTTTCCACCTAACAGCCCAAAATCTGTATCTCTCTGAGGGAGAGAGCTGTGTCGGGATAGACAGACAGCCTCGCAAGCCAAGGCAGCCGCAGCTTCCAAAGATTAAGACGGGGCTTTGGCAGTTTTAAGTCCTTGTTTACCTTAAAGAGACTCAAGCTCTCAGAGTGGCATGTTTGTGAGGGCTTTCTGCGCCAGAGCTCTTGACAGAGGACTTTTATGACACACAGAACTGTCGATGTGCACATCTTGCTGCCTGTCTGTGGGTGTATCTTTGTGACCACGAACAAAGTGGATGGAGGCTGGTGTGTTTGTGTCTGCCTCGGGCGTGTTTGGCCGTAATGTCACTGACCCTGCCTCTCGACCACAGTCAAGCCTCAACACGTGCTCCCACGGGGGGAACTTTCAGCCAAGAATAACACGCTCTTCTTTCCCAATAAGGTTAAGTAACACTGACAAGTGTTGCAGTTAACAGTCAGAAGTTGCAAAATCAAAGACAATGCTGACAAAACGGAAATCAAATTCAGAAACTCACCGTTCCCAGCGGGACACTTTCTTCCTATAGTACTCAATCAGCTGCTCTGCCTGCAGCAGCCTCTCCTCTGGCCCCAGCACCGGCGTCTGGATGTTATACAGCGGGTGAGCAAACAGCCTCCCCAGCTTAGAGCCTCCATCAGCCGGTTCAGGTGTGGAACCATCCAGGAGCAGCACGGACGTCCAGTTGGAGAGCTGGGGTGTGGCAAGACCCCCTTGCATGGGGAGGGTGAGGTTGCTGTGGCCGCACGTGCATAGGTCTCCAGATGTATGCCCCAAGCTCCGCAGCTTTGGCAGGAGGATGAAGTAGAAGTCAGCAGAAAAGATAGCTGTGAGGGTTGCAGCTAAGAAGAGACGGTCTCTTCTCATCATTGAAACAGAGGGGTTAGTTATAGAAAGAGAGGGAAAATAAAAAACAACAGAGAAGCAAGATAGGAAGTCCTGTCTATGTGCGGCTCCGGAGCGTGCAAGGCATCACTTGCAGGCTTCCTCCTGTCTCCCACACAGCCAGCCAGGCAGAGGCAAGCAATCACAGGTTGGTCCAAATCTCCCTCTTTCTCCTTTCTATCTGTATTTCAGTCTGTTCCCTCTGGCCTCACTTTTTCTTCTCCTCCTCCTCTTCTTCCTCCTCCTCCTCCTCCTCTTCTTCCCTTGGCAGCAACTAGAGAAAGAGCTGAGCTGAGAGCGAGCATGTGTTAGCAGCAGTCACTGACAGTTTGGCTGCTTCCAGGGACCTGCTGCTCCGAGGAAGAGCGTCACAGTGTGTGCGAGTGAGTGTGTACATGAGAGGGGGGAGGGAGAGGGGGGGAGCTGAGAGAGAGAGAGAGAGAGAGAGAGAGACAGAGCGAGAGAGAGAGAGAGTGTGCGTGTGTGCAGGTATGTACACAAACATCAAATTACGGGTTTGCAGATTGAGAAAGTGAGGCAACAGAGAACACACACTCGCTCTCTCACGCTCTTGGAGAGTCAGAGCAGAAGTCCTTGGAAGCAGGAAGAGGTGGATACAATGCACTGCTTCTTATCACAGCAGATCTTAATGAAACCACGTCCAGCCAGCATATCCACTCTGATGCAATGCACGAGTGCGTGCGTGGACCCAGTTTTTATTAGCACATGTTTGCGTGTAAGCTGGCTGCCATCCCCCAGGACTGTCAGTGGGAGGGGGGCTGTCGAGTGTGCATGTGGGACTTTACAGGTGTGTAAATGTGTAAAAGCTGGCGTCGGCGAGTTGCCTCGAAGGCGCGGAGACAGGATTCCCTTCCCTCTGTCACCTTCTCGCCTCCACCCTGCTCCTCCTCATTAGGTCCGCTTTCCCTTCTCCTTCAGCTCATCCCCTCCTGTCTCCTCTCTCGCTCTGCGCTCTGTCTCGCTTCGGGCGAAAAATTCCCAGCTGCACTTTCCTTCCTGCTGAGTTTCCCACACATGAATCCCTTACTTTCCTCCCAGTCACGCTGATCTACAGAGAAACGCACGTTCAGAAAAGCCAGCTCTGGGAAAAGAAAAAAAAAAAAAGTTCTTGCACAACTTTAAGTGAGGTAAAATATAACACCTCAAACCTTCACTCCTTTAGGTCTCTCCCAGACTCCTGTGAAAACATAAAGTGTGTATTAACTGCGCTCGGTGCTTGTTGCTCGTGTCTCGTTTGAAAGCCTTAAGCAGCTTTATAGTGAAGCAATGAAAATCTCACAGGGCCCGCATCTGCGCTGTTGTTGCTGTGGTATTTTGGAACATCTGTCGTTTGCCTGTGTGTATGTGGAACTCTGGCAAAATTACGCACCAGTGTCTGGGAGCAGCTCTCCGGGGTGTTTTACCCACTCTGAAGAGAAAACAGGCTGAGAGACGCTGTTGATGGAAATTAGTGAAGGGAGGCTTTAACCTGCCGTTTAACCAGATCGTAGAGGAATATCTGTTTTGCCTCCACACTCACAGGCTGGGTGGGTTACTGACATCCACGTTTTTTTTTTAACACAACAAAATCAAAAGCAGACATTATTTTCTGAAATCTTCTTTACTTCACGCGTTTGGATCAAAACAACAAGCAGAAGCCACGTTTCACAAATGAATCATCCATTTTAGGTTTACACTGTACATGTACGTGCTGAAAAAAAAAAAAAATCCACTGCTCAAGAAGGATGTGTGCTTTTGGTTGAAAACGTAAACCGGCTCAAGATATTTCTGGCAACACAACACATTCGCTGGTATTGGCTCGTAGATGCTTGAGGGGACAACAAGCTGTCTGGATGAAACGCCTCAGCTGCGTCTGTTTGTATTTATCCCTGAGAAACAAACTCCATAAAGAGCTCTGAGCTCCCCTGCTTAAACTTCCAGACCGGTTCCCAAAATAACCCAGTTTTGAGGCAGGAGCAGGAAAACACATGCGAAAGAAGTTGCAAAATCAAGCATGGAAAGCAAACCTACAAAAATAGGGCACCGAGTTTTGTGTCACCAATTTGTGCAATCCGGCGGATCTGTGTTGATAAGAGTGTACTGGATGGCTTTTGTTGAGATAAATGGGTGACATGGCTTTCTTGGCTGTTTGTCTAGATGATTGTCTGGATGACCCAGATGTCTCATATCGAATGTCAAATTATCTGCTGATATCAGAGCTGGAACACTCCACAGCTTACTTTAAAGGCGCAGTTTGCAATTTTGGTGTGTATTAATAGCTTAGTTTGGCACATAGCTAGCTCAACCAAAACAAATGCGCAAGGTACAATAATTCACAACTTCCTGCAACACTACAATGTGTTACTTTTACACTTGAGGATTAAATAATAGAATAATATAATGTTGATGAGGTTCAGTACCTTTGCACAAAGCCTGGCTGGCCATTTCCTCTATTTACTGTCTTTTTGCTAAGCTAAACTCACCCACCTTAGTCTCAACGTGTAAATTTCAAATTGTTTTCTTTATAAAATGTATGTTATCAACAAGAAATGGGTCAGACATCAGGAAAAGACGCGAGTGCAATAAAATAAGAAAGCGAACGCCAAGTATCTACAGTGGAGAACAGACAGTGCATTGTACAGTGCCCTGCAGCCTGATTCAAAGTGGAAGTCCTCTAGCACAGTATCAATATCACAAATTCAAATGGACATATTCAGTTTACAGTTTCGAGGCGACCTCGTAAAATAAAAGGAATGCAGAGAAACAATGTTGTGAATCTTCGTCTATGTCTGACTGGAAACTCACTTTTCCTTCCAGATACAGTGAGCTGAGCTGAGCTTTGTGTTGCCAGTCAGATTCTGATACCAGTCTCAGTGGATTGTGGGTAAATCCTCCTGTTGGTGGAGTGAGAAAAAAAAAACAGAGACATTAAATAAAAAACAGACTTTTCAGCCTCTGAAAATATTTTTTCATAAACGTGGAGATTACTGAGCAATATCATTAAGACGTTTCCCCCAGAGAACAGCTAAAGAAGAGAAATAACCATTTGACCCCTTGGTGGCCTGCACACATGAACTAGCAACTAAATGAACCCTCTTCCATGTCTGGGCCACAAATTCACAATGTGGCAGTAATCGCACATTTTAAAGGGATTGGACTGACACAGAGAGAGGTCAACGAAGAGAAAGATCAACAACAAGACAAAACATGAGGACGAATCAGAAAGGGCATGCAGGTCCAGTCTATGAAAAACAAAAGACTTTTCCATCAGATGCATCTTAAATAGAATGGCAGTAATCCTTTCTTCCTTCCTTCTTTCATTATCCCTTCCCATCAATCATGCTTTTTTGGACAACTTCAGCGTGATCATGGGGCTGCAGCCACAGAACAAGGAAAAGAGGAAATGGAACTTTGCTGTCACATTCCTCCAGAATTGATCGGGCTTTTTATAGTTGCCTGTGTGGACCAGTATTTTTATAGTGGCCTCATCTGGTTGTCTTCAAAGCTAGGCTAGTAGTGGTAGCCAGTTCAGGGTTGCCAACTCCCTGAAAAATAAATAAGGGACACCTCACTGGCAGGGCCGGCAGACCCGATTGCCTTCATCCTTCCCGGCGTGGTGATTTTTCTTTTTAGCCCTTATTTGTGTTTGTGAAAGGATTTTTTAACTATTTGACTAAAACCTGAATTTAATTAGATGCATATTCAACAATTTGTTTTTAATTCAAAATTAACAGAATAAAATAAATATCTTTCTTAAACAGAAACCTGTCCTGCTTAACTTAAAACTGTATAAATTAATATAAAACAATAGAAAGCATAACATGCCTCTTGTAATAACAATAAGAAAAGTGTAAGAAAAAGTGCGAGAAGTGTGAAGTTGTTGCTTTGTTGTCTTCCGGTATCTTCTTCGCAAGCGACAGTACCTCGACCAATGAGATGAGCGGGATTCCCGCCGTCAGCTCATTGGTCACAGAGCAGGAGACGGCCTGGTAAATGTTCATATAAAGCGCCCTGTTGTTCATTCATTCCATTGACATTTTACACACTATTTTTGGTTTTCACTGTAATACGGGACAAAGTGCGTCCCGTTTCAGCTCAATACGGGACGCGTACTTTTGTTTCTACCAGTATATACAGTCAGTGGTTTCTACGGGAAGATTCCGTTTTTCAAGGGACGGTTGGCAACCAAGCCAGTTGTACGAGCCGATTAAGGGTATTTATTGGGAAATCAGACTTCACTACAGCAGCAGAAAGCAGGGGAGCAACCACTTCATATCGCATAGTCAAAAATGAAAACAATAAAACTTGGCTTAGTTTTGCCAACATTAGCCACTACAAGCTACTACCACACCGTGTTGGGCTATGCCTGCAAATTGAGCAAATTTTCTGTGGGAGTTAATATAGTTTGAAGGATATATATTATTTTATATATTATTTTTTTATTTTTTTATTTTGAGTAATTTTAATGCTACAGCTTAGCGGATTTAATACCTTTGAGCAGAGCCTGGCTATCTGATTTTCTTGTTTCCAGTCATCATGCAAAGCTAGGCTATCTGGCTGCAGCTTTGTGTTTACAATTAAAACGAAATCTGCTTTATTTGCCATGTGTATATGTATAAATACAAGGAATTTGCTCTCTGCAGCCGTGCAAGGTGCTCATGGGGTATTATGTTCTTGCTTAAGGCACCTCGGCCATGGAAACTGATGGGATTTGAACCAGTGGCCTCCCTCAGTGAGTGTGATAACCATCTTCTCATCTAACTTTTGGCAAGATATACAAGTAAGTACAGTACCGATGAATTTCTTTAAAGCTGATTTGTTCATTTGCACAATATTTGGTATTCTTGTGGAGCAACAGAGTGGTACGAAAAAGGGGATTAAATAGATTAATAATTTGTTGCTGCTGTCACTAAGCACCAACAGCACACAAACAGAAGGTACTCATAAAGAAGAAAGGAGCCAGCCTCTAGTAATCAGTACGAAACTCACCTGCAGGACCTGCAGTCTGATGGAGTGAAGCCAATCAGCAGTGATTGCTGTGGTCGATGTCATCAATGGGACGTCTCCTCCCGTGAGATGAAGCTACTGTGTGGCAAGCATCCTCACACAGATACTGACACGCCCCGATGCACAGGTGATGGATTTGACGTGCGTGCGTGAGGGAGGGAGGGAAACGAGACAGCTATGATGAAAATGATAAATCCCAGAGTTTGTACTCATCAGCTGCTTCTTGTGTGTTTGCTGGTTACCATGGGTTGCTGAGGTTGCTCATGATCATTCTCTCCCAGGCTGGTGGATGAAGCTAAAGTGGATGACAGGGGACAAATTTAAGTGAGTGAATGTGTGCGTGTCTGCCTGGGTGTGGCTGCAGAGAAAGCACAGCTAATCGCTTACTTTGGCAGGTCCTGAGTAACGGGCAGACAGTGAAAGGAAAGTGTAGGAAATGTCTTGCAGATACACACACACACACAAACCTTGAGTATTTGTGCACTTTTAAAAATCTGGCCTGGGTCTTTGGAGCAGAACATTGCCCAAATGTTCCAAAGCTGAGCTCCAGACTTCAGGAGGAGGAGAATGTGAAGAATGCTCTGACTCTTCTCTTCATAATGTGGTGAAATTGGACATGATTGAATCCGAGTCTCTGGTTTAATTAGCTTGAAGTACCTGACTTGTACTGTTTGAGCCGTTTTATGGCTATTGTCGGCCGCAGCACACACGCAGATATATGTGCAGAAGGGTTCTGATGCAAGTGGTAATTACAGGAAGGGACATTCCCAGCGCATAGCCAAATATGACTGGTACAGGCCTGGGTCAGCGAGAGGCCATCTGTTTATGTGTGCACTGCATATAAAAGCACCTGTTTCTACTGAGCGCTTACCATCAGAACAGCACTCCTCCCGTGAAGTCTTATCCCGACTGGCGGGGTCAGATACTTGACGTCCCAGTTTGTCAGTCTTCTCCTCTTCCCTCTGATCGTTCTCCATCTCCCTGTCAGACCAAAAGATTCGACTCTATACAGAAGAGAAACCACTTGTACAAACACAAAGCGGTTTACTTTGGACACAGGTTTCCCAATTTTGTTCACGTCAAACTCCTAAAACTAGACAGGCCTTATATCGGGTAACTCTGTTGGATAGTATTTTGTCACAGAGGCTCATTTCTGGGAGGATGTTTGTTGTTAGATTTGATTCAAACCAGGACTGTTACTGTTCTCCATCACTGCGGTGTAGCTGGCCTCCATTTGAGTACTCTGTGTGCTCCGTGAGGGCACATTTTAGGACAGCTTTACAGGATAAGTTAAAACCGATATTATAATGTCATCACATGCAAAATCTCAACTTCACAAATTTATGAACTCATAAGCCCGCACTGCATTTTTACACTGGTAAGCTGTTGACATCTTAATTGTCTGAGTCAGTTGTGGCTGCTAAGGATTTGATAGGAAAAAAATCTGCACAGTTTATATGATTCAGCAATTACATACAGTACATTTGGAGTTCTCTCATGCAGATTTTACACTTGCGTTAATAAAACATGTTATCAGATACAGTATTTTAAAACATAAAATATACACTCCCCATAAGCACTGGATTCAATTTTAATAGGATCAAATCGAATTGCAGTTAACAAGCAGTCCAGACTCATAATATTTGCAGGGAAGACTAGAGGAGTGTTTTTGCAGAACATTATGAACCCTCAAAATCAGTTCATCCTTTAGTTCAAGTGAATGTTGGCGAAAAAATGTGTTTTGAGTTGATTCATGGCCTAAAATGTGTTCTGCAGGGTCACAATGATCTTGGCGTTTCACTCTCTGAATCCTATCAAGTCATCCTCGAGTTCAAGTAAACGTTCGTGCCAAATTTGAAGAAATTCTGCCAAGGCATTCCTGAGATACACGTATCCCATTCACAAGAATAAGCTGGATGTACGCAAGCACAGAAACAGGACGCTGGGATGTACCGTAACAATACACCGCGGTGACGTTCATGTGGATAGACAGATTATTTATGTTTCTCAGCAAGTGCTTACTCTCTGTCGTTCACATCAACTGCACCTTTTTCTTCCCCGGTAAATTAAATTACTCTATGTTAGCATGTCCATGTCAGAAATACTGTCAAGGCTTCATTTCAAGTTTCGCTAAAGACTCAGATGTTTGTGGAAAAGTGACGGGACGTTTGTTTGGGTGGACGCGATTTGGATTGGGTATAAACCGCTCACTTTGATATCACTGTTTGGACATATGTTGCATTTGATATTGGCAGGTACACTCTACAATGTTTTGGTGGACTAATCAGAGAAGGTTCATGTGTGTAATCTTTGACATTTGGTCTGCATAAACCAATGTGCTTCACATAACGTGTGCAGACAGTTTTCACCTTTATGCCTTCCAGTGGACCAACCATGGAAAAGTAAGCACAAGACTGATTGACGATGCGTTACCTCCCATTGAGTTCAGTTGAGCTTGTCAGTTGGAAGAAGTTAGCCAAAGGTGACACGCTGGATGTTAAATCAATGCACTGGTGAATAAATACTGGAGAGATGTGCTAAAATTGAGACAGGCTGATTGATCTCACCTATGATAAGTAGCTGGGTCACTGATATTCCAAATCACTTCCTGTCCAAAAAGGCCCACGTGATCTCCGTCTTTTGTCCACAGTCCGGCTGAACCGTCAACTGATGCTGTGAGCACCAACAGCCTGTCAGCTACCTCAATAACTTCCACACATACCAGAGCCCTTTTATGAGCCCCCCAGCACTGGAGTAAGGGAGGTCGTTCACAAGTCGGCTGCACGGAAAGGAAACACGTCACTAAGCACATGAGGATATCTACGGTAGAGTACATTTTGTGATTTTATATATCCATTTACCAGCTCACCTCATGCTGGACGTCCAATGCATAGGAAGAAATGTCCCAGATCTGAAGCCTGCCTGTTGTGTCACCTGAGACCAGCATGGTGTTTTTGGGTTGATCTGAGCTCAGGCTGAGCACACACTCACCTTCCTGCTGTGGAGCATAGAACTGACCTGGAATAAGGTGGAAAAAATGCAGCATAAAATACCAAGCACAATCTAAAACTAAAAAACCTTTGGCTGGTCTCTTGTATAATTTTACGAGCTGCATAAAGGTCTGCTGGTTCACTCAAAGCTGCATGCACACAAATCTATTTATATCCACATTTTGTACCAATTTCAAGATTTCTGTTTTAAATTAAATGATAAATTTACTTCTGAGACAAATTGCTACCCTCAGCTACTCTTTGTTATGTCAACCGTCTTCCTGTTATGTCATGACCTGAAATTCTTGTCTGCTAGAAAAATACATGGACAGACGTATGCAGTCGCACTGGGTCACTCACACACACACATACACTTATACCCAAGCAAGCTCGTACACATATGCAGCGGTCAGAGTGCATGAATCCCTCACCACTAAACACAGATGGGATCTGGAAAGAGACATAGCTGTGGGCTGCCAGGAATGGTACCGGCAGGAGCCCAAGTCCACAGTTCAGCCTAACTGTCACTGCTTGTGCTGTTTGTAAATCCATCTTAATGGAGGAGGATCATTAAAACTGACAGCTACTTGTCAGCTGGCTGCACAGACAGAGTTTTATTTGAATTTAATGCCTTTTAGCTTTGCTTCCACTTTCTTTCTGAATTACCTCAAATTTATCTCTCCGGCAATTTAACCTTGCGTGTCCCCCTCACCATAAGCATGCTCCTCTCCAGTGATGCCCCAGAAGCACAGCCAGCCCGCCTGCGATGAGACCAGGACGCCCCTGTTTCTCAACTTTCTGTTGCCGGCTCGGTGCTGAAGGAACAAGAGGCTCTCCACGGGGAGTGTCGCTCTGGAACCACACAAGCAAAAAACAAAAAACAAAAAAAAAAAGTAAGGATGTGGTGCTTTGGCAAAGTTGGTAACCACCAGACTACAGTGAGAATTGCCAAATTCTGCTTGCAAAGATTCAACAGCAACAGTGGTACATAGTTTTTTCGGCTTCCATTGTACCAGAAATAAACAAACTGGCATGACATTGTGACCTCACATTTAAATGTTTTGTCTGGAAATTGATATAGACATTTAGAGTATTATGTAGTTTATCTCCTTTACGTCAAGGATCACTACGGTAGACACAAAATAGTTTATTAATCGTTCATCAGTCAGCCAACCCAAAGATAATTACCAACTATTTTAATTCTAAATTTGTTGTTTAAATATCTTTTTTTTCAGCTTTTGATTTGTGACTATGCCACCTTTAGTCGTCTTGTGGGTTTTTCAGTTTAGCATGGATTACATGACCGTGAGCTTTGTGAATTATGATGTGCATTTTTCTCTTTTTATATATTTTATAGACCCCCTGATAACCAGACTAGAAACTCATCTGCAAATTATTCAGTAATGAAAACTGCAGCACCAGAAATAAGTCTTTATTGCGTTATCCTTGAGACGTTTTACAGTCTTGCATAAAGAGTGCCAGGATGCTTTGCTCCGGTAGCAGCGGCTTTTCCACAGATAGTATGCAGAACTTTTAATCTCAACTCTTCTCAAGGAACTAAAAGGTTCATCAGAACCGCTGGTTGTCTTTCTTTCCATCCCGGCTTAAAGAAAGAATTATGCAGATGAGTTCACTAACATATGAAAAAGCCATGGTTGTTTTTACTCGTGAAATATTGTAGAATACCACACTACAATGATAATACAACAGGCTAACACAACATCATTATTTGTGGGACACTGCAGTGGGCACCAGGGGAATTCAAGCCTTGCTGAAGATGACAGTGCTGGAAAAGAGACCATCAGTTGTAGCAAAGAGGATTCACAAGTCCAGACTTGTAAAAACTGGAGGCTGAAATAACCCTCAGACCTCCAAAGAACTTGATTTAGACCCTGGTCCCTGTGGTGACCACGAGTATGTCCACAGGTCCCCGGAGAATGACAACAGAAATGACTTCATGTCAGAACTTGCAACTGAGTGAGAGTCAAATCTGTCCAGAGGTGTCAGATGAATTAATGACGGTTGGATCGTCTTACCGGGCCTGTGTCTTGCTCTGTAGATGCAGCAATGGGCCTTGTGTCTCCAGCCTCCAGACGATTACCTCTCCATCATAACTTGCTGTAGCGACAACCCCCAGAGCAGGACACTGACCCACAGCCAAGATGTCTGATTTGTGGACCCCGCTGGACTTCCACGACATGTCTGCTCTCACTTTCAAATCCTGTATGCACAGTACAAACACAGGTGTAATTATTAAGTCTCTTTTGGGACTGTCATTCTAAAATGTATATAAACACGCGTATGCAGCATGGCGGTATCGCCCGATCTAGCAGGTTTGTGCTTACGCAGAGGGGTTTTTTCCCCAGAAAAAGTCCAATGTTGTTTTCCGGCTCTGTTAAAGCTTGTTGGTTGAAACTGTGAAACTGTCTGCACTTTGCTTCACACTGTGTGACAGTTTACAAATGGTCTGAAATAGCATGTAATTGTTTGCGTTGCCTTGTGGAAAGCAGCTCCATTTCCCGCTCCGGTTTGCTGATTTTGTTTACACCTCTGGGCTACTGTGCTGTGGTAGGGTCTTTTAAATGGACTATGTGGGCGCTCTATATTTTTTTTTACTTGGCTTCTCTTAAACAAGCAACTTTACAATCAAAGGCATTATAACTGGTTAAAAAAACAACATTAAGAATCTGCTGGAGAATCAGGAAGGCTGAAGATTACTTCTGTTTTCTTTAAGGGATGACAAAAAAACACAGAGCAGATGGTGGTTATAGGCTGAGGTAAAATGTAACACAAGAATTTAAGGCATGAAAACATAGTCTGCACTCCCAGACTTCTTTATATTTAAACACTGAGACACGTGTGCCAGCATGTATAGATGAGGAGGTGGTTTGTATCTCTGAAATGATTCTACAGTTCTTCACAGCAGCAACATAAAGACGCCAAAGGCCTGATATAAATTTGTGAATTTACTGAATAGAGTAGGATGAGTTTAAGGTTCCTGTTGAAGGAAATATTTTCTGAGCTTATTGGGGACAAAGTCTGTTGCCAATATTCTTAAGAGAAATGCTGTGTTTTAAGACTGTACCGGATTAGTTGCCATGGTGACAGCTGTTTGTATGGGACTCATCCAGGCATGAACTTGTTGAGAGAGAGCAAAAGCGTGAAGGCTCTAGGTACTATATTTTAGGCTTCTGGTGATTAATTAACAGGCTCGCTGCATTTCCCAGAATTACAGTCTAGCTAATCGATCAAAAGCTTTCGTAATGTATTTAATGTTGGGGTTTTCTGATTTGGACGGTGTGGCTCTTTTCTTCCCCCTCAGCTAATGCTCTTGCTCTTGCCAACCATACAATTATCCTCTATTTTTGAAACAAATTGCTATTACTTATAATTCAGCCTTGTCCGCTGAGCATTTTCCCCACAAAAAGACCCAACAGATAAGAAATCAAATCTGAGAAATTCTTGTTCATAAGGCTTACTCAGTGCACACCACCCACTACTGCAAGTTTTACATGCATTAGGTACAACTGACTACAGGTAGCATTATAAAGCAAAGATTTTATGGGTGGTTCCCACTGATAGACAGTCATGCTGATGATTTTATGTTGTTACACTATTTGATAGCTGTTGGCGGCAATATGCCAGGAAATGCAGCAATAAGCAACAAAGGAATATGAAGACCGCTTGCAAGTGATATACCACAAACTTTTCCAAAAAGGGACTTTGCAAATGTTTTAAATCTACAGTGAGTAAGTTCTACGTACAGCATATAGTAAGTAACTCTCAGCTCGTCAGCTCAGGCTCTTGTCAAATTAGTTCACATTGTGCTGATTAAGTTAATCAGCGTCAAGCAAATCTCTGTGTGGTTTTGATGTCTGTGGTGATAGTTCATGGAATATCAGATATGATATTTGTAGGAACTGAAGAGGGAAGCCATAGAGACAGAGACAGCAACAACGAGGAGTATGGTGGAGAAACGAAAGTTACACATGTAACTATGGTTCTATGAATTCTCCATTTCGGAATGAAATAAATCCAATAAAAGTGTCTGATGCTAAATACGAAACTTTGCGTTTAGATGAAGGGTTTAGAAAATAAAGGGATCAATGCTAAGGACAGAAACTTTTGGTTTGGATTGGCTTGGCTTTTCCTTGTTGGAGATCGCTGTAAAGAACTCAACACTCTAATTTCTGTTCCTTGACGTTCAATTAAAATCAGAAAGCCAAGCCTGGTATAACTGGTTAAATTATTATTGTACAGAAATTTCTGGCTAAGGTCACACTCCCTGAAAATCTTTTCTTGTGCTTATCTTATGCTCCAACCACCACCCAAGGTAAAAACCAACCTTCAACCAGAGTGCAGTGAAACATTGATTTTCAGCCTTTAACAAAAATGTTATTTATGTGAAACAGCTGCGGATTATGATTTAAAATGCCCTTGCTTTTACCTTGGCTCCTGTAATGTCGTACTGAGCAATCCGTCGGCTCCACCCCACAGCCAGCAGCTGGTTGTCATGGAGACAGGTCAATCCAGTGACTTCAGAGTCTGTGATAGGCTCCAACTTGTGCAAGTTAAGGCCGTTTAGTAAATTCCATACCTGCTTGGGAAATGGTCAATACAATGGTATTCTTATTGGGATGATTCGGCACACGTGAACAAGAATATGTACACCAGATGAATTTGCGGTATTTCTATACAAACAAATAGTCATAAGATGTGGCACTGAACCTTAATAGTGCCATTACGAGCTCCGGTGATCAATCTTCTGTGAGAGGAGTCCAATGTCATACAGGTGAGTTCTTCTTCTCCGTGAGCATTTGAAATGTGAAGTCGCCTCCTCCCTGTCTCTACATCCCACACAGATACAGAGGAGTCTACATGTCCCATTACCACCTGCCTCAGGGTGGGGTTGTACAGAGCACAGGCCAGGGACGCCGCACATTGAATTTCTGTTCCAGTTTCTCTTCCTTCATCTCTCAACCAACCGCCTCCTCTTCTCGTTTCAGCCAAACTCAGCACCGCCAGGTAATCTTTGCAGCCCACCACTAAATGAGAACGTGTCTCGTCAGGAAGAGGGGGACTCATCAACAGGAAAGGGAAGTTGCCATGTTCTGGAATGCGACCTGGCTTCAGGCAGGGAAACTGCAGAAGGACAGTTTTCAGACAGTGGTGGGTAGAAATGTCCCAAATCCTCAGTTCCTGACAACAGAACAAACATAAAATAAAAAAGACAAGAACTTGGCATTTTTAGTCTAATTTTTCAGTTATGACTTAAACTGCACTTGGGGACGTGCACTAATGTTGCATCCAATGAAATGTCTTCTCAAACTTTCACGTGTCTTTCTTTTTTTTTGTCGTGCCTGATCTAGACATTCGTGATGACCAAATAAAACATATTTTTTGGGAGGTGGGTGGCATTCCTAGCTCTTTTACTATATAAATATGCGGACGCAAATAGCTCTTTACGCATCATATTTCATGACTCACAGCGTCTCTGGAGTAGCTGAAGATCTGCCCAACAGGTTGATAGATTGCAACATCCAGTACAGCGGTGTGGTGACCCCGCAGTGTAGCTACAGGACTTGTGGTCACATATCGATTCCATAATCTGACTGTTTGGTCAGAGCCCCCTGTGACCATCAGCTGCAGAGATGCATTGTAGTCAAAACATTTTGCTCCCTGAAATGAGACACGTGAGATACATAGATGAGAATACAAATTAACTCAGCCTCTGCCATTAGCTTAAGTTGGGGATATTTCTTTTTACCAGTGGCTATGATGTTAAAACGTTCAGACAGTTAATTGGAGTATAAACCTAGTGTGTTCATTTCAAGCCATTGTGAATAACAGGAAACTTCCCCACCCAGTTTAATAATGTTTTGTGCAGACATTTTGCTCCTTTCTGCACTGTCAGTGATACTGTCTGCCAGCTTTATAAATTAGTAACTTAACTCAAATGTCATATTTGTTCTTCTATATAAATCTGTCTAGTTATGTAATGCTGTGTAAGCAAACATAGTCACGGAAAGACATCCAGTGCTATAAGCATTTTTTTCTACAACTACAGATTTAAATACCGTGATGGTTTATTTTCACAGGTCCACCGACCCTCTCAGGGTCAGTGTCACCCGAGCCTCAGTACTGTGACCTACATGTGTCAGTCTGACCTTCATCCACGTTAAAAGTGGATGACAGCAGATACCTATCCATTTCCTCACAACTTTTTAGACAATTTACAAATGTATGCAAATATTTGTGAGATACGTGAAAGTTCTGTATATGAAGTTCCTTAATTAATCTAGGCAGTATGTAATGTTGTAATTTTAAAGCTCACAAAGTGGAAATAGTTGCTAAAGACATCTTATTGTGTAAACATGTCAGATACCTGCTTAAATTTCCAAATGTAGGGCTCCTGCTTCAGTGACACATTCACAAAGACCACAGACGTGGTGTCACTCTCTGATGAGGTCATGATGACATTGGTGCTGGGTTCAAACATCACTCTGGTGATTGGTTCCTGGTGGATGTTGGGGATGTGATGGTAGGAGACTGTGTCGCTATGTTCTCCAAGGTCCTGTTAAGAATGTGGGAGACAATATATTCTCTCCAACAACCAGTAATTCAGTTTATTGAATGCAGAAGTTAAAACCTACTGGGAAAAAGATCCTTTGTGGGCCATTGTCTTTCTTTGATGGATTCTTGAAAAGACCTTTAGATGGATTCAGGAACCACATCAGGTGGACTCCTCCTTTTTCATCCCCCAGCAGCAGCAGAGGAGGCTGCTCTGGACACTTGGAGGAAAAACCACTTAGATTAGAGTGATGACCATTGATTTCTGAGTGCACTGATCTAGTCGAAACAATGAGTATTGGTCTTACCTGAACGTCATGCCAGTAGCAAAGAGAAGTCAAGACACTGTGAAACCCTTTGAGCAATTATGGGAGAAAGAGTCAATAGTTAAATTTTTTTTATTTGAACTTATTTTCAACAGTGATCAGCTCAGTTTACAATTTAGTATTGCTAACAATGTAGTCTACCAAATATGTGGACGTCCTCAAACACACTGGTTGGAGAGACATTGACAAAGTGCAAGTCCCTGCAGTCTGTTGCTATGGCAACCCTATGGACAGTGCCCATATACACTGCATCACTGGTCCAGCCTCTGAATCTCCTCGTGTTGGCGACTTCCTCTGATGGGTCTCCAGCAAGCTGGGTTAAATAGGAAAGTGTTAGTTTGTGTGTTGCAAATCCATGTAGATGTTAAAGTAGTAACACTGTGTAACTCACCCCTAAAGTTTTAATGATGTGTAGGCTGCTGTTCCAGACAGTGATCTGACCCCCTTTACTGACACTAATGTAGCGCAGTGGAGGAGGATGGCAAACTGCAACCACACGGACTGTTGGCTCCCGCTGCAGAGCAAAATAAAAAAAATAAGTTACTGAAGGAAAGAAACTATTATATCATTTATAACTCCACACTGAATGATTTAAGTACCCCTCAGGTCTTCTTCACTCAAAACTTTTTGACATGATGTAAGACTGCTACAGTTGTAATGCAAATGAAATAAAAAAAGCCAGCAAAGCTTAATTCAGATCCTTTAACTATAAGATCCTGGTACTCTGCAAGCTGTCTCACTGTTGCTGTTGTTTACTTGGACACTAAAATCACTAATGGTATTTGATACACCTGATTTTCCTACTATAGCAAGGCAAAATGTCTGAATTATAGTGCTCACGGAATAAAATAATGAACAGACAAACAAGGTCTCATTTTTGACCACAGCTATCAGGCTAAGCTGAAAGGTGCTAACACAGTGAGCTTGCTAGAAAAAATGTGACTACTTACATATTACAGAAGCTATAATTGAATGTCTTTCCATTGGATATACTACATGTTTCTGGTAAATTAACAAATGCTTAACAAAGCTTTTTTTCTATTTGGACAACTTCTAAATATCTTTTTAGCTTGCATGTTTCTGTACTAGCTAACTAGATGCTAACTTTGTTTGCGTTTTGCTATTAGTACAGATTGCTAGCTCAGCTGAGGTTTCTTTTGAATTAGTAGGAATCATAACACTGATATTGACCTTTATCACATGAAATGTACTTGTTTGATTTCATTTTGTAACACTAATCCAATTACGGTGAGTTTAGTGTAATAATGATATATTTTTATCAGATTTATTGTGAAGAGCCATGTGTAAGAAATGTACAGAAGCTAAAGGCATCTACACGAGGAAAATATATTTATCCTGCTTTTTTTAATTAAGAATTTGAACACAATTATTATCGACAGTTAATAAGCAAAAAAAAATAATTCAATCCCATCATTTAGAAAAACAGGTCAAATATTGTTATTCTCAAGTGAATGGATTCCACTTTAACAGTAATTCTCTGAGATTTAGCTATTTATAATTCTTTTAAAGTATTTCCTCAGCTAATGGACACAGTCTGGTCTATCTAAGGATGATGCATCCAGTCAACTAAAATTACTTTTAGCTGTGGCGCCCTCATTAGGTCATTTTGTGTACTTCAAACATGGGGACATCTAACAAAGATGCAACGTTCCCTCTCATTTCCCCAGAGTCACCTTGTTGTGAGAACAGTGTCTGATCTGAGGCTGGGCATCCAGCAGAGCAGCTGTGGGAATAGAGGCGCGCTGTCTCTCGGTGTACTCCAGAACCAAGTAGGAGCACAGCTGCTGCCACTTTAAAAGCCCGGTGCAGCTGATATCTACCTGGATATGGACAAGGTACAAGACTGTGACTGTGTGCTGTCATGAGCTGCATTGTGCTGTTATTTTATTTGATTTTTTTCTATTTACCTCACTGAAGAATCTCTCAACCCATGTGTCCTCAATATCTGGACCAATCACAGACCTCAGAACCTCCCGAAATTCTTCAAACTTCATTCCATGTTCTTCACTTCCACCCCTTTCCCTTTCCTTCAACCTTTTTTCCTGTTTCTGGAGTCCAGCTTTTGGACAGGTAAATGCATTTCTCAGAAGCTGCAGGTGCTCTGGACTCAGTTTCTCAGCGGGACTGACGCCACAGGCTGGATCCCTGCAGACAGTAATGGGCAATGATCAGTTAAAGGTAAATGTTAATTTGTGCAGAAACTTAAGTTTGTCAAGAATAAAACACAAAAAGTCAAAGACAAAACATGGTTATTCCTTAAGCATTCAGGATTAAGCTAATAAGCTAAAGATTGATCACAGGCAATGTGTTGCCTTTCCATCACTTCTTTTGGATTTCGTTAGTGAGTTTTGACTGTTTAGCCATCCATTATCTGACATCAAGTGAAAGGCTGAGGGTAGAATGGATGCAGCACCACCATGTGGCAGTGCTGGGGCAACACACTGCAGATCCAAATAAAAGCTTTTCATGTCCCCTTCTTTTTGGAGTGATAAAGGAATTAGTTTAAAGCGTGCCTTGCCACCAGCAGCTCCTGTGTGGTCCTGTCGCTCAGGGAGACTACGGACAGAAACAATAAGTCACATGTCTCAGCATTGTGAACTCTTTTCCCGGTCTATCAGGACACGCACGAGTGGCTCTTTACAGCTTGCTCATTTCTCACAATCAACCAATGGAACCATAAAATCATTAAGTAATAAACACACAGTAGTCTGCTGAGAATGGAGTTTAAAGATGCTGGGACAACTGGTTGACTTAAGAAAATATGCAAATTCGAGAAGTCAGTGGAAAGTTTGATGCTAATGGAGAACTTCCCTTGACTTTACAGTGTCGCTTAATGTGTAGATTTAAGTATATATATGTGCAGAAAATTCAAGATTTAGGTTAGGTTTTTTTAATGAGACAATTCATTGAGGTGCAGCCTTTATACACTGCTGCCCGTAAAGTTTGAATAATTTAGTTTTCAGACACATTCCTCTTTTTATTATGTGATTATATAAACCACACTGTCACAATCGTTTCATGAGGAGAGGCAAAAAGTATTTTATTCCAAGTTTAAGGGCAACATTATTGTCAAAGACAAAGCTAAATACAACTCACCGAAACCTGTTGTGTGGCATCTCTTTCTCATAAAGCATCCACAGATTTTTGTAGTTTCTCGAAGTAGCCATCCTGGTAAACCTCATCCGATCTCTTCACAGTCTGAACCCCTCTTTAAATTCTTCCGTCCATATTTAATATACCTCAGATTAAGAAACGAAGAAGGATGCAGTAGCAGCGACGACTTGTACTCACAAGAGTTCGAGGCCAATCTGAGATCCTCGCCGCGCTTTAAGCCTGCGCATGCAGAGCCTTTGTTTGCGTTCCTTCCTCTCTCTTGTCATTCAGACCTCAAACAAAGCTTCTTGTCTTCACACCGAGAAAGAATGCCCGCATCTAGAGACCAATAAGTGATCCTTCGCAAGTGTTTGACCACACCAACGGAGCAAAGTAAACACATCATTGAAGAGGAGACCCTGGAGAGCTGAGAATTTCCAAAATAACTGCAAGTCTGCTGGGGGTAACAGAGCCAAGAACTCCAAAGACAAGCCCTCAGTGGGTTAATCATTTAAAGAGGTAAAGTTAGTCAGGACCCAAAGGATTTAAGATTGATATCAAGATCAACTACAGGAGATTATCCAGCACCTCTAACAATAAAATGTCCAGAGCTGCTATTCTAAAATTCGAAAACTAAGAAGTACTTTGTTATATTCTCTTATCTTTACTAACTAAGGTAGTTTAATTATTGCCAGGCAACCCTCAGCGGTTTAGTTTCCCACTTCAGTGAGCATGAACCATCCAGAGTGTAATGAAGGTACCCGGCCCCCGTGGAGTGTGGTCTGCTGGGGGAATTCCTTGCACCTATTTTAATTTTAGACCTACAGTCGCAAATATCAAGAGAATTAACCTGATACAATGTATGCAATGACTAATAATGGATAAGGAAAACCCTGACCCACAGTAACATTTCATAATGTGTTATTTTATACAGATTGTTTTGTCATCACAATGAGCTAGCCCCAGTGGAACAAATCACACTAATGATTGCATTGTTCCGATCGCTGAATATTGATTAGGTGTGTGTTTAAGTGTTGCTGCAAAAAGGGCTTTTGCTGCATTTGATTCAAACACAGTACTTTTGATTGGTTGGGATGTACAATGATCAGGCATAACATTATGTCCTAATATTGTGTAGGTCTCCCTTGTGCCTTCAAAACAGTTGTGACTCATCAGAGAATGGACATGGGCCTTCTGAGGGTGTCCTGTGGTGTCTGGCAACAGAATGTTGTTAGTGGGGGCTTTGGGTCCTATGGGTTGAGGGGAGGGGCCTCTGAGGATCATCCCACAGATACTTAATCAGTTTGGGATCTAGTGAATTTGGAGGCCAGGTCAACACCTTGTGCTGTTCTTCATAATGTTTTTTAGTTGTTCCTAAATCGTTTTTGTGTGTGTGTCTGTGTCAGGCTGCATCCTGCTGGGGATGACTGCTGCCATCATGGAGTGTCATTGCTATGGGGTGGGGGTGCCTGGTCTGGTCTAGGAGGGTGGTTCATGTCCACATGAATGACAACTAAAATTTACTTTGGCACAGTTTGGTACAATTTTGTACCAAACTTACTTGAGCTTATGTGTATATTCATTTTATGCTACTTCATACTACTTTGCTATTGTATTACATTTATTTGACTGCTTTAGTTGCTTTTATACAGTGCACATTATAAGCTGGTATATAAGTTGCTTAATGTTCTGCATGGGTGGAATAATGCATACATGTGCAGATAGTTAAAGATTTAAACCTGTATTATGGTAAGCTAAAGTGCACTGAGGTGCAGCCTAAGTCAATTGCCAAAGTCAATTCAGGGCTTTTTATGCGGTATTTGTATAAAAGAGTTAAAGATAAGACTCACCAAACTTGCTGTTTGGCACAGCTTTCTCCTGAGGCATCCACAGATTTCTGTTGTTTCTTGAAGTAGCCATCTTTATAAATCTGATCTCTTCACAGTCTGAACCCCTCCATAAATTGTTCCGTTCATATTTTATGTTATTCACACTAATTTCCCACAGATGAAGAAAGCATTTGTGGCCAATCAGAGACCATAAAAAGATAATAAGCTTTTTAGATAAGACACACTTTTAAAGGTCAAACCAGATGATTTCAGACCTTTTTGTCTTTTGACCTCAAAGCAGTGAGTAGTCGGGGTCAGACTTAAGATGCATGCGTTGCATGTTTTTATTTCAATAAATGTTCCAGTATTGCTCAAGGTCTGGCTTCTAAATTCACTAGATCCCAAACTGATCAAGTGTCTGTGGGATGCACTGGAACAAGCCTGATCCACAGAGGTCCCTCCTCTAAACCCATAGGACCCAAAGGCCCCCACTGACAACATTCTGTTGCCAGACACCACAGGACACCCTCAGAAGGCCCATGTCCATTCTCTGATGAGTCACAGCTGTTTTGGAGGCACAAGGGAGACCTACACAATATTAGGTCATGCCTGATTGGTTATATAATAATATATATCATTAAAAGGGACCAAACCAGTACTTTTACTGTAACACTTTAACTACATTTAAGTAGGATTTTTCATACGGGATGAAGAGGGTTGCTGTGTCGGTGCTTTTACCTCAGTAAAAGGAATCTGAATAATTCCCCCATCACTGCCTACCACCTGGACTCACAGGTGTAAACAGGCTCTTAATTGCTTGGGAGAGGAAAATATAGCTGAGCTTGAGACGCACTCATGCAAACAATGCAAGGTAATAGGAGCTCATGTTTGAAGATACATTCATTCTGTGGGTATGCCTGTTTTGATTTGTATTTGTTTGTCTCTGTTTTTTCTGTACTTAGAAGAGTTTTTTTTCGTACTTGGCATTACCCGGTACAACCACTATGAAGCTCGTATTTGAACATGTAAAGAATGGACTGTTCATTATATCTTTAATATAAGACACATTGGCACTCACTAATTAAAATACCGTTTAATGACGAAGCTGCTGCTACTCCGCGTCACGCTATCGGGGACGCGCACGCTTTTACCGCACCATCGCCATTACGTCCACTTTAAAACTCAAAAACAAAAAAAATCCCAGCTAGATTTCTTCTTCTCCTGCTGCTCTTTGCCATCTCCCCTCACAGATGGCAGCAGCGGTCCGCTAATTTCACCTCACAATAATTTAACTCCCGTGACACGCCTTCGCCCTCCTTCCCCCTTACGGGTCCTAGAAATAAACTTCCTCCCAGTCCTGCATTCTGATGGGGCGGTGAGGATGCCAAAGCACGGGAATCTTAACGTTTATCCCTTGGAGTTAGTTGGATAAGTTTGTTGCCATGTTGCGGGTCTTGGTAGAGTCGGCCAAAGGCCTGCCCAAAAAGAAACTTGGAAGTCCTGATCCAATTGTCTCTGTGATTTTTAAAGGTAAGTCTATATTTGGATCTGTTTAGTTTAGATTTGATGAAGTTTAGGGTAAAATTCTCATATAAAAGAAATACCCTGATTGGAATTTTAGTAAATTTTAAGATTTTTTCTTTTTTTTCCTTTTAATCTGGCATGACTAAACTTGACTTAATGATGTTGTAAAGTGCCCCTTGTGCATGCAATAAAAGCTATAAAGTAGTACTCTTTGTGCATTAACTGGGTACCTAGTGTCAGTGTTGTCCAGAATAGTTGGACTCAAAGACATCTGGGCAGGGCTTTTACTTGGATCTGTAGGATACAGTGTGTACAAAATAGTTCAGACGAGAAAAGAAGGCTGGGTGGAAAGACACCTGAGATACTGTAGGGAAAATAGCCTTGTG